>NC_069504.1:1034220463-1034592963 GCF_027579735.1 Bombina bombina | reverse complement strand
AAGCAACCTTAATATTATTAGTGCTGTCTTGTGATGGATGGTTCTATAAATAGATGAATATCCAAACATTATCAGTATGATGGAACAGCAGACTGTTTTAAATGTTTTTTATATTCATACACCCTGGTATAGGTTTAAGGTTTTGTCAATGTCTAATGACAACTTCACTCATTGAATGACATATAGCATGAAAGTTAGCTGATATAATATTAACAAATAACCTCTTAGAAATTGTACCCATGATAAACACATAGGCAAAGTGGTGTAAATGGAGCAGCTATATAAATGTTAATAATGTCATATGAATTTTTCAAACTGAGCTTCATAAATATATTGAATTAGTCACAGTCTGCTATATACTGAGATTAACAAATGATACATGGAAAAAACACAAGACTTCTTCTGTGTTATACTAATACATTCTATGTAGTTTAATACTTGTATTTGATCACTAAAAAGTGATAGTTCCACTTATTAATTCAAGTTATTTATTGTTGCTTAGGATAATATCAGTCACTCCCTGTTTAAGGGATTAAATATTAGTGTGTTTTAGTAACTAACATCTCTTAGTAAACACATAGACAAATTATTGGAAATGAGTATAACACTAATGATACTTCTTAGTAAGTTAGTTTGATCTATAGAAATATATCAAGTTCAGCAAACTAAAATATCACTAATTGCCAGACTGAGAATTTGATATAATGTAAATAATTAACCCTTTCAACATCAATATATAGAGAGAGTCTTATCACGTAGGGTTAATATTATTCTGAACACTTTAAATTTTTTTTTTATTTTTTAGTGTTTAAGTAAATCTAATAATTCTAATATGATATAAGTAATATTTGTATCAATTTTCAGTCAATTCAACAGCTTTGGCCATATAGTGTGTAGCATACATAGATAGTGTTTTTAGTGCTTGTTGTTAACTATTCAGCGTTATATTGTAAGAAAATCCCAGTTTAACCCGGATATATATCCCTAGTTTATAGGGGCACATCAAGCATGCATTTGTATTATGATAATTGCAGGGCTCAATAGTTTGTTCTCCTTATATAGATGCTTATTGCTTGCCCGGAGTGCTCCCAGACCAAGTTTAACAACCGGTAGCTACTTAAAGTTATAAGATTGCATTGTCTACAATCAACACTATCCTTGTAAGTGCGTTCAATATGGATCCCTGCCAAATGGTCATGTATCGAATGCTAAGTATCAACGGAGTTAGACACAATAGGTTTCCTATTGGTTACTAACTGCTCTCATTACAGCCTTGAATATATATTTCAAGTTAGTTAAACTGCTGTGTATACGAAGCATGCAAATCTAAAAGTAATTCGAGTTTTCTAGTTATCTATTGAATAAATGCCAGCAAGTATAGACTTTTAAAATACACAACGAGCTCCCATTAGCTCCCCCTCCTCCCTTGACATTCATCTATTTATAGAACCATTCATCACAAGACAGCACTAATAATATTAAGGTTGCTTCACCACTTTACCTATGTGTTTAACGTAGGCGATATTCTAATAGTTGAACTTTTTATTAGTAATTGACCACAGCTAATTCTTGGATAGTTTTATGATTACATCAGATATTAGAGTTTAGTCTACATATTATTTGACTCTAACCTGTTCAATTTAGGAACTAACAGTGCAGGCCAAGCAGTTCATTAGTCCTGCCAATCTGATACCTATACACAAGGGCTCTAGTTTATGATATTCAGTTTGTTAACTGGAAATTTTGTCAGCATTTTAGTTTTAATGTACCCAGTTTTTAATAAGTTCTAATAAAGATTTATGTTTTAATTTGTGTGCTTCTTTTTCTAAACTCCAAACGATTTAGGGGTATTTCTTCTGTTAAGTGTGATCAGTCCACGGGTCATCATTACTTCTGGGATATTACTCCTCCCCAACAGGAAGTGCAAGAGGATTCACCCAGCAGAGCTGCATATAGCTCCTCCCCTCTACGTCACTCCCAGTCATTCTCTTGCACCCAACGACTAGATAGGATGTGTGAGAGGACTATGGTGATTATACTTAGTTTTATATCTTCAATCAAAAGTTTGTTATTTTAAAATAGCACCGGAGTGTGTTATTATCTCTCTGGCAGAGTTTGAAGAAGAATCTACCAGAGTTTTTGTTATGATTTTAGCCGGAGTAGTTAAGATCATATTGCTGTTTCTCGGCCATCTGAGGAGAGGTAAACTTCAGATCAGGGGACAGCGGGCAGATGAATCTGCATAGAGGTATGTAGCAGTTTTTATTTTCTGACAATGGAATTGATGAGAAAATCCTGCCATACCGATATAATGTCATGTATGTATACTTTACACTTCAGTATTCTGGGGAATGGTACTTCACTAGAATTACACTGTAAGAAATACATAAAGCTGTTTAATAACTAGAGATTATGTTTAACGTTTTTGCTGGAATGTAAAATCGTTTTCATTTACTGAGGTACTGAGTGAATAAATGTTTGGGCACTATTTTTCCACTTGGCAGTTGCTTAATCTGTTTTCTGACAGTTTCTGTTCTCCCTCACTGCTGTGTGTGAGGGGGAGGGGCCGTTTTTTGGCGCTTTTACTACGCATCAAATATTTCAGTCAGCAACTCATTGTATTCCCTGCATGATCCGGTTCATCTCTACAGAGCTCAGGGGTCTTCAAAACTTATTTTGAGGGAGGTAATTTCTCTCAGCAGAGCTGTGAGAATTATAGTTTGACTGAGATAAAAAACGTTTATTCTGTAATTTGTTTCCTGCTTTCAGAATTTGTTATCTTTGCTAATGGGATTAAACCTTTGCTAAAGTTGTGTTATTTACAAGGATTGAGGCTATAACTGTTTCAATTTATTAATTTTCAACTGTCATAGATCTTCTGTGCTTCTTAAAGGCACAGTACGTTTTAATATTATTCTAATTGAATTGTATTTCCAAGTTACAAGTTTATTTGCTAGTGTGTTAAACATGTCTGATTCAGAGGATGATACCTGTGTCATTTGTTGCAATGCCAAAGTGGAGCCCAATAGAAATTTATGTACTAACTGTATTGATGCTACTTTAAATAAAAGTCAATCTGTACAAATTGAACAAATTTCACCAAACAACGAGGGGAGAGTTATGCCGACTAACTCGCCTCACGTGTCAGTACCTACATCTCCCGCTCAGAAGGAGGTGCGTGATATTGTAGCGCCGAGTACATCTGGGCGGCCATTACAAATCACATTACAGGATATGGCTACTGTTATGACTGAGGTTTTGGCTAAATTACCAGAGCTAAGAGGTAAGCGTGATCACTCTGGGGTGAGAACAGAGTGCGCTGATAATATTAGGGCCATGTCAGACACTGCGTCACAGGTGGCAGAACATGAGGACGGAGAGCTTCATTCTGTGGGTGACGGTTCTGATCCAAACAGACTGGATTCAGATATTTCAAATTTTAAATTTAAACTGGAAAACCTCCGTGTATTACTAGGGGAGGTGTTAGCGGCTCTGAATGATTGTAACACAGTTGCAATACCAGAGAAAATGTGTAGGTTGGATAAATATTTTGCAGTACCGACGAGTACTGAGGTTTTTCCTATACCTAAGAGACTTACTGAAATTGTTACTAAGGAGTGGGATAGACCCGGTGTGCCGTTCTCACCCCCTCCGATATTTAGAAAAATGTTTCCAATAGACGCCACCACAAGGGACTTATGGCAAACGGTCCCTAAGGTGGAGGGAGCAGTTTCTACCTTAGCTAAGCGTACCACTATCCCGGTGGAGGATAGCTGTGCTTTTTCAGATCCAATGGATAAAAAATTAGAGGGTTACCTTAAGAAAATGTTTGTTCAACAAGGTTTTATATTGCAACCCCTTGCATGCATTGCGCCGATCACGGCTGCAGCGGCATTCTGGATTGAGTCTCTGGAAGAGAACATTGGTTCAGCTACTCTGGACGACATTACGGACAGGCTTAGAGTCCTTAAACTAGCTAATTCATTCATTTCGGAGGCCGTAGTACATCTTACTAAACTTACGGCGAAGAATTCAGGATTCGCCATTCAGGCACGCAGGGCGCTGTGGCTAAAATCCTGGTCAGCTGATGTTACTTCTAAGTCTAAATTGCTTAATATACCTTTCAAAGGGCAGACCTTATTCGGGCCCGGGTTGAAAGAGATTATCGCTGACATTACAGGAGGTAAAGGCCATGCCCTGCCTCAGGACAAAGCCAAAGCCAAGACTAGACAGTCTAATTTTCGTTCCTTTCGTAATTTCAAAGCAGGAGCAGCATCAACTTCCTCTGCACCAAAACAGGAAGGAGCTGTTGCTCGCTACAGACAAGGCTGGAAACCTAACCAGTCCTGGAACAAGGGCAAGCAGACTAGGAAACCTGCTGCTGCCCCTAAAACAGCATGAATTGAGGGCCCCCGATCCGGGATCGGATCTAGTGGGGGGCAGACTTTCTCTCTTCGCCCAGGCTTGGGCAAGAGATGTTCAGGATCCCTGGGCGCTAGAGATGATATCTCAGGGATACCTTCTGGACTTCAAATACTCTCCTCCAAGAGAGAGATTTCATCTGTCAAGATTGTCAACAATCCAGACAAAGAAAGAGGCGTTTCTACGCTGCGTACAAGAGCTCTTGTTAATGGGAGTAATCCATCCAGTTCCACGATCGGAACAGGGACAGGGGTTTTACTCAAATCTGTTTGTGGTTCCCAAAAAAGAGGGAACTTTCAGACCAATCCTGGACTTAAAGATCCTAAACAAATTCCTAAGAGTTCCATCGTTCAAGATGGAGACTATTCGGACAATTTTACCTATGATCCAAGAGGGTCAGTACATGACCACTGTAGATTTAAAAGATGCTTACCTTCACATACCGATTCACAAAGATCATTATCGGTACCTAAGGTTTGCCTTCCTAGACAGGCATTACCAGTTTGTGGCTCTTCCATTCGGATTGGCTACAGCTCCAAGAATCTTCACAAAGGTTCTGGGTGCTCTTCTGGCGGTACTAAGACCGCGGGGAATCTCGGTAGCTCCATACCTAGACGACATTCTGATACAAGCTTCAAGCTTTCAAACTGCCAAGTCTCATACAGAGTTAGTGCTGGCATTTCTAAGGTCACATGGATGGAAGGTGAACGAAAGGAAAAGTTCACTCGTTCCACTCACAAGAGTTCCCTTCCTGGGGACTCTTATAGATTCTGTAGAAATGAAGATTTACCTGACAGAGGACAGGCTAACAAGACTTCAAAGTGCTTGCCGCACCCTTCATTCCATTCAACACCCGTCAGTGGCTCAATGCATGGAGGTAATCGGCTTAATGGTAGCGGCAATGGACATAGTACCCTTTGCACGCTTACACCTCAGACCACTGCAACTGTGCATGCTAAGTCAGTGGAATGGGGATTACTCAGAATTATCCCCTTCTCTGAATCTGGATCAAGAGACCAGAAATTCTCTTCTATGGTGGCTTTCTCGGCCACATCTGTCCAGGGGGATGCCATTCAGCAGACCAGACTGGACAATTGTAACAACAGACGCCAGCCTTCTAGGTTGGGGTGCCGTCTGGAATTCTCTGAAGGCTCAGGGACAATGGAGTCAGGAGGAGAGTCTCCTGCCAATAAACATTCTGGAATTGAGAGCAGTTCTCAATGCCCTCCTGGCTTGGCCCCAGTTGACAACTCGGGGGTTCATCAGGTTTCAGTCGGACAACATCACGACTGTAGCTTACATCAACCATCAGGGAGGGACAAGAAGCTCCCTAGCTATGATGGAAGTATCAAAGATAATTCGCTGGGCAGAGTCTCACTCTTGCCACCTGTCAGCAATCCACATCCCGGGAGTGGAGAACTGGGAGGCGGATTTCTTAAGTCGTCAGACTTTTCATCCGGGGGAGTGGGAACTTCATCCGGAGGTCTTTGCCCAAATACTTCGACGTTGGGGCAAACCAGAGATAGATCTCATGGCGTCTCGACAGAACGCCAAGCTTCCTCGTTACGGGTCCAGATCCAGGGATCCAGGAGCAGTCCTGATAGATGCTCTGACAGCACCTTGGGACTTCAGGATGGCTTACGTGTTTCCACCCTTCCCGTTACTTCCTCGATTGATTGCCAGAATCAAACAAGAGAGAGCATCAGTGATTCTAATAGCACCTGCGTGGCCATGCAGGACTTGGTATGCAGACCTGGTGGACACGTCATCCTGTCCACCTTGGTCTCTACCTCTGAAACAGGACCTTCTGATACAGGGTCCCTTCAAACATCAAAATCTAACTTCTCTGAAGCTGACTGCTTGGAAATTGAACGCTTGATTTTATCAAGACGTGGGTTTTCTGAGTCAGTTATTGATACCTTAATACAGGCTAGGAAACCTGTTACCAGAAAGATTTACCATAAGATATGGCGTAAATACCTATATTGGTGTGAATCCAAAGGTTACTCTTGGAGTAAGGTTAGGATTCCTAGGATATTGTCTTTTCTACAAGAAGGTTTAGAAAAGGGTTTATCTGCTAGTTCATTAAAGGGACAGATCTCAGCTCTGTCCATTCTGTTACACAAACGTCTGTCAGAAGTTTCTGACGTCCAGGCTTTTTGTCAGGCTTTGGCCAGGATTAAGCCTGTGTTTAAAACTGTTGCTCCACCATGGAGTTTAAACCTTGTTCTTAATGTTTTACAGGGCGTTCCGTTTGAACCCCTTCATTCCATTGATATAAAGTTGTTATCTTGGAAAGTTCTATTTTTAATGGCTATTTCCTCGGCTCGAAGAGTCTCTGAATTATCAGCCTTACATTGTGATTCTCCTTATTTGATTTTTCATTCAGATAAGGTAGTCCTGCGTACTAAACCTGGGTTCTTACCTAAGGTAGTTACTAACAGGAATATCAATCAAGAGATTGTTGTTCCTTCTTTATGCCCAAATCCTTCTTCAAAGAAGGAACGTCTACTGCACAACCTGGATGTAGTCCGTGCTCTAAAATTTTACTTACAGGCAACTAAGGAATTTCGACAAACGTCTTCTCTGTTTGTCATTTACTCTGGGCAGAGGAGAGGTCAAAAAGCTTCCGCTACCTCTCTTTCTTTTTGGCTTCGTAGCATAATTCGTTTAGCTTATGAGACTGCTGGACAGCAGCCTCCTGAAAGAATTACAGCTCATTCTACTAGAGCTGTGGCTTCCACTTGGGCCTTCAAGAATGAGGCCTCTGTTGAACAGATTTGCAAGGCTGCAACTTGGTCTTCGCTTCATACTTTTTCCAAATTTTACAAATTTGACACTTTTGCTTCATCGGAGGCTATTTTTGGGAGAAAGGTTCTTCAGGCAGTGGTTCCTTCTGTATAAAGAGCCTGCCTATCCCTCCCGTCATCCGTGTACTTTTGCTTTGGTATTGGTATCCCAGAAGTAATGATGACCCGTGGACTGATCACACTTAACAGAAGAAAACATAATTTATGCTTACCTGATAAATTCCTTTCTTCTGTAGTGTGATCAGTCCACGGCCCGCCCTGTTTTTAAGGCAGGTAAATATTTTTTAATTTATACTCCAGTCACCACTTCACCCTTGGCTTTTCCTTTCTCGTTGGTCCTTGGTCGAATGACTGGGAGTGACGTAGAGGGGAGGAGCTATATGCAGCTCTGCTGGGTGAATCCTCTTGCACTTCCTGTTGGGGAGGAGTAATATCCCAGAAGTAATGATGACCCGTGGACTGATCACACTACAGAAGAAAGGAATTTATCAGGTAAGCATAAATTATGTTTTTGAGTGCTTATATAGTATCGTTTTCTGTTTAGTTTCTTTAACTAACAAATTTGTAAATAAGTCCTACTCTCAATCAATTGGAAACAAATGTGCCCCACAATCTATGTGAATCCTGTCCGCACTCAGATTGATCTTGCTCATAGTATAACCTTAAGACTTTAGTCTAGTCTAGATCTGCTACACAAAGCATGGCAGTTTGGGGATTTTTTGCAATGTTTTCTAACCGGTTCTAATTGGAAGAGCGGCCATTTTAATTAAAATACCAAAATCATCATTTGCCAGTCCAGAAGTGAACCGAGGTACTAAGGAATGATAATATGGATTGACCAAGCACCCCTTTGTATACTTCAGGACATGATACACCAGCAGAAGTAGTAGAAGGGTAAGATAGAAGCAAGCTTGGTTCAGGCAAAATACTAATGTATCAGTCCAGAACACAAGGCAAGAGGCAAGTCAGGCAGGAAAGGGTTTGGAATCAGAAAGATACACAAGCAGAAACACAAGTCAATAGCAGCTCATGCAAAAAGGCAAGGTTCCGCAACAGTTACAGGTGCACAAGCAGAATAAGCAGACAATGCCATATGGTACGTTAGGTAACCAGTCAATGTATTGCAACTGTAGTCTGGTACACAAGCAGAATCAGCAGACAATGGTACGTTAGGTAAACAGGCAAGGTATGGCAACTGTAGTTAGGTACACAAACAGAATCAGCACATAATGGTAGGTTAGGTAAACAGGCAAGGTATGGCAACTGTAGTTAGGTACACAAGCAGAATCAGCAGACAATGGTACGTTAGGTAACCAATCAATGTATGGCAACTGTAGTTTGGTACACAAGCAGAATCAGCAGACAATGGTACGTTAGGTAAACAGGCAAGGTATGGCAACTGTAGTTAGGTACACAAACAGAATCAGCACATAATGGTAGGTTAGGTAAACAGGCAAGGTATGGCAACTGTAGTTAGGTACACAAGCAGAATCAGCAGACAATGGTACGTTAGGTAACCAATCAATGTATGGCAACTGTAGTCTGGTACACAAGCAGAATCAGCAGACAATGGTACGTTAGGTAAACAGGCAAGGAATGGCAACTGTAGTCTGGTACACAAGCAGAATCAGCAGACAATGGTACGTTAGGTAAACAGGCAAGGTATGGCAACTGTAGTCTGGTACACAAGCAGAATCCAAAGAAATCCAAAGAGAGTAGCAGCAAAAAATGTGTTTATTGGGCACAACACAACATTAACAGCTGTTAATGTTGTGTTGTGCCCAATAAACACATTTTTTGCTGCTACTCTCTTTGGATTTCTTTGGATTGATGCTTCAGAGACTGGAGTGGGTCTCTTGAGTAGCTGGCAAAGGGACCGTTGTGTGTGAGTCATTGACTTTGAATTTTGGACACAAGCAGAATCAGCAGACAATGGTACGTTAGGTAAACAGGCAAGGTATGGCAACTGTAGTCTGGTACACAAGCAGAATCAGCAGACAATGGTACGTTAGGTAAACAGGCAAGGTATGGCAACTGTAGTTAGGTACACAAGCAGAATCAGCAAACAATGGTAGGTTAGGTAACCAGTCAATATATGGCAACTGTAGTCTGGTACACAAGCAGAATCAGCAGACAATGGCAGGTTAGGTAAACAGGCAAGTATCTGGTATGCAACTCAAAAAAAATTGTACATCTTCCCCCCTGTCTGCCTGGCTTCATGTCTAGCGAGCAGCAATATGCTGTCCACATTTACCATTGCATACCACCGCTAGTGTGCAATGGCTCGATTGGTGCCTATGCGATTGGCTGCGCACGAGCAAGGCCCGTCAATCTATCCGGTTGGAAAAGTCTGGAGGGATTGAAAAAGAATCAGTGGTCTGATGACTGATGCTTCTTAAATCTCAGGTACAGGTTCGCTTATGCGATCCTGCAGCCAACAGAGCTCCGAACCCTTGATAAATGGGGCTCATTATATCATTATATTACTCATCTGCATTTTTCTGAACCTGAAGTTCTTCCCACTGGATCAGAGGCTTCTAAGTAAATATATTTGAGCTCCATAATGTCTCACCTTTTTGCATTAAATATTTGTGTTACAAATGGATACTTGAAGGAAAAAGTGGAAGACAATTGTGCAGATGAGCTATTCAGTGATCACTTGTGGGTCACTATACTCACAATAGTGCTTTTTTCCTCTTCTTTTTATTTATTTTGAAACTGAATTGAAAAAACTTGTGATTAATGAATTATTATGCTTTTTTCTACTAGAAGAAGCTCAATTCCAAAAAGTTATTTTTGGATTTTATTATTGGGCTATTACTTTCATATAATTATGTGTTTAATGCCTGTAAAGAGGTTAAACACATAATTAAAGTCAACTCCAGAGCAATAATGCACTACTGAGAGATAGCTAAACACATCTGATCAGACAATGATAAGAGTAATATATGTGTAACTACCAATCACCAGCTAGATTCCAATAGTGCATTGCTGTTCCTGATCCTACCAAGGTATGCTTGTCAACAAGGGATACCAAAAGAACAAAGTCAATTTGATAATAGAAGTTAAATGAAAAGTCTCTTAAAGAGATATAAAAGCCAAGACATTTCTCTTGTGATTCAGATAGAGCATACCCTTTTAAAAATGTTTACAATGTACTCCTATTATAAAATATAAAGTTCCCATGATATTCTTTGTTGAAGAGATACCTAGGTAGGTATCTGGATCAATAAATGGCAAGAGATAGTGCTGCCATCTAGTGCTCTTAATGCTTACTAATCACTAGTACATGTGTTAAATACATAGTTAAAGTACTCCTCAGGAGCATCAGAGCACTGCTTGTCCTGAACATAATGTAAAACATCTCATTATTAGCCAGTGAGTTATCAGACTGTTCAACTTGTAGTTAGCTTAACAATCAAAATAAAAAAGCTAAATTTTAACCTTTTTTCATGCTAAAATATTTCATTATCACATCAAATTGGTGCCCTTTCATGTGTTTACCCTTGATTTCCCTTTAAACTACCATTATACTATCATGCAGTCATAATAAGCACAAAATATTACCATGGATTTTATTTTTACATATCTTTTCAGTTCATAATTAGTGACTCTAATGCCCATTTAACATTTGTGAAACTCCTGGTGAATATTAGCACATACGAGTATCATTCAGGTTCAGACTGTACACTAATATTTAACTAGTGATCAAGACGTGTGGGCGGCAAATGGTGGAACTTTAACTGGGGTTTTCTGATCAAGAATTTCCATTATTGAACTTCTTCATTCAATAAATGGGAAGAGAGGTGGAAAAGGAAGTGTCTCTAGCAGTCTTTCCATGGATATCTGTAGTAGCGCTATGGAGTCATTTGTCAAATGCTTTGTGGCACATTCCTTAAAGGGACACTGAACCCATTTTTTTTTTTCTTTCATGATTCAGATAGAGCATGCAATTTTAAGCAACTTTCTAATTTACTCCTATTATCAATTTTTCTTCGTTATCTCGCTATCTTTATTTAAAAAGTAGGAATGTGATGCATAGGAGCCAGCCCATTTTTGGTTGAGAACCTGGGTTATATCTGCTTATTGATGGATAAATGTAAGCCTCCAATAAGCAAGCAGTATCCATGTTGCTGTACCTAAAATGGGCTGGCTGCTAAGATTTACATTCCTGCTTTTAAAATAAAGATAGCAAGAGAACAAAGAAAAATTGATAATAGGAGAAAATTAGAATTTTGCTTAAAATTTCATGCTCTATCTGAATTATGAAATAAAAAAAATTGTTTTCAGTGTCCCTTTAAAGGGGCACAAACCTAAAATGTTTCATGTTTCAGATAGAGCATACTATTTTAAACAATTTTCTAACGGCTAGATTACGAGTTTTGCGTTATGAGTAACGCTGCTTTTTTTTTTACTACCGCTGCTTCTTTTCTTTTTTTAAAGTCCCTGAGTGTTATATGTAAAAGGCATATAAAGAGCAGAAATAATTGAGGAGCTGTGAAATCTCTGTCTACATGTGTTACTGGCAACCAAAAGGTACAGTTGTTGATTTGTGTTACTGGCAGTCAAGGTGTAAAATGACTGCTTAGTTGTTAGGATCAAGTATGGGGTCTAAAATAGAGATTTGGTGGATGGGGGGGCAATGATGTGACCCCACAGACCATCATGTCCAGTCACCTTCAGATTTTCCAGTATTTTTATAGAGTATAGCTGGCAAACCCTAATCACAGACACATATCAGCTCTCTATAACTACTATTATGTCTTAATTCTGTCCTTTGTCTCAGAGTTACTCATGCTCAGGTTACGTAATAACCTGCATAACTTCCTATCCTCCAGTACCATGTGCAAATCACTGTCTGATTTATTTCCCTCTCTACAACTGTGCAGAAGCTCGGATCATGTGTATGACCAATAACGATTTTCTTGCATGTCAGACACGCTCAGTTTAGTTACCTGAATCCTTCTCACACCATTGACATTGTTAGAGCAATTTTATCCAAGACCCTCTCAAGATTCTCCAGAGGCAGAGTTATAAGGTCTCAAAGATAAGAGGCCTCAGGTGTTAGAACAAAAAAGTCAGGCAAAGGGCTTTATCATAGAAGTAAATACAAATACATGTCTAATTTTGTATATGTATGTTTGTATATATATATCTATCTATATATGTGTGTGTACATATGTATTTATATGTGTATATATATATATATATATGTACTTACAGACATATATACACATATAAAGACATAAATACATATGTATATATGTATATGCTTCCGACCCACTCCGCTTCAGTTCCGACTGAAGCGGAAGTTAAGAAGCAGTGGTCCTAAGTTAACACCCTAAATGTCCATTATAGTGATAAAATTAGATCCTATATTAGAGATTGTAATTTTATCACTAATTAATATTAAATGTGTTAAACACATAGTTAAAGTACTGCTCAGGAGCATCAGAGCACTGCTTGTCCTGAACATAATGTAGAACATCTAATTATTAGCCAGTGAGTTATCAGACTGTTCCACTTGTAGCTAGCTTAACAATCAAAATAAAAAGCTAAATTTTAACCTTTTTTATCATGCTAAAATGTTTCATTATCACATCAAATTGGTGCCCTTTCATGTGTTTACCCTTGATTGCCCTTTAAACTACCATTATATTATCATGCAGTCATAATAAGCACAAAATATTACCATGGATTTTATTTTTACATATCTTTTCAGTTCATAATTAGTGACTCTAATGCCCATATAACATTTGTGAAACTCCTGGTGAATATTAGCACATACGAGTATCATTCAGGTTCAGACTGTACACTAATATTTAAATAGTGATAGAGACGTGTGGGCGGCAAATGGTGGAACTTTAACCGGGGTTTTCTGATCAAGAATTTCCATTATTGAACTTCTTCATTCAATAAATGGGAAGAGAGGTGGAAAAGGAAGTGTCTCTAGCAGTCTTTCCATGGATATCTGTAGTAGCGCTATGGAGTCATTTGTCAAATGCTTTGTGGCACATTCCTTAAAGGGACGCTGAACAGAATTTTTTTCTTCAGATAGAGCATGCAATTTTAAGCAACTTTCTAATTTACTCCTATTATCAATTTTTCTTTGTTATCTTGCTATCTTTATTTAAAAAGCAGGAATGTGATGCATAGGAGCCAGCCCATTTTTGGTTGAGAACCTGGGTAATGTCTTCTTATTGATAGATAAATGCAAGCCTCCAATAAGCAAGCACTATCCATGGTGCTGAACCTAAAATGGGCTGGCTGCTAAGATTTACATTCCTGCTTTTAAAATAAAGATAACAAGAGAACAAAGAAAATTTGATAATATGAGTAAATTAGAAAGTTGCTTATAATGTCATGCTCTATCTGAATTGTGAAATAAAAAAATTGTGTTCAGTGTCCCTTTAAAGGGGCACAAACCTAAAATGTTTCATGTTTCAGATAGAGCATACTATTTTAAACATTTTTCTAAATTACTTATATTATCACATTTTCTTTGTTCCTTTGGTATTTTTTGTTGAAAAGCAGAATGGTAAGCTCAGGAGAGTGCACTTTTCTGGAACACTATATGGCAGCAGTTTTGCAGTATGTTATACAGTTGCTAACACACTAGATGGTAGCACTATTTCCTGCCATATAGTGATCCAGACATCTCCCTAGGTATCTTTAACAAAGAATACCATGGGACAAAGCAAATTGGATAATAGAAGTCAATTGGAACATTTCTTTTTAAATGGTATGCTCTGTCTGAATCACAAAAGAACATTTTTGGGTTTCATATCCCTTTAAGGTTTAAGAAACCCAAAACAATTCTATGCGACATGGAAATATTAACTAAACAGATAGATACTTATAATGGGCTAGATTACAAGTAAAGCACATAATATTGCTTTCGCAAGGGTTTCCCTCCACTTAGTAATACAAGTTAGCCGCAATGAAAATGCGCTTCCATAGAGGCCTATCTATCAAGCTCCGAACGGAGCTTGAAGGGCTGTGTTTCTGGCGAGTCTTTTCTAACAAAACACTACAAATAATTCAAATTCTATAACAAACTTTCATGCCCTGGTTTTGTAAATTTTACCCTGCACAATACTATGAAATCATGCTAATAATGCAATCACTTTAGAAGATCAATAAACTCTAGTTGCACATTTACAAATAAAATCCCTAACCATGAATAGATAAAGAAAACACACAAACAACTAAGTACTATATTCTGTGGAAAGGTCAGAAAATAATGACATGGCTACTGCTCTATGGTTTCTGTTTGCATGCATAGAGCAAACCCACTGTTAAAAAAATCATGTTTGTCACAAATAATTTGGGAAAAACTTTAAAACCCAGTCTATTGGCGGCAGTAACCAGCCAAGTAGCCATTACATGCTATGCTATACTTTAAAGGGACACTGAATCTAATTTTTTTCTTTCGTGATTCAGACAGAGCATGCAATTTTAAGCAACTTTCTAATTTACTCCTATTATCAATTTTTCTTCGTTCTCTTGCTATCTTTATTTGAAAAAGAAGGCATCTAAGCTTTTTTTCTTGGTTCAGTACCATGGACAGCACTTTTTTATTGGTGGATGAATTTTATCCACCAATCAGCAAGGACAACCCAGGTTGTTCACCAAAAATGGGCCAGCATCTAAACTTGCATTCTTGCAATTCAAATAAAGATACCAAGAGAATAAAGAAAATTTGATAATAGGAGTAAAATAGAAAGTTGCTTAAAATGTCATGCTCTATCTGAATCACGAAAGAAAACATTTGGGTTCAGTGTCCCTTTAATATAATAAGGATTCTAATAAATACACAATTATTTGATTTAATTTTTATATATAATTTGATATTCAATATGTTTGCAGCTCTCTGACTAAATATAACACTTTTATACAACAAAATGAAATTTCTGAAAATAATAATAATAATAATTTACACTAAAAGATTAAAAGGACAGTTTACCCAAAACTTTTCTCCCCTTTAAATTGTTTACAAATAGCTCCTTCACCCATATTTTGGCATTTGAAATAGCTAATTCAGCCTATGGTATATCCACTTATAGTAAAGTTTTGTATACTGGAGTCTCATCTATTTAATAGCCTAAGTAAACACAGCCAGAAGAAGAAATTACACTCTCCATGGGGTACAGGATAGTTAAGTAATACAATTAAAATTTTCCATTGCTCTGTCTAAGTACTGAGCTCCAGTTTTCCAGACAAGGACAATGAGATATGCTATTACCTGAAACTCAACCCATTGTAATAGGCTTTGGATTAAAAGCACAAAAGCAGATACTTCATATATACAAATAAACCTTCAAATGCAATTTCTCCTAAATTTGATACTATACAGCTGGTGTAACAAATCATTGAAAATACATCAACATAAAAACAATTTTACAGTGTACTGTCCCTTTAAGGGCTAACTATTTACAGTATGTATATTGCATATATAACCTAGCCATGATTAGGAAACTTGTATTATATACCATTAAAATTCTACTTCTTTACTGTATCATAACCTACATATTTTTAAATGAGAGCCATCACAGCGTAAATAACAATGCACAGCAATATATTGCCAGGTATATTAAAACTCTACTGAATTACTCTATAAAAGAAACAGACCCAAATACTTTAGATACATTTAATAACATGCTGCGTATAGTCTTTTCTTTTCTCTTTTTTCACAAACTCCTTGCATAATTTTTGGACATACTTAAAGGGACAGTATACTAAAAAATAATGTTTCCCTAATGTGTTTCCAATTACTTTTATAACAGCTGCAGAGTATAAAATGTATGAGAATTTGCTTTTTAAGGCTTATTTATGCATATGAATTAGCTGATTTTGTATTTTGAAACCACAACCTAATAAAATGGGTTGAGCTTGTAGGTATAATCAAATCTCATTACTTTATCACATTGGTCAAATATACCTGCTTCTTTATCTTATATCTGTCTATAAACCAATCACCAATACTTGGAGAGAACAATGGAAAATTAACATTTTATTACCTTATCTCTTCTATAACCCACTGGGAGTGTAATTTCCTCTACTGGCTGTGTTAACACAGCTTGGCCTGGAGGCCAAAAACATTCAGGATAGGTGGGGATACCAAAGGCTAAATAAACTATTTTAACTGCCAAAATAAGGGTAAATGGAAATACTTGTAAACAATTTAATACTCTCCAGCAGGTCATGTGGATCATTGGGAACAAATTAAAGAGGAGAACATTTTTGAGTAAACTGTCCCTTTAAATCAACCTATTAATCACTTGCCAGAAAAAAAAACCTCTCTTTTGTATTTACCAGACTTAAAATCACACCCATCATCGCACTTACAAATTCCTTAGTTAGTTCACTTGCAAAAACAATATATTTTATATGCCTCAAACAGTTTTTTTAGCTAAGAAACACTGATACATGCTCAGCTCTAGCCTGAATAATTACCAGTCAGAAAACACAGATTAAAAAATCACCAAGGTCAGCTTTTGCAGGATTGTAAGAAATACACACTCATCTCAACTTGCATACCGTAAATATTTCACTCACTGAATTCACTCCCCAACTTTAATTCTTTTATTTTTTTTTATTTTTTTTATTTTAAAACTTTTATTGAGATTCAAGGTGGTTTACAATAATAAAATGTTACAAAGAAACCAAAAACAAGCATTTCAAGCATTTCGTATATTACATCCAGAAGTGTCATAAAATTAAAAAGTGTCAACTTGTATATTTACCACCATACACACGTGTGGACTCTGGTCGTAGAACAACACTTTAGTTCAGTAGGAATCTCAAATAATGAAACAAATAGGTTTAATGCGTAACGCAAGAAACTTGGATTCACAATAACTTGGGAATATGCCAGGTTAATCGGCTTGCCTCAATTGGACAAGGACTGTATGGGTAAGAGGGGAGGGTGGGGAAAAGGACAAGGGAATTATACCGTGGCTAGGAGGGGGGTGGGAGGGGAAAGGTGGTGGGGGACAGGAGAAAAAAAACAAAAAAAAAACAGAAAGAGAGCAATTATATATTACGGGTATGGTTTCTGGACATCTACTGCCCAGTATGTGGGGTAGTTTGACTGTTGCACATGTAATGTTATTGAATTTGAATCCAATCCTCCCAGATCGCCCAGTAGTCCTCCATTCGCTCCAGAGCGTTACATGCAGATTTTTCCATTTTAGCCAAATATTGTACTACCTCACAAACGTCTGTAATAGTGGGTGGGTTCACTTGTTTCCAGGCCCTGGCTATACAGAGCTTTGTGGCTGCCAATATGTATATTACTAATTGTTTACTACTCTTGGGAAGTTGTTTGTCAAATATATGGAAGAGAGCCTGGCTAGAAGTTAGCTGCAAATTCACATTCATGGAGTGCAGAAGAGTCTCAACATCTCGCCAGAGATCATGGATCTTAGGACAGGACCACCACACATGAGGGTCAGATCCCTCACCTCCACTGAGTCTCCAGCACCTGGACGAGGTGGCAGGGAACATTTTAGATAGTCTGGTGGGCACCCTATACCAACGTAGGATGAGTTTCATGTAGCCTTCAAAGATGGTTGTGCAGTGAATAGTTTTTTTCGTTAAGTTAATAGCAATGCTCAGTTCTGCATCTGATATTTTTAAGGACAATTCACTACACCACTTTTTAATTTGTCCGGGGAGACCAATCGAATGATCCTGCAGTATAGCTTGGTAGTGAAACGTATGTGCCCATACCGCTCAACCATCTCTCCTCCCACTGAGAATGTGGCCTAAGCCCTTGGGCTCCAAATTTCCAAGAATGTAATAAACTAAGTATTCTGGAGCATTCAAAGTGGAACCACAATGGAGGTCCTCTCAGGGAGTCAAGAACCTGGGAAGTTGTCAATAGCTTATTATTGGAAAATAATTGTTCCACTATGTTGAAATCATGCTGGATCCAAAACTCGACATGGATATTCAGGCGTCCCCATAGCAAACCCCATAGCTGGTGAACTGGCGAAGGGTGCTGGGCAATCTTTGAGTGATGCCTGAGTGTGTGCCATGTTCTGATGTTGTGTTGGACAACAGGATTAGTAATTATGTCGGCCAACTGTTTATAACTGGGGACCCACAGTAGACTAGGGAGATCCAGGCCATTCGGCAAATGGAGTTCCTCCAGTCTGAACCATTCCGGTCTCTCGGCCGTAGGGCCCCAAGCTGTGATTTGTGACAGTCTAGTTGCCTCGTAGTAGAGAAATATGCTGGGGAAAGAGACCCCACCCCTTGCAAACTCTCTTTGCATGATTTTATGACTAATCCTTTGGGGCCCGTGCATCCATACATATCTAGTGAAGATCTGGTGGATCTGTTGTAGGATGCTATGGGGAACATTCAGAGGTATACAACGAAAAAGGTACAAAGCCTTCGGGAGTAATGACATCTTTACCGTGGCCACGCGCCCCAACCAAGAGACTTCCCTAAAGTCCCATCTATTCATCAGAGTCTTCAATTCAGAGATTAGCGCATTAAAATTTAACAATACTATTTTATCTAGGTCCGCACTCAAGTAAATTCCCAGATGCTTGATAGCATCTGAGGACCAGTGGAAATCATGCTTTCTTCTTAGATGTAGGAGCTGCTCGCTATGCAGGTTTATCCCATATGCTTCAGTTTTGTTCATATTTATTTTATAGAAGCTCAAGGCACTGAAGTTGTCTAGCGCAGCAAGAACTGCCGGAACTGATGACGTGGGGTTCGTAAGAAGAAGGGTAACATCATCGGCATACAGCAAAATCTTTTCCTGGACCGGACCCAGTGGTAGGCCTTCTATGCTCGGTGTAGACCGGATCAATTCCGCTAGCAGTTCCATGATAAGGGCGAAAAGCAGGGGTGACAGCGGGCACCCCTGCCTGGTGCCATTTGAGATGGTAAACCTCGGGGAACAGAAGCCCATACCCCTTACATTAGCGCTCGGGTTTGAATATAGGGCTTTAATCATATGGATGGTCTGGAAAGGGAAGCCAAAAGCCTCCAAAACCCTCCACATGTATTCCCACAGTGACTATCAGAAAAGGTAGCACCAAAGCCAATCTGTCAGCTATTAGTTTGGAATATAACTTTATATCTACATTTATCAATGAGATAGGGTGAAAGTTACCACAATTGGAGGAATCCTTGCCTGGTTTAGGGATAGCTACAATAGTTGCTTCTAAAAATTCATTCAGTATCACCTCTCCCTTGCAGATTTCAGTATACACTTGGCCCAGTATGGGCTTCAGTAGTGTCTGTGCCTTTTTATAAAATTGCCCCGGGAACCCGTCAGAGTATATAGGTGTGAGTTTAGTCTACAGACTAATAATAAAAATCTCCCTTCTGGATCTGTTTCAACATGAATCTGTTGAAAGGCAACTGTTTTACTAATGCAAATTGATACTCCTCTGCTCTTTTCTTGAAAAGTCGAACTGAGGACCATTGGGTAATGCCAAGATTTAAAGGTCGGAAGATTATTGGAAGCCCAGTGTGTTTCCTGAAGGAAGGACACATCACACTTAAGCCTGGTCAAGAAAGATTGTAGAAGGGGAAATAAGGCCCTTTGTGTTTAGGGAAACAAATTTTAGGCCAGAGTCCATCGTGAGAGGATGAGAGAGAAAATAAAAAAAAGGGGGGGGGAGAAGGGGAGGTGGTAGGAGTGGGAAGGGGTAAGTGAGGAGGAGGATTAAGGTAAAAGAGGGACGCTAATGGTCCGTTATGGGGGACCAGAGTGGCGACTCTAAAATAGTTATATCACTATTGTCCACTTCTCTTACAAAGAGACGTTGGCCAGTATTTCTTGCGGGGGGGGTAACAAGATACGATTCAGTATCAACAAGAGTTAATATCTAGAACAAGAGCAGGGCTGGGCCGGGGCCAGGACTGATTCCGGGGGAGATTAATGACATAATCGGTGTAATTTCATGTCTCGCGTGCGCTAGTTTGTCTAAATATCAGGGATGGGGTTAACTTCCACCTACTGAGAAGGTAGGTCAATTAGTTGTATACTACGTGTGCTTTCAAAAACATGTGTGCTAGTCAACTAGCTCCAATTCGTATCTTACCCGCCTGGTTGGGGGTTGTTCAGTTTTTTGGAAGCTAAATGTAATGTCGGTCTGTTTCAACCTTATTTAACCAAGTTATCAAGTATAGGCCTCCACCTTCTAACTATGTGTATGGAAGTCTATGTAGGTGAAATCTATGTAAGAGTCCACACGTGTGCTTCCCAACCCATAGGTTTTCAAAATACATCCAACTCAAAAAGTCACTGTGTATCTAAGCTAGATCTAAACAAATTAGGCGAAGGCAGCTTATCTCACAGGTATAAATCCCATTATAACTATAACCCTGGCTATATCAGACATATTGGCATTTCGATTATCTTAACCAAACCAGTGCCTATACATAGGACCGTATAGATATGTACATAGCTGGAGGGCAGGACGGGGGCACATCTACATGGGAATGAACTGAAAGAGAATGGCAGAGTGAACAGCCATCGCTGCCCCAGCCATGCACTACCACAAGGTCTCAGAATACAAATATATAACTTGATAACGCTGTAAATAAGAACGAGATTAATTAGCAAGACATAACATAAGTCTGAGTGAGTATACATCGTATTTATACACTAGCCAATGGCTCGTAGCTACTAAAACTTGCCAATAGTTAACATTCTAATGAATTTAGATGAGCAGCTTTGCCATAGCTGCATACCATATATTGTGTATTATGTCATATAAGTGTGGCTTAAGGCCCCACTAAACAAAACCAGATTAAACACCAAAACGTAACATAAGTCTGGGTTAGTATACCCTATGTTTATAAATTAACCAATGACTTGGAGCTACCAAAACTTGACCAATGCTAGCAGTCTGATAAATTTGAGCGATCATCATTGCTATACTCTCACATTATTCATCATGTATTATGGCTGATGAGTCTAGCTGAAGAACACATATAGCAATCAATAAGTACCTCTGTGGGAAAAAGGCAACTCACTAAGCGGGGCTTGTGCATACAATTATAAAGGCTCTAATTAACTATGGGAATGGATATGGGACAGGGCAGACAGGTTTCCGCCAGAAGATGGTCTGGTGTGGAGTAACAAGTCATCCGGTCCCCGCTGTCCCAACCATGCCCAGTTCAGTACACCTCCAATCACATGTAAGCAGTTGACAAAACAATAAACATGCAAGTTAAAACATTTAACATTGTTATTATGAGATATTCTGATCTGCCACGGAGATGGATGTGGGGCAGGGCCGACTGGTTTCCACATGGAGATGGCCTAATGTGATGCAATAAGGCATCCGGCTGCCACTATCCCGACCACGCACAGCTCAGTATACCTCAGATCAAAAACAAACAGCTGACAAAACAATAAACATACAGGTTTGAACATTCAGTATTGTTATTGTGAGATTAGTCAAGGACTAGCAATTTACAGCCAACTAGCAATAAAATAAATGTTCTGAATGAATTTCTTATTAGTGTCCCAAACAGCCAGGTTAGTTCCTGAATGCGAAGGTCAGCCACATCACCAGAATAATGAGGGGTGATCAGGAAAAATTTACATGGCGTAAAAGTGTGTGGAGACAAAGGCTTCATCCAAGTCAATAAAAACTATATATAAGGCAATAAGTTTGTTGTCAGTATTGTACGAGACATAGGTGTAAAGTACCCGGGGGTAAAAAGACAAATCTCCCCCATTGTGACATAGCAATAGAGACAGTTTTAAATGAAAGTGTAAGGGAATATCCAATAAAGGAACTCAAAAATACAGATTTAAGTAATAATTAGTTTGTATCACTACTAGTAATGTGATTACCCAATTTCTCTAAGGCAATCTAATACAGCAGTGAAATTAATATAGAATGATTTATAGTTCAGAACCAAACTTATATGGTACAGATAGTGAGTTAGTGGAAAAAGAAGAGTAACCTCCTAAAAAGTATTCTGTTTATGAGGATCACTAAAGTTAACAGGATGGAATGAGAGGCTAAGTAAACCTTTCTATTTACTCTGAAAATTAGCTCAGGCAGAAACGTTTATAGGCAGAGGGTTCATTTTATTTAACAGTTCACAGGTTGTTATTTTTCTACTACGGTACCTTAATTTCAGGCAGTCTGTTATACCTGTGATCTCACGGCACTCCGGTGTTGATCTGTGCCGAAAACGCTGAATGTGCGCTATACCGGAAGTTCCGGTTTTACTCCAGAGCGCTTCGGGGAAATGTAGTCCTGCTCTGCGAGGAAAATATAGAACAGTAAGGTAAGAGTAATACTTGCTGGTTATGAATTCGGATGTAATTCAGCTATGCAAGATCGAGTCTTTGATCCACAGTAGGGTGAGAAGGAGGAAAAGGTTCCAAAGGAATCCGATCCTGTGTTAGGAGCTGTCAGTTCACACAACTTACTCGTGCAGAGACAAAAGTTTCTCCTTGCAGGTTTGGAAATGAGGCTTGGCTCTCAGGTGTTCGTAAGAAATGAATCAGAATAACTAAGCAATATTGCTTAGTTGTTCTGGCTATTTAAAGGGGATTTATCCAATAGTAAAAAAGGAATGTCTTAAAGGCACAGTAACCCTTACAGGACCCCCCTCTCAAGGACGCTGTTCCACAGCGGTAGGACGAGGTCTGTCTGGGTGACGGCGATGAAAAGAAGAGATCAATTTGGGAGCCTTAATATTAGAAGCAGGTTCCCAAGAATCCTCATCAGAAGAGAAATTCTTCCACCGAATAAGATACTGCAAGGTACCCCGACGCAATCTGGAATCCATAATAGAATGGACTTCAAACTCATCAGGATCAAGGAGAAGTGGTGGAGGCGGTAGAAGAACGTTGGTAACCCTCTGATCCGTATAGGGCTTCAAAAGTGATACATGTATCGTTGGGTGAATACGAAGGCTATCCGGAAGATCTAGAGTGACAGCGTTTTGATTCACTATACCTTTAATGCGGTAGGGACCGATGAAAAGACTCGCTAACTTTTTGCTGGGTAATTGTAGTTTCAGGTTTCTAGTAGATAGCCAAACCTTCTCACCAATGGAGTAGTTTGGTGGGTGTCTTCTGCGTAAGTCATAATACCTTTTTTGTGCAGCTTGCGAGTTTTCAATATTCTGACGAATGAAGTTGAAATTGTCAATCAGAGAATTGTGTAACTCATCCACTAGAGGGAAATTTAAGTCGTCATTTGAGTCCAGTAGGAAGGTGGGATGGTATCCATAGTTAGCGAAAAACGGTGTGAGTTTGGTTGATGAATTTACAGTGTTATTGTAAGCAAACTCAGCGGTAGATATGAAGTCAACCCAATTGTTTTGATGGAAAGAGCAAAAACACCGTATGTATTGCTCTAACCACTGGTTTACACGTTCTGCTTGGCCATTTGTCTGCGGGTGGAATGAGGTAGAGAATCTATGATCTATTTGGGTGAGATTACATAATTTTGACCAAAACCTGGAGGTGAACTGTGTACCTCTATCTGTTGTGAGGATAGACGGAATTCCGTGAAGTTTTACTATATTGTCTAGGAATAGTTGAGATGTCTCGGCAGAGGTCGGCAGTTTGTGAAAAGGTAGGAAATTAGCCATTTTCGTGAAAATATCTAAACAACCACAAAAATTGTAGTTTGATTTTTTGATGGAGGTAAGTCTACAATGAAATCCATCGATAGATGTTGCCATGGTTTCGTGGGTATAGGAAGTGACATGAGTAATCCATAAGAGGGTTTTCTCTCTGGTTTGGAAGTGTTGCATATTATGCAAGTTTGAATGTATTGTTGTACGCTCTCTCTCATTTTTGGCCACCAAAACGACCTCTTGAGTAATCCCAGAGTGCGTTGTATTCCAGGGTGTCCTGAAAGGGGAGTATCATGGTGGTTCTGTAGAAGAGTAGGTCTCATTGAAGTAGGTACATAGATCTTCCCTTTGTGATAGTAAATCCCAGATTTTTTTTTGATGTGCAGAGTGATCTTGATCGGTCTCTTGACTGGTATGCCTTTTTAAGTCTGACATAAAAGAGTTGGTGAGACCAATGAAACGGTGTTTAGGTATAATCTCTGTTGGATAAAATTGAGAGTCTGGTTTCTCTGGTAATCGTGAAAGAGCGTCTGCCTTCCCATTTTTGTTCGCTGGTCTATAAATAATGTTGAAAGAGAATCTAGAGAAGTAGAGGCTCCAACGGACTTGTCTTGCAGATAATGTTTTATTAGATTGCAAATATTGGAGGTTTTTATGGTCAGTATAAATCTTGATTGGGTTTGTTGTACCTTCTAAAAGATGTCTCCAGTATTCAAGTGCCTGTTTTATAGCTAGTTGCAACTTTTGAGAAATCTTTAATGAACTTCCTGTAATAATTTGAAAAACCCAGGAATCTCTGAAGGTCCTTCCTGGTCTTAGGTATTGCCCAAGTGGAGACGGCATCAACCTTTTCTTGTTGCATTTCTATGCCAGTTGGAGATAAGTTATATCCAAGGAAAGTTACTTTGTCTGTGTGGAATAAACATTTTTCTGGTTTAGCGTATAGCTTATGTGATCTTAATCGTCGGAGTACTTCTGTCACATGTTCAATGTGGTCAGTATAATTTTTTGAATAGATTAAAATGTCGTCCAAATATATAACAACACTGGTATTTAATAAATCGTGGAAAATATCATTAATGAAGTGCTGGAAAGTGGCAGGGGCATTACACAAACCAAATGGCATAACCAGGTACTCATATAAGCCGTACCTGGTTCTCAAAGCAGTAAGCCACTCATGCCCTTCTTTAATTCTAATGAGGTTGTAGGCTCCTCTTAAGTCTAATTTGGTGTATATGGTGGCTTCTGATAGACGTTCAATGAGTTCCGGTATCAGCGGCAGCGGATAGCGATTTTTAATTGTTACTTTATTCAATTGTCGGTAATCGATGATAGGTCTGATAGTAGAATCTTTATTACGCACGAAGAAAATGCTAGCTCCTACTGGGGATGTAGATGGTCTGATAAATCCTTTCCTGAGGTCTTCTTCCAGATAAGCCTTAAGGTGTTCAAGCTCTGGCTGACTGAGTGGGTAAAGGTGACCAAATGGGATCGCTGCTCCAGGCTGTAAATCGATGGGACAGTCGTACTGTCTGTGGGGTGGCAGATTTTCAGCTTCTGTCTTGCTAAACACATCCTGGAAATTAGCATACTCCAAAGGTATTGAATGTTCTAATGTGTCAATTTTTAAACAAGGATGTTTTTTGGTACAATGTTTAATACAGAATTGTGAGTTAAACTTAATATGTGCTGGTAACCATTGTATATGTGGATTGTGTTGTAACCAGTTAATTCCCAATACTATGGGATAGTTAGGAGAGGGTAAAACATCAAAATAAATAAATTCGCTATGACCTAATATAGACATATGAATAGGTATGGTTTGATGTGTTATAGGACCAGTTGTTATGGGTGAACCATCAATCACACGGACACAGATAGGTTTTGTTTTGCGAATAAGGGGTATTTTATTTGACTTAACAATTTGCAAATCAATAAAGTTGCCGTAGGCTCCAGAATCTATGATCCCGTTAATCGTCAGATGACTTTGATCCCACTGTAGAAAAAGGGACAGAGTGAAATAAGCTGGGTTATGTACATTTAATATTGTAGTACAAGAATAGCCAGACTTACTTCGTTTATTCTTTTGGAGGATAGGGCAATCCTGGACGGTATGTAGTGGGTTAGCACAGTACATACATAAGGATTTAATCCTTCGACTAAGTCTTTCTTCAGGTGTAAGTGGACCTCGGGCTATTCCTATTTCCATAGGTTGTTCAGCCAATTTCAAGGTTGAAGTACTTTCACGTGAGGTTTGCCCGGTATAGGGTTTTGGATGGACGTCAGTATTAAAATATTCAGCACGTCTTTCGCGCAATCTGCGATCTAACAGTGTGGCCGTTCTCATTAATGCATCCAGAGATTTTGGTAATTCGACTCTGGCAAGCTCATCCTTGAGACTATCAGCAAGTCCAAGTCTGAACTGGTTGCGAAGTGCAACTTGGCTCCATTGGGAGTCAGATGCATATAACTTAAAATCTGCAACATAGTCCTCGACTGGCCTCTTACCCTGTTTTAGATTCCTCATGGAGGATTCTGCAGTTAGTTGAACATCTTTGTCTTGATATAAGTCATCAAGAGCTTCAAAAAATTCTTCAAGTGACCCTAATAAAGGATCCTCTGTTTCACATAAATTATCCGCCCATGAACGGGGTTCACCTTTCATGAATAAAATAATACTCAGAACCTTAACCCTCTCAGTTGGGTATGTTCTGGGTTTTAATTGAAACAAAAGTTGACAGGAGTTTTTGAACTGCCTATAGAGCTTACGGTTTCCAGAAAAGGGTTCTGGTAACATAACTTGGGGTTCTGGGCTATTATCCTGGTGTGATGATCTGAGGTTTATAGAATCCCTTATTATTGCTCTTAAGGACTGATTCTCTATTTGTACATCATGGACAGCTTGTGCCAGTTGATCTACTTTCTGTGATAATTTATATACAATTTGAGGGATATCTGTTGGTTCCAATTCCATTTTTCAGGCTTAGTTATTATGTAAGGGAATACCCAATAAAGGAACTCAAAATACAGATTTAAGTAATAATTAGTTTGTATCACTACTAGTAATGTGATTACCCAATTTCTCTAAGGCAATCTAATACAGCAGTGAAATTAATATAGAATGATTTATAGTTCAGAACCAAACTTATATGGTACAGATAGTGAGATAGTGGAAAAAGAAGAGTAACCTCCTAAAAAGTATTCTGTTTATGAGGATCACTTAAGTTAACAGGATGGAATGAGAGGCTAAGTAAACCTTTCTATTTACTCTGAAAATTAGCTCAGGCAGAAACGTTTATAGGCAGAGGGTTCATTTTATTTAACAGTTCACAGGTTGTTATTTTTCTACTACGGTACCTTAATTTCAGGCAGTCTGTTATACCTGTGATCTCACGGCACTCCGGTGTTGATCTGTGCCGAAAACACTGAATGTGCGCTATACCGGAAGTTCCGGTTTTACTCCAGAGCGCTTCTGGGAAATGTAGTCCTGCTCTGTGAGGAAAATATAGAACAGTAAGGTAAGAGTAATACTTGCTGGTTATGAATTCGGATGTAATTCAGCTATGCCAGATCGAGTCTTTGATCCACAGTAGGGTGAGAAGGAGGAAAAGGTTTCAAAGGAATCCGGTCCTGTGTTAGGAGCTGTCAGTTCACACAGCTTACTCGTGTAGAGACAAAAGTTTCTCCTTGCAGGTTTGGAAATGAGGCTTGGCTCTCAGGTGTTCGTAAGAAATGAATCAGAATAACTAAGCAATGTTGCTTAGTTGTTCTGGCTATTTAAAGGGGATTTATCCAATAGTAAAAAAGGAATGTCTTAAAGGCACAGTAACCCTTACAGAAAGTTATACTTATCAGTCTTCATCTTCAGAAGGGTTCTCCGCTCCTGACGGCAACTGCTGGTGGGAATTTGAATTCCTTCTTTTAGAGGTGGCAGACCTCTGTGCAAGATGCCTCCATTCAAAGGCCGAAGGTCTCAGGATTGAGGAAGATGAGGAGCTCTGCTCTGTATTCGTACGAGTGGGAGATCGGGCCTCCTTGCTTTGGCTGTCCTGTGTTGTCCATCCTTTAAGAAGTTGGTGCCCTTTGTCCGGGGTGTCAGCTGTGTAGAGTCTTCCATGTTTTTGTATCAGTAGCTTAGTAGGATAACCCCACCTGTATTTTATTCCAATCTGTTGCAGAGATTTGGTGACCTCTCGGAAAGTTCCTCTTTTTTTTACTGTGTATTGTGACAAATCTGGGAACACTTGTATGGATTAAAACCTCTTGGGCAGTGCAGGGCGCTGAAACATAGCTCTGAGAACCTGTTCTTTATAGGTGAAGTATTGGAATCTGGCAATCACGTCTCTTGGTTTGTCAGCTGGGACATTCCTTCCTCTAGGAAGACGATGGACGCTGTCAACCAGAGTTTCATTAGGAAAGTCCGGAGTGTGTAGAACTTCACAGAATTCCTTGAGAAACTTGCCCAGCTCTGTCGGGGATATATCCTCTGAGATACCCCTGAATCTCAAGTTGTTTCTACGTGAGCGGTCCTCCATATCAGCCATTTTGGTTTCAATAGAATCTATCATGTCGACCAGAACTTGGGAATGGTGAGATAAATTTTCTTGTTCCACAGTTGTCTTCTTGTTTTCTTTCTAGCACATCAATTGTTTCACTAATGGCCCCAATATCTTTTCTGAGGTCCGCTGCAGAGCCCTTAATAGCTGTTGTGAGGGTCTCCTGCAGGGAATTTATTCTCTGCGTAAGGGTAGTTACAATGTCAGCAGCCATAGAGCCAGAGAGATTGTTTACTTCTCCAGTGGATTCTGTCATGCCCGGGCTATTAACTGAATGCTGTTGTGAGTTATGTAGATCCGTAGTAGTTTTCCCAACAGCAGGCGTAACTTTAAAGTGATCTGCCACTGATTTCTTGTACTCAGAAAGATTAGCCATTTTCCTTCTAGAGCCCAGTGGCATGTTAGAAACAAGTGACACCCAGAATAAAAAGCAATAATATAAACTTGCCCAGCAAAGCAGAGGTCTCCCAACAGAGTGTCAAGAGGCTATGTCTCCATTTATTAGCATATAGTCTGTAAAGTTAGGCCCCGGCCCTGTAAGGCCTGCACCTTAAAACATAGTGCAGTATCCAGAGAAAGAGTGAATTTTAATTTTCTCCATAAGCCTATCTGGGCTAAAACAAGGGATTACCTCTGTATAATGCTTGCGTGATAGTATTTAAGTTTTACTCACTTTGCCCTGTCTAGAAATGCACTATGGAGATGTAGGGGTACTATTAAAATAAAAGGAGAGAAGAATATTGAACAGGGTGTGCGCTGTCAATTAGAAATGTGACTGCGTTGCAGGGTGCAGTTTCCAAGCTTGATATAATTTTTTTTGTTCTTTTGTTTTGCTGGCTCAGATGTGTATAGTGCTTTCTAAAGTCTTGTGAAAAGTGCCAGAAGCAGTCCAGCTGGCTCCGAGTTGCGAGCCCTCCAGTTAGCTACCACCCCTCTCAAAGCCCTCTGCACAGCCTCTGCTGCTGGGGAGTCCCAATCTAAGGAGCAGACATGTGGGGTCCGCGCCGGAGCGCTACAATAATCACTTATTTCGGGTGAGGGCAATAATAGTTCAAAACAGATAGCCACCAGCTGAAATACTGTTGCTTCTCTTGTCCCCTAGTATGTTATGGTAAGCGGCAACCCACTAGGTGCCCTCCAGGCCTGGATACTAGGGCTGTCTCTGTCTGGGGCTATGAGGCCTTAGGCAAAATGGCGGCGCTACGCGCCAAATGTCCCGGAAGCTTAATGGGGGCACTCTGCGGTAAAGGGCCAGGGAGCAAAGACCGGCTATCGCGGGCAACGTAAAGGCACTGTGTTCCAGTCAGCTTACCCCAGCTTGTGCAGTGGTTTCCGATGGGCGTCAGGCGCAAGGTCCCTTACAGGCGGAATATGGCCAGATTGCCGGGTCTGCTTGAGGTTGGGCGTCTGGAGGCTGCAAACGGCTCCAAACAGCTGCCTGAGGTCCCCCTTTCTCAGGCCAGTGTGCTAGGTGAGTATTCCACTCCGGAGCAGGTCCCCGTCCCTCCGGAGCAAGTGCGGACAGCTGCGGCCTGGCTGAGCTTGGCACAATCTGTAATCCGTGCTTTTCAGGCAATTAACCCCTCCGTATCCGGATCTACACCCAGAGTGTCAAAGGGCAGTGTACTCAGAGGTATCAGGGTAAGGTTTACCTCCATGTGGACATACAAATAAGGTGAAAAAAATTAGAGAGCTCACTCAAAACACGTCTGCTCCTGTATGCGGTTAGCTCCGCCCCCCCCAACTTTAATTCTTAAGCAATTTTAACATACATCGAACTTTTAAAGACACAGAAAACACATTTTTATTAACGTTCTATCTCTTTAAGGAAAACATATATCTCAAACATATCAGGGACATTAGAAATACGACAAGATGAACTCTCCCCCAAATTTAAAATGTATCTAAAATTCTCCAACTTGCTAAGAATGGCAATTTCCCAGCAAATTGAGATGTAAACAAATTATTTTTAGACATGATAATAAATCCTCAGATATTTATTTTGGAGTAAAATACACAGAATCTCTATTCCGTTACTGCAAAGACCATACAACAAAAAGAAAGGATTTTCACATACTAAGCTATTTTTTAAGCTATATCCTGTCATGTCACATTACAACATTATGTACAGGGAGTCAGGAACTTTTTCCATGAGCACAGTATGCAACAAGCAGCTACAACACTTATGACTAAGCCACATTCACAACACAATAAGATTAGCAATGAAATAAGCAATTAAGCAACAAGCATCAAGTGACCATTCAGCTCCAGTGATATTTAAACTAAACTATACTGTATGATTATATAAGGGACTTTTAACCCTTTAAAACCCTTAAAGCAAAATACTTAACTTCCGTTATTGCAAGATTCTAACTTGCAAACAAATTCTATGAGACTTTTAACTCACGCTATAATTTGCGCTATAACTTGCGCTAGGACTCAAACCCATGCTTAACGGCAGGACTCAAACCTGTTCAGGGGAGTTTAACCCCTTATTATTTCTCCTTAATGCCGGCTAGACTTTGGGTTCAGATTCACAGAGGGAAATGCAGGATAAAAACACTTATCTACTTTCCCTGTGTGAACCCCACGCTTTGACACCAAAATTGTTAGGCGTTATCTTATAGCCGGGGGTATCAATTGACACTTAGCAGTATTCTACACCTTCACTTGGAACTGAATGGGTTACTTGTTGAGATATCTTGGTGAACTGCATTTAGACAGCCAGCAAGTAAAGTCCAATCACTGTTCTGTTTATTATAAGGCATAACATACTTTTATAGACAATGGTTACAGTATATGGGGTTAAAAAATGACATAATCATAATCACACCATTTCACACAGTATGCTTAGAACAAAGAACTTTATTAAAAATAATATAAATAAGGAGGAATAAGGAGTTTACTGTGAAACTAACAGTTTTAGATAACCGTGTATCTGGGTGTATCGCCAGGACATAGCAAGACCATTGGACAAATTATTAAGATAATGTGTTCAGCTTAATATGTTTCTCAAAACATATTAACTACGTTATAATGAAATATAATAAACGCATCTTAAAATGGAGTCTAAAACACAATGTATTACTAGAGACAAAATGACATCATTATGGTTATATATATTCTCACAGCTTTAAAAGACTTAGTTACGATCTACGCAAATATTAATTTTATCAGCTTTTATTTAAAAATACAAATGTGGAGCAATGGTGCACATCACCAATATAAAAACCACATAAATCAGAACGTTATAGATATAAAACAATTCACAGTGTAAAATAAAAAATAAAATATTTGTACTTTCAGTATAATAGCAATGTTCGACTTGGCCGCAATATGAAGCTCATGCACTCAAACTGCAGACCACAGACAGGATTACCGGCTGGCAACTCCAAACAACTCCACTACACGTTTCAAGGATGTCTCCTCTTCCTCAGGTGGATATACACATAGTAATACATAAATATATATTTATATAAGCATACCGGGAACAAACAGTTTACCTAGAACGCAAGGGAAAGGCACTGTTCAGTGCTGTTTGTTTTCTAACACCCCCCACCCGCAAACTTTAACCCCTAAAAAACTGCTTTGTGCAGTTTGTTTTAATTTTTTTTAAAAATGCAACTTTAAGGATGCGTTATTTTGGGACCAATTTGTGCATTTTTATAAAATGAACCAACAATCTAATCTCTGGTTAATTTTCGGAACACTAATTGCTACCGCAAGCTCGACCCCATATCTCTTTTTTCAACATTTCCCAGAGGCTTTCCAGGACTGGAAGGTGAAAGGGATGAGTGGGCAGTGGCCCATGGGTACTTTGTAAGTGGAGGGGCAGGGCAGAATGCATGCTGTGGACAGACTCAGGCATGACATGAGTGGTGTTTGTGCAGAGTTGGGGCCCGCTATAGGCAGGAAGGGTCAGCCCCAAGCAGGGTCATTACTAGACCCTACTGGGCCCTCAAGCCACTAGAAGGCAACTATGTACCTCTATGTAGTGCTCTAGGCACCTACTTTGGTATTCCTTCAACAAAGAATACCATGGGAATGAAGCAAATTTGATAATTAAAGTAAATTGGGAACTTTTTTAAATTGTATACTCTGAATCACAAAATAAAATGTTGCAGTTTTATATCCCTTTAACACCTGTAATTACACATCTAACAAATTACAGCATGGAATTCTCCACTAAAATAGCCTGGCATGGAGAGTCCGCAAATACATTCAATTACTAGTGGGAATTCAACTCCTGGGCATCAGGTGGAGGCAAACAACACCCCAGCAAAGCTTCAAGTATCCTACCACTATTCCACAATCTCCAGTCATTCAGCCAAGGAATCATGGAAAGAGAAGAAGGCACAAAGGGTATAGAGGTGCCTGAGGTTTAGAAAATTACAAAAAGCTGTTTTAAAATAAGGGCAGGTCTTGGACTCTCCATGCCAGGAAAGAAAATAATTTATCAGGTAAGTATACATTATATTTTCTTTCCAATGGCATGGAGAGTCCAAAAATCCATTCAGTTACTAGTGGGAACCAATACCAAAGCTAGAGTCCACAGAATGGAAGGGAAGAATACACAAGACAGGCAAGCCTAAACAGAAGGCACCACCGTTTGAAGAACTTTCCTCCCAAAGGAAGCCTCAGCTGAGGCAATAACATCAAATTTGGAAAAAGTATGCAATGATGACCAAGTGGCCACCTTGCAAATCTGTTCCATAGAAGCATCATTTTTAAAGGCCCTATAGGAAGCGAAAGTCCTAGTTGGGTGAGCCATAATTTTCTCTTGAGGCTGCTTTCCAGCTGTCTCATTGGTGTGGTTCTGAGAATAAAACTTCTCAACCAGAAGGAGAGAGTAGAAGAAGTGGCCTTCTGGCCTCTCTGTTTACCAGAAAAGACAACAAAAAGGGCAGAAGATTGACGAAAATCTTTCGTAGCCTGCAAATAGAACTTCAAAGCCCACACAACATCCAGATTATGCAACAACTGCTCCTTCTTAGAGGAAGGATTAGGACAAATTGAAAGAACAAAAATTAATTGGTTAATATTGTATTCTGAAACCACCTTAGGTAGTAATCCTAATTTAGTATGGAGGACCACCTTATGCGCATGAAGAATAAGATAAGGAGAGTCACACTGTAGAGACGAAAGCTCTGAAACTCTATGGGGAGAAGAAATTGCCAGCAGAAACAAAACCTTCCAGGACAATAACATAATACAAACAGAATGCATAGGGCTATATTTATTAATGTGCGAGCGGACATGATACGATGTAGCTTGTGAACTGCTGGTGCAATGCCACCCCCTGAAGATTTGAGGCAAGGGGTGTCAATCAACCGGATCGTTTTCGATCAGGTTGATTTCTGTCCGCGACCTCAGAGCAGGCGGACAAGTTATGGAGCAGCAGTCTTTAGAGCTTGATAAATCAGCCCCATAAGCTCAAATGGAGCCTGCTGCAGAACTTTGAGAACCAGATTAAGACTGCAAGGAGGAGCCATTGACTGAAACACAGGCTTGGACAAAAGATTGAACATCTGGCAAAATTGCCAGATGCTTCTGCAGAAGAATCGACAGAGCCAAGATCTGACCCTTTAGGCTACTAACTGATAAACCCTTCTCCAGGACCTCCTGAAGAAAGGACAGAATACGGGGAATTCTCACCTGACTCCAAGAAAAACCCCTAGAACCACACCAGTGAAGGTATTTACACCATACCTTATAATTAATCTTGTGAGTAACAGGCTTACGAGACTGAATCATAGACTCAATAACCTTCACAGAAAAAACTCATCTGGACAAGACTAAGCGTTCAATCTTCAAGCAGTCAGCTTCAGAGAGACTAAGTTCGGATGGAGGAAGGAACCTTAAAGTAGAAGATCCTTCCTCAGAGGCAATTTCCATGGGGGAAATGACGACATCTTCACTAGGTCCGCAAACCAAGTTATTAGAATCACCGAAGCCCACGCCTGTTTGATACGTGCTATCACCCGAGGAAGGAGGGCAACCGGAGGAAACAGATAAATTTGAACTTAATCCTATGGCACTGCCAGGGCATCTACCAGAGCTTGGCATTTAGACGAGATCCAATCAGATCCAGCTCCGGAACTCCCCATTTGAGGGTCAACATCAAGAAAACCTCCGGATGGAGAGCCCATTCCCCTGGATAAAACGTCTGCCTGCTTAGATATTCCGCTTCCCAGTTGTCCACCCCTATGATATGAATTGCATAGAGATGACAATTGTGAGATTCTGCCCACTGAAGAATGCAAGTCACCTCCTTCATAGCTAACAAGCTCAGAGTTCCTCCTTGGTGGTTGATATACACCACCAAAATGATGTAGTCCTATTGAAATCTGATAAGCCGGACTAAACTCAGCTGAGGCCAAGCTGTTAGTTCATTGAGAATTGCTCTCAATTCTAGGATATTTATAGGGAGGGCAGAGTCTTTCTGAGTCCAATGTCCCTGAGCTCTTAGGAACCCCCAAACTGCTCCCAGCGTATCAGGCTGGCATCCATGGTCACAATCTCCCAAGAAGGTCTCAGGAAATAAGTGCCCTGAGACAAATAGTCTTGGGAGATCCACCAAGACAAAGAAAAACTTGTCTGAGATCCTCTGAGAGTGATCTGAGTGGTCTCCATTCCATTGACTGAGCATACATAGCTGTAGAGGTCCAATTACTTCCATGCACACTACCACTGATGGACGAACAGAGGATGGAAGAGAACGACATGCCTCCAGAAGCTTGAATTTTCTGACCTCCATCATAAAAATCTTCACAGATATTGAGTCTATGATTGTCCCCAGAAGACATACCCTGGTACTTGGCACCAAGGATCTTTTCCCTAGATTCACCTTCTACCCATGAGAGTGGAGAATGGCTAACAGAGAATCTGTATGGAATCTTGCTAACTGAAAAGATAGCGCCTGAACCAAGATATCATCCAGGTAAGGAGCCAACACAATCCCTAGAGATCTGGCTGCAGCCAAAAGAGCCCCTAGAACCTTCATAAAGATTTGAGGAGCAGTGTCGAGGCCAAAAGGAAGGGCTACAAATTGTAAATGTTGATCCAAAAAAGCGAACCTCAGGAACTTGAAATGTTCCCTGTGGATAGGTACATGAATATACACATCCTTCAGGTCTATGGTGGTCCTAAATTGACCCTCCTGAACTAGAGGGAGAATAGAAAAATAGTCTCCATTTTGAAGGACGGAAACTTGAGAAACTTGTTGAGAGACTTGAGGTTTAGAATGGGTTAAAAAGCTCCGTCCTTTTTGGGAACCACAAAAAGATTTGAATAAAATCCCTGATACAGTTCTGCTAGAAGAACTGAGATAATTACTCCCAAAGAAAACAGATCCCTTATGCATTTTAAGATACCTAATAAGTTTACCTGGTTTACAGATAATCTTGATAATAGAAATTTGTCCATGGGGGGGACAATATTTGAATCCTATCCTGTATCCCTGGGAGACCACATCCACTGCCAAAGGATATGGAACATCATGAATCCAAGCCTGCTTAAAGAAGGAAAGCCTGCCCCCTACCTAATCCAGCAATGGATGGGGGGCGGCCCCTTCATGCTGACTTTGCGTCAGCAGAAAGCTTTCTGGATTGCTTCTCCTTATTACAGGGCTGGCTAGCTCTCCAATGTCTTTGCTTGCTCAGATTTAGAAGACAAGAAAGATTTGTGTCCCTTGAAGTTACGAAAGGAATGAAAATGAGATGTCTAATGACCCTTGAGTCTATTCTTCTTATCCTGAGGTAAAAAAACTCCTTTCCCACCAGTAACCATGGAAATTATCTCTGCCAGACCATGGCCAAATAAAGGAGGTCCAGGCTGAGGTCCAGGGAGATGTCCATTAATCCGACGTGGAGGTCCTCTTCATGCGATTGTCTGCCGCACACTGAGGAGTGAAATGAAAGGTACCTCTTTTATACTGGGGGTACCATTGCATTCCTATTGGCTGAAAAATTTGAATCAGCCAATAGGATTTAAGCAGCTTTCATTCAATTGGATAATGAATCATCCAATTAAATGAGAGCTGCTTAAATCCTATTGGCTGTTCAAATCAATTAATTTAATTGTTATTTAATTGTTCAAATTAATTAAATTAACTAAATTAAATACAATTAAATACAATTAAATAAAATTATCTAAAGTACAAAAACCCCCCACTAAATTACAGAAAATAATAAACAAATTACAAGATTTTTAAACTAATTACACCTAATCTAATCCCCCTAACAAAATAAAAAAGCCCCCCCAAAATAAAAAAAGGCCTACCCTAAACTAAATTACAAATAGCCCTTAAAAGGGCCTTTTGCGGGGCATTGCCCCAAAGTAATCAGCTCTTTTACCTGTAAAAAAATACAACTCCCCCCCAACATTAAAACCCACCACCCACACAACCAACCCTACTCTAAAACCCACCCAATACCCCCTTACAAAAACCTAACACTAACCCCTTGAAGATCACCTTATCTGGAGAAGTCTTCCTCCAACCGGGCCGAAGTCCTCAACAAAGCCGGGAGACTTCTTCATCCAAGCTGGGCAAAGTGGTCCTCCAGACGGGCAGAAGTCTTCATCCAGACGGCATCTTCTATCTTCATCCATCCAGCGCGGAGTGGGTCCATCTTCAAGACATCCGACGCGGAGCATCCTCTTCATCCGACGGCTAAGAATGAATGAAGGTTCCTTTAAATGACATCATCCAAGATGGCGTCCCTTCAATTCCGATTGGCTGATAGAATTCTATAAGCCAATCGGAATTAAGGTAGAAAAAATCCCATTGGTTGATGCAATCAGCCAATAGGATTGAGCTGATTGGAACAGCCAATAGAATGCCAGCTCAATCCTATTGGCTGATTGCATCAGCCAATAGGATTTTTTCTAACTTAATTCCGATTGGCTTATAGAATTCTATCAGCCAATCGAAATTGAAGGCACGCCATCTTGGATGACGTCATTTAAAGGAACCTTCACTCAGTCTTAGCCGCCGGATGAAGAGGATGCTCCTCGTCGGATGTCTTGAAGATGGATCCGCTCCGTGCCGGATGGATGAAGATAGAAGATGCCGTCTGGATGAAGACTTCTGCCTGTCTGGAGGACCACTTTGCCCGGCTTGGATGAAGACTTCTCCCGGCTTCGTTGAGGATTTTGGCCCGGTTGGATGAAGTTAATAACTATTTAATAACTATTGTACCTAGTTAAAATAAATACAAACTTGCCTGTAAAATAAAAATAAATCCTAAGCTAGCTGCAATGTAACTATTAGTTATATTGTAGCTATCTTAGGGTTTATTTTATAGGTAAGTATTTACTTTTAAATAGGAATAATGTAGTTTATGATAGGAATATTTATTTATATTTATTTTAATTCTATTTAATTTAGGGGGTGTTAGGGTTAGACTTAGATTTAGGGGTTAATACATTTAGTATAGTGGCGGCGACGTTGGGGGCGGCAGATTAGGGGTTAATAAATGTAAGTAGGTGTCAGCGATGTTAGGGTCGGCAGATTAGGGGTTAATAATATTTAACTAATGCTTGCAAGGCAAGAGTGCGGCGGTTTAGGGGTTAATATGTTTATTATAGTGGCGGCGACGCTGGGGGTGGCAGATTAGGGGTTAATAAGTGTAGGTAGGTGGCGGCGACATTGGGGGCAGCAGAGTAGGGGTTAATAAATATAATGTAGGGTTCGGCGATGTTGGGGACAGCAGATTAGGGGTTCATAAGTATAATGTAGGTGGCAGTGGTGTCCGGAGCGGCAGATTAGGGGTTAATAATTATAATGTAGGTGTTGGCGATGTCGGGGGCAGCAGATTAGGGGTTAATACGTGTAAGATTAGGGGTGTTTAGACTCGGGGTTCATGTTAGGGTGTTAGGTGTAGACATAAAATGTATTTCCCCATAGGAGTCAATGGGGCTGCATTAAGGAGTTTTACGCTGCTTTTTTGCAGGTGTTTTTTCTGCCGGCTGTCCTCGTTGATTCCTATGGGGAAATCGTGCACAAGCATGTTACACCAGCACACCGCTAACATAAACAGCGCTGGTATTGGAGTGCGGTAATGAGCAAAATTTTGCTCAACGCTCACGTCTTGCCCTTTAGCACCGGGTTTCAGAAAACTCGTAATACCAGCGCTGTATGTAAGTGAGCGGCGAGCATAAACTGCTCGTTAGCACCGTATAGTCTCTAACGCAAAATTCGTAATCGAGCCATTTGTATTTCGATTTAAAAAGGTATTATTAGTTAATAATTGTCATTTTATTTTAGTTATATTTTAATTATGTTAAAGTTAGGGGGTGTTAGGTTAAGGGTTAGGGTTAGGTTTAGGGTTAGAGGGTGTTAGGTTTAGGGGTTAATATAGGTAAGTTACTTTGTATTTAGATTTTAAATAGGTATTATTAGTTAATAATTGTAACTTTAATTTAGTTATATTTTAATTATGTTAAAGTTAGGGGGTGTTAAGGGTAGGGGGTGTTAGGTTTAGGGGTTAATATATTTTAAATTAGGTTGTTGTGATGTGGGGGCTGGCAGTTTAGGGGTTAATAGGTATAGTTAGTATTGGCGATGTTTGTGAACGGCGGTTTAAGGGTTAATAGTTTTAGTTAGTATTGGCGGTGTTTGTGAATGGCGGTTTAGGGGTTAATAGCTTTAGTTCGTGTTGGCAATGTGGGGTGTACGGTTTAGGGGTTAATAGGTTTAGTTTGTGTCTGCGATGTGCAGCGGTGCAGTTTAGAGGTTAATAGGTTTAGTTTGTGTTGGCGATGTTTCGGAACGGCGGTTTAGGGATTAATAGGTTTAGTTAGTGTTGGCGATGTGGGGGTGTGTGGTTTAGGGATTAATAGGTTTAGGTAGTGTTAGTGATGTGGGGGGTGGCAATTTAGGGGTTAATAGCTTTATTTAGTGGTGCCATTAATGGCGGCGGCGGTTTAACATAATTTTTTTTCAGCAATCGCTGGAACGTTAGCTAGAAATAACGATTCAGTCCGTAATAAAGATTCAGTCCGACATTAATAATAATTCGTTAACGGTTTCGAATGCATCCGAATTTCAAAATTCGAAACGACACGAATAAATCCCGAAACCGAATTACCGACACATACTGAATTATTACAAATGTCTCGAACCGAATTTTTTTATGGCCCGAATCGAAACAAAACAAATCAAACCAAATTTTTCGATCGTGCACAAGTCTAGAAGTAACTGAGCGGTCACATGATCCAAATTCAAAAGTGAGATGTGGTAAAAAGAACTGCCAACAACCTCCTTAAAGAGATATTACCCAAATAAAATAAAAGGTAAACTTGTGCAAATAAATCCACATAACCAAAATCAAAAAAACCTTCACCTGGCAGAACAGTGCCCTGAACGGCTGCCCAATAAATCCCCAATCTTTAAAAGGGATATTCAGTCCCATAAGGATCCACCTTGTTCCTTAAGTATCCCTTTTTTTTTACACAAGGAACTCCTTAGTGTTGCATCCTTCTCACCTAGAAGGTAAAAGCACTTACCTGTGGATCCGCTGTAGGGCAGGTACAGCAAACAGGTGTGACAAAATCCTCACTTACATAGACCTGTAGATAAAGAAAAAACAGAGTAACCAACCCTGGTTTTCTATCTAGGGGTAGCAAAAATGTTGGAAGGTAAGCAAAGACCACCTCACCGCCTTCCAACTGCTAAAAGCCACCATTACTCTTACTTAAGAGAATTACATGGACAGAGCATAACCTCAATCCTTGCTTGCAGAGAAAGGTACCCATTAAAGGATTAACAACTTGATTTCTTCAGACACCTTCTTGCACATCACCTACAATGTTACACAGGCAAAGAATGACTGGGGATTGTAGGAAGTGGGAGGATACTTGAAGCTTTGCTGGGGTGTTCATTGCCTCCACCTGGTGGCCAGAAGTTGAATTCCCACTAATAATTGAATGGATTTGTGGACTCTCCATGACATTGGAAAGAAACAAAAGTTAAGAAGCAGCAGTTTTTTAGGTTGCGGACACCCCCTGCCAGCGGCCAATGTTCAGGGTGCAGCACTGCACAAGCATTTCACAAGAAATGCTTGTGCAATGTTAAATGCCGACAGCGTATGCGAGGTCAGCTCGCAACTTGTTAAATTGACCCCAAAGTATCTGTTAGACAGTATAATTCCAATATCAAGCTATGCCTCATTTTCGTACCCCTACTTACATCATAGAGGATACAGGTGAACCTCCAAATTGCTATTATTTTTAATATCAGGTGGTTCACTTACTGAGAGGATCACTCTTGGAGCCTTTGGACCCTTTACAATATTAAACAAAATGTAATGAACATAAATTATAATCAGAAAAATACAAAATAAATATAAGAATAACAATGAAAGTGGAAGCCACCTTTGGACCTGTAATAATCTAGGCTAACTGGATTGGAACCCTTACCTAAAGAGTAATAAGTTATAGTTAGCAGAGGTAGTAAGAGTTTTAAGTAAATAATGTTATATTATAAACAGGCCATTAGATTATGGGGTCGATTTACCAACAGTCGGACGGACATGATCCGCTGTAGCGGATCATGTCCGCCCGACATTGCTGAATTCTGACAGCAGACGCTGTCAGCATTTAACATTACAATCAGTATCGCTTCCATCCGCTTTAAATCAGTAATGTCGTACAGGGTACGTCGCTGGTCTGGACCAGTTTGTGTAAGATGTACCCTGTACGACATGCGTCGTTAAGGGGTTAAAGTGACATGAAACCCAAAATGTTTATTTTATGATTCAGATAGAGAATACAATTTTAAACAGATTTCCAATTTACTTCCATTATTTTATTTGCTTCCTTCTCTTGTTATCTTTAGCTGAAAGGTTTATCTAGGAAAGCTCAGGAGCAGCAAAGAACCTAGGTTCTAGCTTCTGGTTGGTAGCTGCATATATATTTACTGATTGTCATTGGCTCACCCATGTGTTCATTAAGCAACCAGTAGTGCATTGCTGCTCATTCAACAAAGCATACCAAGAGAACGAAGAAAAATTGATCTTAGGAGTATATTAGAAAGTTGCTTAAAATTGCATGCTCTATCTTAATCATGAAATAAATTATTTGGGTTTTATATCCATTTAAGCCAGGAATACTATAATAAGAACTAATACAGGATATAGTTATAAGGTATAGATACTCAAGTAAAACCAGTTGTACTGTAATAAAAGCTAATGCAGAATATCTGTAAAACTCAATGTAGTATATAAGTCTACCAAAAGTAATTATGCTTATATATATGAGTGGGATAAAAGTAATTATGCTTATATATATGAGTGGGATAAAAGTAATTATGCTTATATATATGAGTGGGATAAAAGTAATTATGCTTATATATATGAGTGGGATAAAAGTAATTATGCTTATATATATGAGTGGGATAAAAGTAATTATGCTTATATATATGAGTGGGATAAAAGTAATTATGCTTATATATATGAGTGGGATAAAAGTAATTATGCTTATATATATATATATGAGTGGGATAAAAGAAAACATTTGAAGAGTGGTATCCAAGGTGCCTTAAAAGGGACATCCATTAATCGACCAGGGAATATAAAACAGTATACTTTGATATATAACGTATAACATATTGAACATATAAAACATAATAGATATAAGAAAAACTCTGAGTTGGAAGCCTCTGATGTAATTTAAGCAGTGTGCCAAAATAATCTGGGCATATTAAGACAAACATATACTTAGATAACCTCTGAACCAGGGCAAGATTACATATGCGGCATCGCCCGCAAAAGCGTGCGACGCTGGTTTTAACGCGGCCTTGGTATCACATATACAGCGCTGCACAGAAATGTGGCACCTATATTTCACCAGTAAGCCGCAATTTTTACTCCTATAAGCTAACATAGAACCACATTGCAAATCGGTATCACATATTCAGTGCAAGGACTTATGCTGCGAAAATGGGGAAATTTTACTCCATTTTCACCTCACCACACATGGGCAGGTATGTGAGCACCGCAACTTCCATAAGTGCCTGAAAATATTAACTAACACTTAACGCATGCGCAATATCTATCTACCTGTCAACTGCAATCCCCGCCGCAATAACTACTAAAGTATATTAACCCCTAATCCGCCATTAACCCACATTGGAATAAACCTAATAAAGTATATGAACCCCTAAACCGCTATTAACCCACATCGCAATAAACCTAATAAAGTATATTTACCCCTAATCCACCATTAACCCAACATAACAACAAACCTAATAAAACCTAATAAAGTATATTAACCCCTAAAAAATATCAAATCTTCCGTAAAAGTCTAACCCACCTCCCAAAAATAAACCCCACACGTAAAAACCCCTATATTAGCCATCACCCCACATCACAACTAATAATAAAAGTATTAACCCCTAATCTGACAACCCCCCACAACACAATATGCCTAATTAAACTATTAACCCCTAATCCACCATTAACCCTCATCACAATAAACCTGATAAAGTATATTAACCCCTAATCCACCATTAACCCACATCGCAACAAAACCTAATAAAGTATATTAACCCCTAATCCACCAAACCTACACAATGCAATAATCCTTATAAATCTATTAACCCCTAATCCGCTAACCCCCACAACGCAAATAACTAATTAAATTACTAAACCCCCTAACCTCACACCTCCTAAATTAACCCCAATTACCAAAATTAAAAAAAAATTACAATTAATAAAATAAAATAAACTATATTTAAATTTATCTAACATTCAGGAACGGTAAATACCTATTTGGGGGGTTAGATTTATGCTTTTTTTATTTTTGATTTTCTTAGATTAGTTATTTCTGGCCACTTTTAAAAGAGCTGAATGCCCTTTTAATGGCAATGCCCATACAAATGCCCCTTTAGGGGCAATGGGTAGTTTAGGATTTTTAGGTGTTATTTTTTTTTTATTTTGGGGGGTTTGGTGGGTGGGGATTTTACTGTTATAGGGGGGACTTAGTATTTTTTGTAGGGAAAAGAGCTGTTTACTTAGAGCAATGCCCTACAAAAGGTCCTTTTAAGGGCTATTTGTAGTTTAGTATTAGATTAGGGTTTTTTTTATTTTGGGGGGCTTTCTTATTTTCATGGGGATTAAGTTTATTTTTTTATTTTTTATATTTTGGTTTATTATTTTATGTAATGTTAGACTTTTTTCTTGTTATCTTACATTAATTTAACGTTAGATTTTTTTATTTTTAAGTAATGATAGATTTTGTATTTTAATTGTAACTTAGTATTTTTTAATTTAGGTAATTGGGGTTAATTTAGGGGTTGTTAGGTTAGGGGGCTTAGTAATTTAATTAGTTATTTGCGTTGTGAGGGTTTGGCGGATTAGGGGTTAATAGATTAATTAGTATTATTGTGTTTTGTGGGTTTGGTGTATTAGGGGTGGGTTAATAATTTTATTAGGTTTGTTGCGACGTGGGTTAATGGCGGATTATCGGTTAATATACTTTATTAGGTTTATTGCGATGTGGGTTAATATACTTTATTAGGTTTATTGTGATGAGGGTTAATGGCGGATTAGGGGTTCATATACTTTATTAGGTTTATTGCGATGTGGGTTAATGGCGGATTAGGGGTAAAGAGTTAATAATTAGGCATATTGCATTGTGGGGGGTTGTTGGTTTAGAGGTTAATACTTTTATTATTATTTGCGATGTGGGGTGATGGCGGATATAGGGGGTTTTACGCGTGGGGTTTATTTTTGGGAAGCGGGTTAGATTTTTACGGGAGATTTGATTTTTGTTTTTAATTTTTTTAGGCGCCGGCAGTTTCTAAAGTGCCGTAAGTCACTGGCGACTCCAGAAATTTGTATTTACGCTCATTTCTGGACATCGCTAGTTTATCCAACTTACAGCACTTTATGAACTGCTGGCGGGGTTTAAGTAATACCCCAATGTGCAAGGTGAAATTACAGCCAGTGCGGATTTCAGCAGTTGAGCTGTAGCTTGCACCGTATATGTAATCTCGCCCACAGTATGTAAATGCCCCATGTCAAATTACCCCACTCCAGTTTTCTTATGCGTATATGGGAACATATAAATCACCAGAAGTTCCATGAAAAGTACCGTAAAGTTCCTTGTGCCCGGATTCAATACATAGAGTGAGTTTATCACAGTCTCTTGTTTGATGGGTAGATAGAGAGCAGCCCCGTTCCAGTATAGGAACACGGATGAATATAGGGCTTTCACTTCTTGAAACGGATTCTAAAGGTGCTGCTAACTTATGCTGTAGAAAAGACAGAACCTGCTGCAAGCGAGTGTCCTGTTCAAAGTGTCTCCCTTCCATGTGCTCATCTGATGTTGACAGTGTTATCAATGTCCCAGCATCGATGTTGAGCTGGGAGCTGCCCTCCGGATCGGTAAATTCAGCTGTATGGACTTGAAGTGTGTTTGTTAAAGTGCATGTAGATCCGCGTTTCATCTGGCAAGATGTACCGCCATGTATGGAGGCAACACAAGGCTGGTTAGACATTGGTACATCATAGATTGTTATGTGTTGTTTGGTATATGTGAGGTTGGTGTTTCAACTATTAGGCTGTGCATTGGTGAGATTTACTCCTTCTGCTATAGTTGCAGGGTCCCACCATGACAAAATTGGTTATTGTCTGGAAAGTATCTTCTCAAAAATAGTTTCGATTTGATTCCAAATTTCATCCAGTCGCTGCTCTAGGTTTCTAACTTCTGTAGCAGCCATTGGGAATATTAACTATATTATCATCCAGTTGTTATGATCAATATTGAGCTTGGTTGTATGCTCTTCAGTTTAGGAAGATCACTAGATGTTGTCCAAAGTTCGCTACTTAACACGCATAAAAAGGTGGGGCAAGTTTTGGCCTTCTGTGCTATTGCCGCTGTAGGCCCTATAAGTCCGATCCGCTACTCCAAGATCATATATAAAGCAAGTTTGGTATCTCTGGATTCCTGCAAGTATATTGCGTGAGATTATATATTTTTCATCTGTAGATGCTGTGTATTGGTTCTAATAATCAGCGGATTATCAGGTGTTCCTCTAGAGCTTGTGGAATTGCAACCTTTTAAAGTCGCTGTTAGGACATGCCCCTCTGCTTGGTGTAATTTTATATATAGATTACAGATTTATTAGTCAGTTTAACAAACTTTGTAGCGAAACAATAGCATCCATTCAGATTTACAATACATTGTCTCAAGCAGAAAACACAAAATGAATTATTGCCTATAGCATGTTTTTTGGAATATGGGTACACAAACGTTTTTCACACTGAGGCAGCTATACCTTTTACTATACATAGTTTTTCTAATAAATGCATATTGCAAAAAATCTTCAGTTTTTATGCCCCTTTAAGCTGACAAAAATGGAGCTTTATTCAAGGGTTAGTTAGACTTTGACAATGATCGGAAACCTGTGGCACGAATGCCACTTGTTACCAATTTGCTGGCACTCTGGGCTACTGTCATACTACTTTATTTTATTGGCTACAAATGTAGCATAATTAATGTTAAATATCAGTAATTAAAGTGAAGGTAAACTTTGATGAATGAAAGCCCGTTATTTAAAAATACTATTAAAAACAGGGGCACTTTCATTCATCAAAGTTTACAAAGCAGCCGTTTTGATTAAAAACTTCCCCCACACGGAGATCCTCTCTTCACACGTCATCAATGACTAATCCTGCTTCCTCCAATCATGGCTTTCCCCCCAGGGTAGTCATTGCCTGAGGCCATGCCGTGATTGGAGGGAGCTGGATTAGTCATAGGTGACGTGTGAAGAGAGGATCTCCGGGTGGGGGAAGCTGCTATGGCTGTGAAAAAAACAAAGGTAAGTTTTTAATCAAAACGGCTGCCTTCTAAACTTTGATGAATGAAAGTCCCCCTGTTTTTAATAGTATTTTAAAAAAACGGCTTTCATTCATAAAAGTTTACTTTCACTTTAAGCATCAATTGCTGATATATTATTATAATTGCTGTGTAAATTGTTTATTTAGAAATAAGAGATAATAACAATAAAAATAATTTTGAAAAACAAAAGTAATTTTAATTTTTTCTTTGATGTCACTTAAATATCCATAGATTTTTGCCACTATAAGCATTGGCTGGATCAAAACATTGGGATATTTTTTAACTGATACCAAAAAAAAAATATTTTTAGGAGGTCTCAACTGAGACTGTGCCTACAGCTATGGAGGGCCCATCCATCTGGTTTCACTACAAGGCTCCATTTGCATCATGCCTGTCCCCTCTGTGCCCTGCCCCCACAAAACAGGTCTGACAGTGTTAGAAAAAGATGCATTTACAGAAAGACCTGCCACCATATTTGTACCGTAAGGTTGCACAAGTGTACATCTTCTGTGCAAATATGGTGGAACGGTCTCCAAGACGACTGTCCATTGTAGCCATACAGAAAAAACTGTCACCATATTTGTACTGAAAGGTTGCACAAGGGCATATCTTCTGGCTCAGACTAACCAAGATGAAAGGATGACTTACAGTTGCAGAGAAGATCCTATATGGCTGCTGGATCTTCGACTGTTTATTTAAAACAGCCAGAAAGGGCACTGTTAAAATGGGGCGCCCATCATAGGCTTTGCCCTGGACAGTGGACAAGTGTGGACGGGGACAACACTGTCAAAATAAAGACCAAGTACTTGTGAACATGTACAGCGGCACGGGAGCATGGCCAAGCGTTATATGGCAGTCTGTTCCCCTGACCATTGCTTTGTTTTATTGTTCTTTAAAAATTACAATTCATGCTAATGCTCATTTGCCATAGGTATTGCATGGAAAAATTACTTAATGGGATTACAACAAACATGGAAAGATCCATAAAATGAATGGATTTCCTCTGTGCAACAGAAGTCATGTGCAAGCTTTCTGGTCTGCTATGTTTAGCATCCTTATCAACACAGTGGTCCAGGAAATAAGATAAAATGAACATCTGTAGAACAGGACCATACTCTGGTATCTGTGCTTCCTTCCAGCTCCCCGTTTTACCCAAAGGTATTCATGTATTATTCAATAGGATAAATGTGAGAGAAAATGGCAGGGCCACTGACACATTACACAGACCTTTGTGGTTGCTTATTGTCTGCATCTGATTAGTAAATATTTTAACCCTGATAAAAGCCCAAAGTTGTGTTGAGATTTTAAATTTAAACTAAATCTGTTTAGTAGCTTTTCAAGCAATTTGTCATGAGAAAATGTAATTAAAACATATAGAAACCTTCAAAATATTCCATACGGAAATCATTATTTATATTTTTCTAGACCACTGGTTTGTCCTCAGACCTCCCTAACAGGCCACATTTTGAGGATATCTGAACTGGAGCACAGGTGAAATAATCAGCTGATTAGTAAACATGGTTATTTTGCCTGCTCTCACCCAAGGTAATCCTGAAAACCAGGCCTGTTGGAGAGGACTGAGGACAGGTTTGAAAACCAGTGTTCTAGACTAAGAGGCCTATTTGTCAAGCCGTCAACTGCAAATACGGTGGAATTCCGCAGCGTAATTGTGGAGAGCTTGATTCCCCTTATTTATCAAACCCTACAGACCGGCAAAAGTTGAAATTTGTGACGTAACATACTATCCGCCGGTTTCAGTTCGACACAGATCAATGCTTACGTCATTACAGATGTTCCGAATGCAAATTCAGCACTATCTAACTACTTTTGTTAGTTATCAACTTTCTACCAGGTACGCTTGCCACTATTCCAGCCCAGCGTACCTGCTTTTCAATCCGCCACCCTGAAAGCGGCGGATACTATAGGAATCAATGGGAGTCTGAAAGCAGCGAAAGCTTATGTTCAATGCTGCCAGATATCCCATTGATTCCTATGGGAGAATAATAGTTACGTTTACACCTAACACCCTAACATGTACCCCAAGTCTAAACACCCATAATCTGCCACCCCAACACCGCCGGCACCTACATTATACTTATTAACCCCTAATCTTCCGCCCGACATCACCGCCACCTACATTATACTTATTAACCCCAAATCTGCGGCTCACTACACCGCCGCCACCTACATAAAAGTATTAACCCCTATCCTGCTGCTCCCGGAGCCCACTGCAATTAAATAAAGTTATTAACCCCTAAAAGCCTGGCCTCCCACATCAGTACCACTTACTAAACCTATTAACCCCTAAACCGCCAGCCCCCCAGATCACCATAAACTAAATTAACCTATTAACCCCTAAACCTAACAATCTGCTAACTGTATATTAAATATTAACTCATCCCTATCTTATAATAAATTAAAACTTACCTTTAGATTAAAATTAAACTATATTAAACTAATAATTAATCTACCCTAACTATTATACTAAAATTACATTAAACTATATTAAACTAATAATTAATCTACCCTAACTATTAAACTAAAATTACAATAAACTATATTAAACTAATAATGAACCTACCCTAACTATTATACTAAAATTACATTAAACTACCAATTAAATTAACCATATTATATATTTAAAAATCTAACCCTACTCAAATTATTTAAATCTACAATTAAAAATTACAAAGTTACAAAAAACTAACAACTAAGTTACAAAAAATAACAAACACTAAGTTACAAAAAAAATAAACACTAAGTTACACAAAATAAAAAATAAATGATCAAATATTTAAAATAATTACACCTAATCTAAGAGCCCTATGAAAATAAAAAAGCCCCCTCAAAATTAAAAAAAAACCTAGCCTACAATAAACTACCAATGGCCCTTAAAAGGGCCTTTTGCGGGGCATTGCCCCAAATAAATCAGCTCTTTTACCTGTAAAAAAAAATACAAATACCCCCCCCAACAGTAAAACCCACCACCTACACAACCAACCCCCCAAATAAAAACCTTATTTTAAAAAAACCTAAGCTCCCCATTGCCCTGAAAAGGATATTTGTATGGGCATTGCCCTTAAAAGGGCATTTAGCTCTTTTTCAAAAGCCCAAACCCTAATCTAAAAATAAAACCCACCCAATAAACCCTTAAAAAACCTAACACTAACCCCAGACAATTAGGATGAAAGCTCAATCCTATTGGCTGATTGCAACAGCCAATAGGATATTTTCAACCTTAATTCCGATTGGCTGATAGAAATCTATCAGCCAATCAGAATCTAAGGGACGCCATCTTGGATGACGTCATTTAAAGGAACCTTAATTCGGAAGAAGACGTCGTCAGAAGAGGATGCTCCGAATGTCTTGAAGATGGAGCCACTCCGCGCTGGATGGATGAAGATAGAAGATGTCGTCTGGATGAAGACTTCTGGCCGGTTGGATGAAGACATCGGCCCGCTTGGATGAAGACTTCTTCCGGTTTCGATGAGGACTTCTGTCTCTTCGTTGAGGATGGATGTCGGATCTTCAGAAACTGTAAGTGGATCTTCGGGGGTTAGTGTTAGGCTTTTTTAAGGGTTTATTGGGTGGGTTTTAATTTTAGATTAGGGTTTGGGCTTTTGAAAAAGAGCTAAATGCTCTTTTAACGGCAATGCCCATACCAATGCCCTTTCAAGACAATGGGGAGCTTAGGTTTTTTAGATTAGGTTTTTATTTAGGGGGTTGGTTGTGTGGGTGGTGGGTTTTACTGTTCGGGGGGTATTTGTATTTTTTATTTACAGGTAAAAGAGCTGATTTCTTTGGGGCAATACCCTGCAAAAGGCCCTTTTAAGGGCTATTGGTATTGGTAGTAGCTTAGATTAGGTGATTAGTATTTTAGATTAGGTGTAATTAGTTTAAATATTTGATAATTTATTTTTTATTTTGTGTAACTTAGTGTTGATTTTTTTTGTAACTTAGTGTTTATTTTTGTAACTTAGTTGTTAGTTTTTTGTAACTTTGTAATTTGTAATTGTAGCTTTAAATAATTTGAGTAGGGTTAGGTTTTTAAATATATAATATAGTTAATTTAATTGGTAGTTTAATGTAATTTTAGTATAATAGTTAGGGTAGGTTCATTATTAGTTTAATATAGTTTAATGTAATTTTAGTATAATAGTTAGGGTAAATTAATTAATAGTTTAATATAGTTTAATGTAATTTTAGTATAATAGTTAGTGTAGGTTCATTATTAGTTTAATATAGTTTAATGTAATTTTATTATAATAGTTACAGTAAATTAATTATTAGTTTAATATAGTTTAATGTAATTTTAGTATAATAGTTAGGGTAGGTTAATTAATAGTTTAATATAGTTTAATGTAATTTTATTATATTAGTTAGGATAAATTAATTAATAGTTTAATATAGTTTAATGTAATTTTAGTATAATAGTTAGGGTAGGTTAATTAATAGTTTAATATAGTTTAATGTAATTTTAGTATAATAGTTAGGGTAGATCAATTAATAGTTTAATATAGTTTAATGTAATTTTATTATAATAGTTAGGGTAAATTAATTATTAGTTTAATATAGTTTAATGTAATTTTAGTATAACAGTTAGGATAGATTAATTATTAGTTTAATATAGTTTAATGTAATTTTAGTATAACAGTTAGGGTTGGTTAATTATTAGTTCAATATAGTTTAATTTAAATCTAAAGGTAAGTTTAAATTTATTATAAGGTAGGGATGAATTAATATTTAATGTACAGTTAGCGGGTTGTTAGGTTTAGGGGTTAATAGCTTAATTTAGTTTATGGCGATGTGGGGGGCTGGCGGTTTAGGGGTTAATAGGTTTAGTAAGTGGTACTGATGTGGGAGGCCAGGGGTTTAGGGGTTAATAACTTTATTTAGTTGCGGTGTGCTCCGGGAGAGGCGGGATAGGGATTAATACTTTTATGTAGGTGGTGGCGGTGTAGGGGGCGGAAGATTAGGGTTTAATAACATAATGTAGGTGCTGGTGGGCTCCGGGAGTGGCGGGATAGGGGTTAATAGATTTATTAGAATTGTGGCAGGGTCCGGGAGCGGCGGGATAGGGGTTAATACATTTACTTAGTTGCGGCGGGGTCTGGGAGCAGCGGGATAGGGGTTAATAACTTTATTAGAGTTGCGGTGGGCTCCAGGAGCGGCGAGAGAGGGGTAAATGCCTTTATTAAAGTTGCGGCGGGGTTGGGGAATGGCGGGATAGGGGTTAAACAGTTTAGTATAGTGGCAGTGTTTAGTGACAGGGTATAAATAAAGTTGGGAAAAGCCGAATAGCAGCGAGATCGATGACTGTTAGTTAACAACAGTCCGCTGCACATCGCCCAGTACTTGGTGTGCGGCTTTTTGACAGCTTTCTTTATAAATATGGAAAGCGTATTCAGGTCCGCGGCCGCGATGTTAGGCAATGTCAGGTGAGCGTTTTGGTACCGTCGAATGCAAGTAAGTTGACGACTTGATAAGTAGGCCTCCATGTCATTTATTACGAAAATGTTTAATAACATTTGTATTTTGATATTTTTACATGCCCTCTAAAAAACATGTCATAAACTTCAGAGAGATATTGCAGACTCTAATTATTGCCTCTTTATTGAAAAAAAAGATGCAGACATTTCACAATTAGCTAATCTAAGTTGAATTTTAAATTGAGTTTATGGGGATGAATTATCAAGCTCCGAATGGAGCTTGATGCCCCTGTTTCTGCGAGAGCCTTCAGGGTCCCCAGAAACAGCAGTTATGAAGCAGTGGTCTAAAGACCGCTGCTCCATAACTTGAATACCTTCTCCCTAAGTATCCAAGAATTTCTCTGCTATATTGCCTGCCTAAAATACATAAAAGCATGATAGATCCCCCAGGCAGGCCAATTATTTCAGGCTTAGGTTCATTAACAGCCAATCTATCTGAATATTTAGATGTCTTTTTGCAAAAGTATGTAAAACTACTTCCATCCTTTTTAAAGGACTCAGCAGATGTATTGAATCTTATTGGGGGTGTATCATGGCAGGATGATTATCTGCTGGCATCCTGTGATGTTGCATCTCTATATACGTGTATTAATCATAAAGATGGATTAAAAGCTATTAATTTTTATTTAGAACAAGATATATCTATGAATTATGAACAAAAGACATTTATTTTAGTAGTTATTGAGTTCATTTTGACACAAAATTTCTTTTTCTATGAAGGACACTTTTATAATCAGGAGAGAGGTACAGCGATGGGCACCAGGTTTGCCCCAAGTTATGCCAATCTATTTATGGGGTATTGGGAACACCAATTTTTACCCAATTACCCACTTGGGGCAAGCCTGGTGTCCTTCAAAAGCTATATCGACGATATTTTAATTATTTGGCGAGGAGATTGTCTATCATTAGATAGATTTATTAAGACATGAATACCAATGATATTAATCTTAAATTTACCCATATACGTGACAAAACCATTATTAACTTTCTTGACTTGGAAATTTTTGTTAAAGACAATGAATTAAATGCCAGAACCTTTTTCAAAAAGGTTGATGCTAATAGCTACATACATTACACAAGTTGCCATCACAAAAAGTGGTTGGACAATATCCCCAAAGGGCAGTTTTTGCGTATTCGCAAAAACTGCACAAACCTGACAGATTTTGAAAACCAGTCAGGTTTGGTCAAACAAAAATTTATAAAGAGAGGATATAAGGAAAGTGATATAGATAAAACTCTTAATGAGGTCCGAGCAGTTGACAGAAATTCCTTACTAATCCCCAAACGTAAACAAACTACATACACTACTAATAAGGTTAGAGAGGGGAATGAACAGATATTTATTCCATTTATTACAAATTACAGCCATAATAAAAATCTGCTAGAGAAAATTCTGAATAAGCACTGGAAGCTACTGAAAAATGATGAAATATTAGGCCCTGCTCTTCCATCAAGACCACAAGTAGTGTATAAAAAAGCTAAAAACCTTAAGACCATTTTGGCACCCACACATAGTACAAAGAATTCTGTAAATAGTGTTAACCAACTTGATATAAAAGGTAATAGTCTTTTTGGTTTCTATCCTTGTTTAACCTGTAAGTCCTGCGAGCACTCAAGTAAATGTAGAGAATTTAAATCAAATGTAACAGGAAAATCATACAAGATAAAAGATCTTATTAGATGCTCGGATAGTAATATTATTTACATCATCCAGTGTAAATGTGGTTTGCAATATACAGATGAGACCTCCAGACCCCTACGCACGCGCATTAGGGAACATATGTGGTCTATTGAAAATTTCACACTAAAAAGAAACAAAGATTTACCTATTGCTAAACACTTTGGCATTTGTAATAATGGAAATTTAAGCCATTTCTCTTTTTTAGGAATAGAGAAAGTTAAAAAGAAATGGAGAGGAGGAAATATAATTAATGATCTTCTAAAAAGAGAAAGCAAATGGATCTTTGACCTAAAAACTTTACAACCCCTAGGTCTGAATGTCGATTTTGATATTTGCTGCTTCTTAGACGACTGACCTCCTATTCTCTCTCTCTCTATATATATATATATAAATAAATGTACTTTTTAAATGTATTTTACATCTTTCTAGGGTTATCTGCTGTTCTCCCTCTAAATTTATCTCTCCCATCATGAATATTTTTTTGTATATTTTTGTATATTTTTATTTATACATTTTTAAATTCAATGAAATTATATTATGTGTCTATTTTTATATATTCCACATATTTTTTTATATATTTTTATATATTGTCTGTATATATATTTTATTATTTTATTTTGTGCCTGTTCTGGCGATTTCTCAATGCAGTATCCAGTTTCTGGCAATAGAAATTTTTACATTGAGCATGACGCGCTTTTTTATATGAGCCCTTGATGCGGATTGGATATAACCAGAATTGTGCATTTTTATAAAAAGGTGCATATATGTACATGAGGTTGTTTTTTAAACACACATTACAGTATTGAGTTAACTGTGATATATGAATAAGATGGTTGGTAAAAGATTTCCGAATATATACGCCCACTGAAGAAAATTAACCAATAGTCCAATTGTATCGGCTATATATAGCATACTTACCTATTGTTGGGAGCTTGAAAAAGACCCTGTGTACGGGTTGAAACGCGTTGCTCTGCTCTGTTCTGTTTTTGGCCCTCTCTGGCTTCCGTAGGTGCAGTGTCCCAGTTACCTGTGTAAAGGTGTTTGTATTCTTCTTTGCTGGGTTGATTCTTTCTGCATCCTGCGGTTTGGAGTTTCACGCCACTGAGAGGAACATATAGGATTCAACCACCGATCTCCGGTGTAAGTAAAAGTGAAAACCTTATATTGTTGCCTTTTCTGTCGTTTTATTGGTCTTCCTCATCTCGTTCCAGCTCTCATTGAAGATCAAAATCCTCCTTCAAAATCCTCTTTAAAATTGGGGCTAATCCAAGAACCATCACAGCGAATCATATTTGGGAATCAATCACACTCTTCAAACTGTTACATTTGTATTGTACATTTTATCACATTGTCGCTATTTGTATACTACACTTCAATATTGCGTCTGATCAGCGCTATTTTGTTTGCAAAATATACTTTATTTTATTTGTTTCACTTATGTAATTAAATTTATATATTTTATATTCTATTGTCGCTAGCACTTTTTTGGTTGATCCAATTTGCACCAGGTGTCATTTTTTGCACATATATTTGGCGTTATATGCTCACAAGTTATTATATATAATTTTTCTATTTTAAGCTGTTTAGCGCCTGTGTTTTTTGAATACTATGGTTTCTTCTTAGAATCCATATTATTCTCTTTATTTCACTCCATAACTTGTCCGCCTGCTCTGAGGCTGTGGACATCAATCCGCACAATCCTATATAATCGGGCTGATTGACACCCCCTGCTAGCAGCCGATTGGCCGCGAATCTGCAGGGGGCGGCATTGCACAAGCAGTTTACAAGAACTGCTTTGCAATGATAAATGCTGACAGCGTATGATACGCTACATTGTATCATGTCCACTCGCACTTTAATAAATCGGCCCCTATGTGTGTTGTTGAATCATTACTAAATCTCCAGAGAAGGCTGCATATAGATTGAGTTGTGAATATAATCTACTCTCACAACACAGCACAAGCAAGTAAATAGCATTAATCACTCACCATAATATGGAAGGCACAACAATTCTTAGAAAGTCATGTGGTTCATTTAATATTATGACTGACTTATTGGCAGATTTGAGAGATCAAGTACTATTGAACAGTTTAATTTGATTACTAGAAATACGAACAAGTTTTTGTACTATCAGCTATATCCTATATTAGAAAAGATCAGGTATGTTCGTCCGATGCAGTCATGCACAGTAGAGACTGCAGCGTGAGACAAACATACCTGGCCTTAAGGATCAGTGACCGACTGGGCTACGCACAAGACAATGCATGAGACGACCAGTGCTGGGAGGGTTAGGAGGGAGGCGGGTGGGCGGCACCTCGCTGGAGTGGGCGGGAGTAGGTGGGACCGCTACACTAAAGAAAACTAAACACCAGCGCTGGGAGGGTTAGCAGGGAGTGCCGGGAGGGTTAGGAGGGAGGCGGGTGGGCGGCACCTCTCTAGAGGGGGCAGGAGCGGGTGGGACTGCTGCGCTACAGAAATTAATTATTTTTTTTACAGCAAAGGGAGGGGATGAGGGAGATGGGATCCAAGTAGATGGGAGGATCAAAGGGTAGGGAGGGGGGAGGCAGTCGGGCAGCTACAAACATACCTACTTTACACATTTTGTCCCGTGTACATGGGCTTTAAGACTAGTCATGATTTATTTGACAAAAATCAAATTCCAATAACTTGGTGGGGGAGGAATTCTAAAACTCTGCTCTTTGTTACCTCAGAATAATGTAATGTAATGCAAATCTTGCACAGGTAGACGAATACCAGGCCAGTGAAATTGAGTAACAATTTTAACTGCACACTGTAATTACTTTAAATTCCCTATTTGTACAGTACATATTTTTTTATGGTTGTTTCCTTTCATATTGTGTTTGCCAGAGTTGCACGCTGGAATTTCCTTAAAGTAAGTAAACCGGTATTACAAGTTGTCAGTAGTTTAATGTACATAATTGGTAGAACTTGGCTGGCTAGGTTTCCGTGATGTTAAATCATTTCTTCTACAAATAAACACTTTGAAAGGTCAGTATTTTAATAAACCACATAAACCACATAGACAGAGAGGAGATTATTTTGGGACTGATTAATATCAAAAGTAATGTAAACAAAGAACGTTTGATGACTTAAAACCATTGAAACCATTTAGGCAAATGCTGAAAATAAAAATTGAAATAGAAAAACATATTTTTATGTGCAGGGAGATCTTATACAACTAATATTTTTTTCTGTTTAGTGAAGTGGAAAAGTCTGTCTCATGTGCAGCATTTACCTCATAGGGATTGAGGTAGAATATTGTGAATAAACTTCCTAGAGGGGAACTTGATATTTGCTTGCTAGTCACATTAGAAGGAATGTTGTAAATCAAAACCGTTGTAAATTGAAACCCAGTTTATAATGTAAGTCAATGGAAAGTGAGGGAGATAGGTTCCAGGCCCCTCTCAAAACTGTCATAAGTAACACCTAATACATTATTTTTAAAGCTTTGAAATGAAGACTTTAAATGCTAAACAGCATTATAAACCTAATAAAATAATCACACAACACAGAATATATAATTAAACTAAGTTAAATGAACAAAAACATTTGCTAAACAGCATTATAAACCTAATAAAATAATCACACAGCACAGACTTCACTTGCATTTTTCTGCAAACAGTTCTTTATATGCATTCCAATCTGGACTGATTTATAGACAGGAAGATCTTGTTCCTTTGAAATCTGCTCAATAGCTCAGGTCTGGTTAAACTGATAAATTTCAGCTTGCTTGGCTTTACAAACCAAAGCACTTTTATTGCTCTTGAGAAAGACGGCTGGGAACGTTGAAACGCTTTTGCGTTGAGCCAAATAAAGACAAACTTTTTTACTGAATCTGTGATATTGTTTTTTCATATTGGGAAGGAGCCGGTAACCTGCAATATACACTGAGTAGATATTCACCTTTGTATGGTGTATTGTCAGATATTTCAGCACCACTATTTCGCACCTAGAGTTATACAACCGAGGAAGGAAAGGAAGATACCAACGACTGATACAAGCTGAACCAGCCCCTCCAGCTAGCACACCTGGTCTTATTAACCTAAGTTTTAAACAACAGCATACGCTGCTTCTTAAATTGGCCCCATTGTATTGAAATTATAGTCAAAATTTAATAAGAATTATTCCTAACTCACTTTGGGTTTAGCGCAGTTGGTCTAACACGGTTTATTGTTAGCGCACAAGCAATAACTATGGAGAGAAGTTAGCACGGTCCCGGTATCCGAAGCCCAGAACTTAGCAATCCTTGGTCTTTCACTCGTGCGCTAACTTTTTACTTTCAACTTGTAATAAGTGAGCTAACCTGGCAAGCGAAAAGTAATATACCGCAACACTTGTAATCTTACCCCATGTTGGTAAAATTCCTGCTTGGTAGCAACCTTACTCACCAGAAGCACCGCCCCCTTAAATTGTTACTGGCCAACCCCGGCTGCTTCAGCCTGCTGGGAAATCTTCTGTTGTCCTGGTAGACTAATCCGGCCTTGTCAACCGCTGATTATTTGCGTTACAGCACATTTTTTTCAAAGTTCCTGAAATTTGTAAGTGTCAAAATATCCAGTAGAGGGAGCCATTAGACAGCATTTAATTTGTCATGAAAGTAGTTCTGCTTTAGCAAGTCACCCATTGATTGAAAGCAGACAAATTTGGAGTCCAAAATCTTAGCCATGTCATTTACTTTCCCATGGGCTCTAGCACTCGCCTGGTCATAAATAACTAGCAACCTCAGCTCTTAAGTGCATGCATCGTCTTGGAAAATAGCTCAGACATACTTCTAGAATCTTTCTTGGATAATGCTCAGAAAAATATGTGACTATGTGAAATTAAAAAAAGTAGATATATCATCCTGATCAGATTTTCCATCAGGAATGGGAATTTGCAAATTTTCCTTTATTTAGCTACAGCTTTACAGAAGGTATTAGGATTTATAAACAACTCCATGTTCTACAGTAAAAAAAAACAAATAAATATGGTTTTAAATAAAGGAAGCCTGATCGATTTGAGCTTACTCCCAGACTTGACTTATTTCCAGATTTAGAACTAAATTATTTCTGTTTGGGAATGTTTTATGCTTTTTAGTTTTTTATTAATACGTCTGTACTTGACTTTCTCATGCAAAATATATTTTAACATATTTGTTTGCTATTAATTCTGAAGTTCAATAGATCTTACTGCTTCCGGGATCATCTCTATTAAAAAGACAGAAAAGACAGAGTATACAGTTTTCAAAAGGTTTGCAATATACCCCTATTGTCAAATGTGCTTCATTCTCATGGTTTTCTATGTTAAAGAAATACCTAGGTATGTAGAGGGCAAATGCCTGCCGCATTACTTGACAAGTGCTGCCATCTAGTGTTCTTGCAAATGTATAACATACTTGCAAAACTGCCAGTGTTTCAACAAAGGATACCAAGAGAACGACAAAAATGTGATAACAGAAGTTATTTAAAATTTCATTATCCAAATCATGAAATACATTTTTTTGGGGTTTCCTTTAACTTATCTTAAAAACAATACCAGTGAACACAAATATTATATTATTAAACGTGTTATTACCTACAAACACTTACTTGCTATTTATAAAGCCACTTTTTTATATATATAATTGTTTATATCAGCTTATAACATACATGGGTCAAAGAAATAAAGCCATACATCCCTTTAAAGGGACATAAAACACAAACTTTTTATTTCATAACTCATGATTCAGACAGAGCATACAATTAAAAAAAAAGTTTCCAATTTACTTCTTTTAAATTTGCTTCATTCTTTCTTTATTCTCGATATATATCTATATAGGTAGCGTGCACATGTCTGGGGCACTGCATGACAGGAAATAGTGCTGCCATTTAGTGCTCCTGCCAATGTATAACGTTGCAAAACCTCTGCCATATAGTGTTGCAGACACGTGAATGCTCCTGAATTAAATTGCAAAGTTGTTTAAAATTGTATATTCTAGCTGTATCATAAAAAATTGTGTTTTATGCCCCTTTAAAGCAGCCATATATTATCAAAGCAGTTATATGCTAATTTACTAAGCTTACATTTAAAGGGACAGTCTAGGCCAAAAAAAAAACTTTCATGATTCAGATAGAGCATGTAATTTTAAACAATTTTCCAATTTACTTTTATCACCAATTTTGCTTTGTTCTCTTGGTATTCTTAGTTGAAAGCTTAAGCTAGGAAGTTCTTATGCCCTTGAAGGCCTTGAAGGCCACCTCTTTTCAGAATGCATTTTAACAGTTTTTCACCACTAGAGGGTGTTAGTTCATGTATTTCATATAGATAACACTGTGCTCGTGCACGTGAAGTTATCTGGGAGCAGGCACTGATTGGCTAAACTGCAAGTCTGTCAAAAGAACTGAAATAAAGGGCAGTTTGCAGAGGCTTAGATACAAGATAATCACAGAGGTTAAAAGTATATTAATATAACTGTGTTGGTTATGCAAAACCGGGGAATGGGTAATAAAGGGATTATCTATCTTTTAAAACAATAAAAATTCTGGTGTAGACTGTCCCTTTAATATGTTGACTGTAGAATGTGTAAAAATGTCTCTTAGCCCAGATGCTAAACTAGCCGAAGAGAAATACAATTAATTACTAAAGGAAATAAAATAATTCATTTAAAATACTTAATCTAAAGAATACTTTTTTGTTTAGTAAATTACATTTTACCAGCAATAATGTCAAAAAGCTGCATATGGACAGAATAGATGAATAGAACTGATGACAATGACTTAAAACAAAATTTAATTATTCTTGCTCAATTACACCTAATTTATATTATCATGGACAGAGTCAGACAAAATAAATGTAACATTCAGTTAATCAGTTTTAGAAGAAAAACAAACCAGATTGTTTTGTTACCATAAATAGATATATACTTTGCATTTGCACGAAATCTAAAAAAAATGGATTTGTGTCATTATACAAATAATGAGTTATAGATGTTCAACAACAAAAAAACAAAGCAAATTGTTTTGTTGCCATGAAGTTTAAAGTTAATTTACTTTTGCACGAATTCAACTCCATAAACACCATAAATAGATGCTCTGTCTTAATTCTAACTCATACAGTTCTGTTCCATTTCTCATGATATTTTTCCGTATCTAGCGAATTATTGCTTCAGAAATATCTGCTACCAACACTGATAAACTATTATGTTCCAAATGAAATTGATATCTTACGGAAAAAAAATCAACATATTATTGCAACTTGAAAATTAGAGATGTGCAATATGTTTTCAGATGAATAAAAACAAAAAGAAGAAATTTTTCGTTGTTCGTTGCATTTGTATGAAAATGAATAACAAACTGCCACCTACACAAATTGGAAAAATAAAGAATAGATCTATCAATAAACTGTGTTAATATATTTGTTCAATTAATTCCCTGTCAATAAAAAAACTACAAATACAAACACTACATTGGCCCCCTCTCTATCATCTGACCTCCCTGCACTTAACCCCCATTACTAAATTAGCCCCCTCTCCATCACCTGACACCCCTTGCACTTAACCCCCACATCACTAAATTAGCCCCCTCTCTATCATCTGACACCCCCTGCACTTAACCCTAACATCACTACATTAACCCAATCTCTATGATTTGACACTCCCTGCACTTAACCCCCATCACTAAATTAGCCCCCACTGTATCACATGACCCCCCTGCACTTAACCCTTACACTTAACCCTTACATTACTACATTAGCCCCATCTCTATCACCTGACACCTCCCGCTCTTAACTCTCACTTTCCTACATTAGCCCCCTGTCCATCATCTAAAACCCCCTGCACTTAACCCTCACATCACTACATTAGCCCCCTCTTCATCATCTAAAAACCCCTGCACTTAACCCTTACATTACTAAATAAGCCCTCTTTCAATCACCTGACACCCCCGGCACTTAACTCCCACATAACTACATTAGCCCACTCTCAATCACCTGACATCCCCTGCACTTAACCCTCACATCACTACATTAGCCCTCTTTCAATCACCTGACACCCCTGCACTTAACCCCCACATAACTACATTAACCCACTTTCCTTCACCTGACACCCCCTGCAATTAACCCTCACATCACTACATTAGCCCTCCTTCAATCACCTGACACCCCCGTCACTTAACCCTCACATCACTACATTAACCCCCTCTCCCTCACCTGACCCACACTGCACTTAACCCTCACATCACTACATTAGCCCCCTCTCCATCACCTGACCCCCCGGCACTTAACCCTTACATTACTACATTAGCCCTTTCTCTATCAACTGACACCCCCTGCACTTAACTCTCACATCACTACATTAACCCCCTCTCTATCACCTGACACCCCCTGCACTTAACACTTACATCACTACATTAGCCCCCTCTCCATCACCTGATACCCCCTGCACTTAATCCTCACATCACTACATTAGCCCCCTCTCTATCACCTAACACTCCCTGCACTTAACCCTCCATCACTATATTAACCCCCTCTCTATCACCCGACACCCCTTGCACTTAACCCCCACACCACTACATTAGCCCTCTCTCCTTCATCTGACACCCCCTGCTCTTAACCCTCAAGTCACAACATTAGCCCCCTCTACATCACCTGACACTCCCTGCACTTAACCCCCACATCATTCTATTAGTCCCCTCTTTATCATCTAACACAACCTGCACTTAACCCCCACATCACTACATTAGCCCTCTATCCTTCATCTGACACCCCCTGCTCTTAACCCTCAAGTCACAACATTAGCCCCCTCTACATCACCTGACACCCCCTGAACTTAACCCCCACATATTACGATCGAGTTGATTGACACCCCCTGCTGGCGGCCAATTGGCTGCAAGTCTGCAGGGGGCGGCGTTGCACCAGCAGCTATTGTGAGCTGCTGGTGCAATGCTGAATACGGAGAGCGTATTGCTCTTCGTATTCAGCGAGGTCTGGCGGACCTGATCCGCACTGGCGGATCAGGTCCGCCGTTTTTTAATTTTTTTACCTATGTAAACTATATATATTTTTAAATTAGACAACCCAAAGTATTAATCTAGGCCCATTTTCTTACATTTGATGCCACTACTTGGCTGTCAAATATGATCATATAAAAAAATTACTTTTTTGCAAACTTTGGGTTTCTCACTGAAAATATTTACACACAACTAATACAGTCGTAAGTCATAAACATTTTTCTGGGATCCTCTTTGTTCAGAAATAGCAGACATGCATGGCTTTGCCATGGGTTTTTGGCAATTAGAAGGTTACTAATTAAAGATGAGCACCACACTTCTGAAATTACTGGCAGTGAAGGGGTTAATCAGTTTGCTTGTAAGGTTAATATTTGCTCTAGTGTAGGAATTACCCTGCCACCTGCCACCTCTCACTCCCAGATCCCTACCTTATTAACCCCAAACAGCTCTCTTCTCTACTCCCCCGCACTGGTCACCACCATCTTAGGTACTGACAGACAATCTGCCAGTATGCAGTTTAGGGCTTTTATTTATTTAAAACTTGTATTTGTTTTATTTCTGTAATATAGATCCTTCCTCACCCTCCCACCTCCCTGATTCCCCTAAACAACTCTCTAACCCTCCCTCCTCCAACTTATGTCCACCATATTTGTTACTAGCAGCCAGTCTGCCATAAGCAAATTATTCGGGGTTTTTTTCGTTTCTTTTTTTACATTTTTATATTTATTATTTCTTTTTTTCTATAGTGAAAGGGCCCCCTCCAAGCAATTACTGTATGGTCACACCTCCCACTCTAAACTTTCATTTTCTGCAATGTAGGGGTAACTGTTTTGACTGTTCTCCACTTTTTTTCTTTTGTAGCTAGAACGCCGTTTGGAGAACAGTCAAAACAGTTACCTCACAAAAAAAATAGTTTTAAAGTGGGAGGCCAGAGCATGGGGAATTAGAATGGCACTGCTAGATTAAAATGTAAGTTACAGTGCATCTTTATTAGAAGTGATCAATATAACTCCTTATAAAAGATTAGATTCCAGACTTGATTTTAAAACATATAAAGTTTAACATCACTTTATTGGAGATATTTGTTGTTACTGCCAGTTTACAGCAGCAGTAACTAGGCCGTAGTCAGAGCATTTTGTTATTGCACTAATGCTTGCAAAATTAAACTTGTATGATTCATATAGAGCATGCAATGCTCTTGACTTCCTTCATCAAAATGTGCACAATCTTTTGATAGGCACACTCTCTGAGGCACCAGTTCCTACCGAGCATGTGCAAGATTCACATTATATAAGTATGTCCTTTTAGTAATTGGCTGATGGCTGTCACTTGATCAATACGCAATTCTACTGTATATAATGCTCCTTTAATTGCCTGAACAAATGCGGTTGAAACTGTCAATTTACCTTTGGTCTAAAAATGTTGGTAAAGTCAAGTAAATTGGTTCAGTATTTTCTATGTATCTCTCATTTTATAATGGTTCCTTTTTTTCACTGATTCATAAAAACAACTACAGCACTGAGAGTACAAATCCGAAAGAGGAACATATGAAAATGGCATAGTGCACTTCATGTGAACTCGCTCTCTTCAAAAGATAAAGTGCCAGCAGTTCATAATTATCTGAAACTGTGTGAGAGATTATTAAGGCATTTTTTGCACAGGAATTTAAGGGACTTTGCACTTAAAGGGACATTAAACTGTCCTTTTAGTAATTGGCTGATGGCTGTCACTTGATCAATACGCAATTCTACTGTATATAATGCTCCTTTAACTGCCTGAACAAATGCGGTTGAAACTGTCAATTTACCTTTGGTCTAAAAATGTTGGTAAAGTCAAGTAAATTGGTTCAGCATTTTCTATGTATCTCTCATTTTATAATGGTTCCTTTTTTTCACTGATTCATAAAAACAACTACAGCACTGAGAGTACAAATCCGAAAGAGGAACATATGAAAATGGCATAGTGCACTTCATGTGAACTCGCTCTCTTCAAAAGATAAAGTGCCAGCAGTTCATAATTATCTGAAACCGTGTGAGAGATTATTAAGGCATTTTTTGCACAGGAATTTAAGGGACTTTGCACTTAAAGGGACATTAAACTGCTGTGCACAATTACAAAAGAATAGTAACTATTCATTATGGTATTCATCCTTTTCCTGCAGCTCTTTTCAAATCAGTTCTCCTGTTCTTACAGTTTAAATGTGCCAGATACTGAAGCTCTACCTCTTTGTACTGGGGGGCTGCCATCTTGGAGTTCAGGTATTTTTCACAGCCTTTGACAAAAGTTGAACACAATCATAGATCAGTAATGTTGCTTTTTTTACTATATATATATATTGGTGTGCTGCTTCTCTTGTGAGTATACTTCTTATTAGCTTATATTACATCGAACCTTGTTGTCGTTCACGTGAACTGGCGCCTACTTGCTGTTTTCCTATAGGGGTTGTTCTGTTTGGAATTTGTTGATGTAGAAGAGGTGCCAATCAAGAGTGTGGACTATTTTATACCTTTTCAATTTTTCCTTTATATTCTCACTTGGTAGTGAGTGGACAATATTGCACCGCTTTTTCTCTATTTTTATAGAAGTTTCTTTTAAATTATATAAAAAGGGGTGTCACAAAGAATATCCCAACACTCAAGTCTTCAAAGGATGTAAGTTAAGAGGAAATATACTCACAATTTCCTTTCACCTTAAGAAGTAAATATAGGCACTTGGAGGCTTCTGATCTGCTCAGCTAGCTCACGCCAGGTAAAACAGGAGCCATTTGTTATAAGTAAAGCATCCATTTACACATGACCACAAACTTAGTCTTAAACAACTTATAACAGTCTGCAATGCATTTCTCGGCCTGTAGTGTTTGGCTGTTTCATCAGGCAGTATACTGAATGTATCAAACATGGAATCTTAAATTGCATGCAAATTAAAACACACAAATTTAAACTAAGTGTAGCGAACAGTAATTAAAACTATTAACTCAAAATATTTAAAAACATACTCAAAAGCACTTTCACAGCTTATTGAGATGAAAAGGTGAGAGCGTGTATGGTTAAATGATCATTTGAGCTCACAATAATCACAATTTATCATTACAGCATCATTACCCAGTGATGTAATAATTTCAGGTGAATCAAAATGCTGTCACGTAGTAGTTATGTGATTTTTTTTTTTTTTAAATATTGAAGATTTAAAGTGAAGGTAAAGTTTGAACTACTGAAATACACTAAATAATTAGGGGCCTATTTATCAAGCCGTCAACCGCAAATACGCTGGAATTCCGCAGCGTAATTGTGGAGAGCTTGATTCTCCATATATATCAAAACCTACAGACCGGCAAAAGTAGAATTTTATGACATAACATATGATCCGCCGGTCTCAGTCTGACACAGATCGACGCTTACGCCACTACAGATGTTCCGAATGCAAATTCGGCACTATCTGACTACTTTTGCTATTTAACAAATACCTACCAGGTACGCTTGCCACTATTCTGGCCGAGCGTACCTGGTTTTCAATCCGCTGCCCTGGAGGCGGCGGATGCCATAAGAATCAATGGGAGTCTGAAAGCAGCAAAAGCTCATGTTCGCTGCTGCCCGATATCCCATTGATTCCTATGGGAGAATAAAGTAACGTTTACACCTAACACCCTAACATGTACCCCAAGTCTAAACACCCCTAATCTTACACTTATTAACCCCTAATCTGCTGCCCCCGCCACCGCCGCCACCTACATTATACTTATTAACCCCTAATCTGGCGCCCTGACAACGCCACAACGAAATAAACTTATTAACCCCATAAACTGCCACTCTTGGAGCCCATCGCCACCTACATTATGTTATTAACCCCTAATCTGCTGCACCCAACGTCGCTGCCACTTTTCTAAATGTATTAACTCCTAAACCTAAGTCTAACTCTAACCCTAACACCCCCTAACCTAAATATTATTTAAATAAATCTAAATAAAAATTTATATTATTAAGTACATTATTCCTATTTAAAACTAAATACCTATAAAATAAACCCTAAGCTAGCTACAATATAACTAATAGTTACATTGTAGCTAGCTTAGGGTTTATTTTTATTTTACAGGCAACTTTGTATTTATTTGAACTAGGTACAATAGTTATTAAATAGTTATTAACTATTTAATAATTATCTAGATAAAATAAAGACAAATTTACCTGTAAAATAAAACCTAAGCTGTTACAATTACACCTAACACTACACTAAAATTAAATTAATTTCCTAAATTAAATACAATTAATTACAATTAAATAAAATTATCTAAAGTACAAAAAAAATACAACACTAAATTACAGAAAATAATAAACAAATTACAAGATTTTTAAACTAATTACACCTAATCTAACCCCCTAACAAAATAAAAAAGCCCCCCCAAAAATTAAAAAAGCCCTACCCTACACTAAATTACAAAAAGCCCTTAAAAGGGCCTTTTGTTGGGCATTGTCCCAAAGTAATCAGCTCTTTTACCTGTAAAAAAAAGTACAAATCCCCCCCAACATTAAAACCCACCACCCACACAACCAACCCTACTCTAAAACCCACCCAATACCCCCTTAAAAAAACTAACACTAACCCTTTAAAGATCACCTTACCAGGAGAAGTCTTCACCCAACCGGGCCGAAGTCCTCAACGAAGCTGGGAGAAGTCTTCATTCAAGCCGAGTGAAGTGGTCCTCCAGACGGGCAGAAGTCTTCATCCAGATGCCATCTTCTTTCTTCATCCATCCGGCGCGGAGCGGGTCCATCTTCAAGACATCCGACGCAGAGCATCCTCTTCATCCGAAGCCAATCAGCCAATAGGATTTTTTCTACCTTAATTCCAATAGAATTCTATCAGCCAATTGGAATTGAAGGGACGCCATCTTGGATGATGTCACTTAAAGGAACAGTCATTTAGTAAGAAGATTCCGGATGAAGAGGATGCTCCGCGTCGGATGTCTTGAAGATGGACCCGCTCCGTGCCGAATGGATGACGATAGAAGATGCCATCTGGATGAAGACATCTGCCCATCTGGAGGACCACTTTGCCCGGCTTGGATGAAGACTTCTCCCAGCTTCGTTGAGGACTTCGACCCGGTTGGGTGAAGACTTCTCCCGGTAAGGTGATCTTCAAGAGGTTAGTGTTAGGTTTTTTAAAGGGGGTATTGGGTGGGTTTTAGAGTAGGGTTGGTTGTGTGGGTGGTGGGTTTTAATGTTGGGGGGGATTTGTACTTTTTTTTTTTACAGGTAAAAGAGCTGATTACTTTGGGACAATGCCCTGCAAAAGGCCCTTTTAAGGGCTATTTGTAATTTAGTGTAGGGTACGGCTTTTTTTTATTTTGGGGGGGCTTTTTTATTTTGTTAGGGGGATTAGATTAGGTGTAATTAGTTTAAAAATCTTGTAATTTGTTTATTATTTTCTGTAATTTAGTGTTTTTTTGTTTTTGTTTTTTACTTTAGATAATTTTATTTAGTTGAAATGAATTGTATTTAATTTAGGGAATTAATTTAATTGTAGAGTAGTGTTAGGTGTAATTGTAACTTAGGTTAGGTTTTATTTTACAGGTAAATTTTAATTTATTTTATCTAGGTAGTTATTAAATAGTCAATAACTATTTAATAACTATTGTACCTAGTTAAAATAAATACAAAGTTGCCTGTAAAATAAAAATAAACCCTAAGCTAGCTACAATGTAACTATTAGTTATATTGTAGCTAGCTTAGGCTTTATTTTATAGGTAAGTATTTAGTTTTAAATAGGAATAGTTTAGTTAATGATAGTTATTTTATTTAGATTTATTTAAATTATATTTAAGTTAGGGGGGTTAGGGTTAGACTTAGATTTAGGGGTTAATAACTTTAATATAGTGGCGGCGACGTTGGGGGCGGCAGATTAGGGGCTAATAAATGTAGGTAGGTGTCTGCGATTTTAGGGACGGCAGATTAGGGGTTAATAATATTTAACTAATGTTTGCGAGGTGGGAGTGCGGTGGTTTAGGGGTTAATATATTTATTATAGTGGCGGCGATGTCCGGTTCAGCAGATTAGGGGTTAAAAAATGTAATTTAGTGTTTGCAATGTGGGAGGGTGGCGGTTTAGGGGTTAATAGGTAGTTTATGGGTGTTAGCGTACTTTTTAGCACTTTAGTTAAGAGTTTTATGCTACGGTGTTGTAGTGTAAAACTCTTAACTACTGATTTTAAAATGCGGTACCAGTCTTGACAGGAGAGGGTCTACCACTCACTTTTGGTCAGACTTGTAATACCGGAGCTATGCAAGTCCCATTGAAAAAAGAGGATACGCAATTGACATAAGTGGATTTGCGGTATTTCCAAGTCTGGCCAAAAAAGTGAGCGCTACACCTGTACCTGCAAGACTCGTAATACCAGCGGGCGTTAAAAAGCAGTGTTGGGACCTCTCAACGCTGCTTTTTAAGCCTAACGCAAGACTCGTAATCTAGGTGATGATTTGTGTTGCAGTTCATTCGTGTTTTAATATGATATGTTTTATTAGTAACAAATTACTTGCATTTATCGTTATTATACAGCAAAGAATAGCAAGTAGCGCAGTTTATTCTACCGCATTTAAAAATTTCTTTTACAACCAAATTTTATTTTCTACTGGAAAATTAATATTATTTCTGTTTTTAACAGGTCAACTTTTTATATTTAGATGCTACTCTTTTGCTAGGTGCTAGGGAATTTTTTGGGGTTGGAGCTCGTGTTAAAATACATTTTGGTTTATTAAATAAAACCTGTTTCAGAATTGGATATTTGAAGAATTTTCAAATGTTTATTTTAAATATTTTTTCTTTTATAGTACTTACTGTTAATTTGAATAATGAATAAGGTCTAATTATTAAATTTATTTGAATTTTTGGATTTCACAATAATAGTTTTTAAGATAGATAATTGTTTTAGCTCTATCTAGACTCTGACCTATTAATTTGATGGGATATGCTTTTTGGATAAATCTTTCTTTATAAATTAAAGATTGTTCTTCAAATGTATTTAAATCAGAACAGTTCTTTGAATTCTTCTGAATTGACTAAAGGTATATTAGTATTACACTTTTTAAAGTGGTTACTTTTGTAGTCCAAAAAGTTATTTGAATTAACCCTTTCAAAAAAATGTTTTTAGCAAGACTTTACCATTGAAATCCTAACTTAATATTAAATCTAAAAATTCCAGATTAAAGGTATTGGTATTGAGGTGACTAACAAACTCAAAAATACTTTTTTTCATCACCGTTCCAGATAAATATTCATCTATAAAACTAAAATGTTCGCTTTGCTCAGGTTTTATATCACCTTAAGACAGAAGATATGAAATTATATCGGTGCTGAGGTATAAAACAATCAATAATACAAAATAAGAACAAAGAAAAGATACCTCACAACAGCACTCTTTGTCTAATATAAGGTTTACTTATAGGTTCATAGTTTACAATGTCATATAAACTACCTACTGTGCACAGTGGTCACAATAATACATAAGTGTTAGTCACTTTATTGACACAGAATCCTGTCTTAACTAACACAATACAGAAAAATAAGGAAACAACACATCACAAAAATAAGTGCAATAATATGTGCAGTACGAATAGATGCAGCCGTCAGTTAATAATAAGAGATACTTATCATCCGCTCTGTAGTGAATGTCACACTGACTGCTATTCTCTGGTGTCAAGTTGATACTAACTTCACAAATTTCCCAAAAGGTTAGTATATTTGTAATCCAAAAGAACCAGCATAGAGGTGATCCTGGAAGGGGCTGTAAAAGTTGGCGCACACAGCCGAAGACCGGGTGTTCCCAGTACACGCAAGCAGTGGCGCGGACAAGGCTTCACTGTCCTACAGCGTCTCCCTCTACACCTCCGTAGTACTTCCTGCTGAACCGGAAGCTATTGAAACTGTGGAATAGATGGCTCCTGATTGTGCTGCACAAAGCGTTGTTCCCTTAGGAAGGCTCAGAGTCAGACTGAGCGGTTGCTAATGCCGCCGTGCGTACTTACACGTGCATGGCTTAATCTTTGAGACAAGCATATGCTACTGGCAGGATCAACCAATGGCAGGATCAACTAATAATAACAGAATGGCAACACAGTGAAGCTGTATTTATAACAAGTGGTTCCTGTTTTACTGGTAGAAAGCTAGCTGATCAGTTCAAAAGCCTCAGCATGCCTATATTCACAGATTTTTTTTAATTTTTTTTCAAATTTGACGCATTTTGTATATTTTTGCACAATATGCTTTTTATGAATATTTATTAATTTTTGTAGCACACAGTATATGCATTTTTATAGGTTTTAAGAGTGCTCCCTTATTTTTCTTCACTTATTCCAACACAAGTAAGTTCAATAGGTAGTGATCACATATAAATATCCTATATAATAAAAGGCCAAGTGTGTTTGTCTGAAGCTGTCATGCGCAGTAGACAGCACAGCACGAGGACAAACACACCTGGCCTTTGAGAGTCCCTAAGTCTCTTGCTCTGCAGTGCGAGCAGAAGTGTGCGTGGCTGGGGGCATGGCCGAGCGTGAAGGGGGGGTGGCCGAGCGCGAGGGCCGTGAGGGGGCATGGCCGAGGGTGAGGGGGCGGGGCCAGTCGGGCCGTGAAAGGCTGTGCAGTCTGAGAGCTCAAAACTGCTCAAAAGAGGTTGAGAGAGGGGGTAGGGAAAAGATAAGAAAGGTGAGAGAGAGATCAAGAGGGGAGAGAGAGATCAAGAGGGGAGATGAAGAGAGCACAAGAGAGGGAGCAAAAGAGAGGAGGAGGGAGAGCAAAAGAAAGGGAACAGAGAGATCAAAAGAGAGGGGGGGAAGAGAAAGAGAGGGGGAGGGGGAAGAGAAAGAGGGGGAGGAGAGAGAGGGGAGGAGAGAGAGAGAGGGGGGAGGAGGAGAGAGAGAGAGGGGAGAGAGAGGGGGGAGGGAGAGAGAGAGGGGAGGGAGAGAGAGAGGGGAGGGAGAGAGAGAGGGGAGGGAGAGAAGGAGGGAGAGAGAGAGGGGGAGGGAGAGAGAGAGGGGGAGGGAGAGGGGGAGGGAGAGAGGAGGAGGGGGAGGGAGAGAGGAGGAGGGAGAGGGGGAGTGAGAGAGAGAGGGGAGGGAGAGAGGGGAGAGGGAGAGAGAGAGGGGATGGAGAGAGAGAGGGGAGGGGGAGGAGGGGAGGGGGAGTGAGAGAGAGGAGGGAGAGAGAGAGAGAGAGAGGAGGGAGAGAGAGAGGGGAGATAGAGAGGAGAGAGAGGGGGGAGAGAGAGAGGGGGGGAGAGAGAGGGGAGAAAGAGAGAGAGGGGGGGGAGAGAGAGAGGGGGGGGAGAGAGAGGGGGAGAGGGAGAGAGGGGAGAGAAATAGAGGGGAGAGAGAGAGATAGAGGGGAGAGAGAGATAGAGGAGAGAGAGAGAGAGAGATAGAGGGGAGAGAGAGAGAGATAGAGGGGAGAAAGAGGGGGGGAGAGAGAGAGAGGGGGGAGAGAGACAGGGGAGAGAGAGAGCGCAAAAGAGAGGAGGGAGAGAGAGAGCACAAAAGAGAGGGGTGAGAGAGAGCGCAAAAGAGAGGGGTGAGAGAGAGCACAAAAGAGGGGGGGAGAGAGAGAGCGCAAAAGAGGGGGGAGAGAGAGAGCGCAAAAGAGGGGGGAGAGAGAGAGCGCAAAAGAGGGGGGATAGAGAGAGCGCAAAAGAGGGGGGGAGAGAGAGAGCGCAAAAGAGAGGGGGAGAGAGAGCGCAAAAGAGAGGGGGGAGAGAGCTCAAAAGAGAGGGGAGAGAGAGAGTGCAAAAGAGGGGGGGAGAGAGAGCGCAAAAGAGGGGGGAGAGAGATCTCAAAAGAGAGGGGGAGAGAAAGCGCAAAAGAGAGAGGGGAGAGAGAGCAAAAGAGAGGGTCAGGGAGAGAGCGCAAGGGGTGAGACCACTGTACCCTGCAAAAAATGGCCCGTGTGAACGGGCTTTAGGACTAGTTAAATATATATTGAAAGAGCAGAAAGTAGTCATGCTTTAACAAATAGAGTATTTGTGAAAAAAAGGGTTTATTGGACAAATCCAAGCCGAGTAAGGCTACGGGTCACAGTCAGTGATGCCTGATGTGTTTCACGCATTGCGTACATGCGCTTCATCGGAGGCTACAAAGACACTGGATTATATACATACATGTGACCAATCAGCATAGATATTACAATATCCAATGGTGTTATCCCTTCCTTATGGAGGACATGGTTACTGGTTAAAAGGTTTTTGGTGTTACTTGTTTTTAATTATCATGTAGTCTTCAGTAGTGATGTCGCAAACCTAAAATTTTGCGTTCGCGAACGGCGAACCTGAAGTTCCGCAACTGTTCGCGAACGGGCAAACCGGGCAAACCACCATAGACTTCAATAGGCAGGTGAATTTTAAAACCCACAGGGACTCTTTCTGGCCACAATAGTGATGGAAAAGTTGTTTCAAGGGGTACTAACACCTGGACTGTGGCATGCCGGAGGGGGATCCATGGCAAAACTCCCATGGAAAATTACATAGTTGATGCAGAGTCTGGTTTTAATCCATAAAGGGCATAAATCACCTAACATTCCTAAATTGTTTGGAATAACGTGCTTTAAAACATCAGGTATGATGTTGTATCGATCAGGTAGTGTAAGGGTTACGCCCACTTCACAGTGACAGACCAAACTCCTCGTTTAAAGGGACAGTCTACACCAGAATTTTTATTGTTTTAAAAGATAGACAATCCCTTTATTACCCATTTCCCAGTTTTGCATAACTAACACATTTATAATAATATACTTTTAACCTCTGTGATTATCTTGTATCTAAGCCTCTGCAAACTGCCCCTTTTTTCAGTTCTTTTGACAGACTTGCAGTCTAGCCAATCAGTGCCTGCTCCCAGATAACTTCTCGTGCATGAGCACAGTGTTATCTATATGAAATACGTGAACACCCACTAGTGTTGAAAAACTGTTAAAATGCAATTTGAAAGAGGTGGGCTTCAAGGTCTAAGAAATTAGCATATGAACCTCCTAGGTTAAGCTTTCAACTAAGAATACCAAGAGAACAAAGCAAAATTGGTGATAAAAGTAAATTGGAAAATTGTTTAAAATTACATGCTCTATCTGAATCATGAAAGTTTATTTTGGCCTAGACTGTCCCTTTAACGCACCGTGAACAACCGCAAACAGTCCATTTGCACAACCGCAAACTCCCCATTTGCACAAGGTTGGATACCAAGCTAGCCATGTCCCGTTCCTTGTCCTCACTGATGTCATTGAAGGTCTCTTCCTCCACCCAGCCACATACAACACCAAGGGTCCTCAAAAGGTGACAACAAGCCCCCTGGGACGCCTGCTGTGTTTGGTCTTCCACCTCCTCAAAGCCACCTTCCTCCTCTGACTCCTCTTCTTCAGACTCCTCTCTCTGCGTTGCCTCTCTCTGTGTAATTATAAGGTGTGTTAAGTAGTACTATTCTTATTAGTTTAATCCCTGTTACATCCCCTATCAGGGGACGTGTATACGGCATCGATTTTATGAACCGGGAGATGGAAAAAGATGCTTGGTCGGTCCTCCTACTTCAAATTTGGGGCACTGCGCGTGCAATCTAATGTGCCACCAGATAGGAGTGGTGTGTTAAGTAGTACTATTCTTATCAGTTTAATCCCTGTTATGTCCCCTATCAGGGGACGTGTATATGGCATGGATTTTAGGAACCGGGAGATGGAAAAAGATGCTTGGTCGGTCCTCCTTCTTCAAATTTGGGGCACTGCGCGTGCAATCTAATGTGCCACCAGATAGGAGTGGTGTGTTAAGTAGTACTATTCTTATCAGTTTAATCCCTGTTACGTCCCCTATCAGGGGACGTGTGTATGGCATCGATTTTAGGAACCGGGAGATGGAAAAAGATGCTTGGTCGGTCCTCCTACTTCAAATTTGGGGCACTGCGCGTGCAATCTAATGTGCCACCAGATAGGAGTGGTGTGTTAAGTAGTACTATTCTTATCAGTTTAATCCCTGTTACGTCCCCTATCAGGGGACGTGTATATGGCATCGATTTTAGGAACCGGGAGATGGAAAAAGATGCTTGGTCGGTCCTCCCACTTCAAATTTGGGGCACTGCGCGTGCAATCTAATGTGTCACCAGATAGGAGTGGTGTGTTAAGTAGTACTATTCCTATCAGTTTAATCCCTGTTATGTGCCTTTTTTTTGGTTTGGTTTTTGAAGCCACAGTGCAGCACCAGAGGCCAGAAAAATTAGGCATGTACACATGCCTGAAAAATTAGGTATTGTTGCAGCTGCTGCTCTAGCAGCGGCCAGAAAAATTGATGTTTGTTTCCCAGGCAGAAAGTGCCCTAAAACATTGCGGCTTGAACCCTAGTTGGTGGCGGATAAGTCACGCAAGTCATGCGGCATTCAGAGATAAAATACAGCAGCGTGTGGACCATTTTTAGCCCAAGGCAGCTCATCTCATCAGGCCTTTTTTAGTCGAATGTATCGCCCACTGTCAGTCCCTTCGGGATCAATCCCTCATTCATCTTAATAAAGGTGAGGTAATCTAGACTTTTTTGACCTAGGCGACTTCTCTTCTCAGTGACAATATCTCCTGCTGCACTGAAGGTCCTTTCTGACAGGACACTTGAAGCGGGGCAGGCCAGAAGTTCTATGGCAAATTGGGATAGCTCAGGCCACAGGTCAAGCCTGCACACCCAGTAGTCAAGGGGTTCATCGCTCCTCAGAGTGTCTATATCTGCATTTAAGGCGAGGTAGTCTGCTACCTGTCGGTCGAGTCATTCTCTGAGGGTGGACCCCGAAGGGCTGTGGCGATTAGTAGGACTTAAAAAGCTCTGCATGTCCTCCATCAACAACACGTCTGTACAGCGTCCTGTCCTTGCCGGAGTGGTCGTGGGAGGAGGAGGATTACTTTCACCTCTTCCCCTGTTAGATTCCCGTTGTGCTGTGACATCACCCTTATACGCTGTGTAAAGCATACTTTTTAATTTATTTTGGAACTGCTGCATCCTTTCCGACTTGCGGTAATTCTGTAACATTTCAGGCACTTTATGCTTATACCGGTGGTCTAGTAGTGTGGACACCCAGTACAGGTCATTCTCCTTCAGCCTTTTTATACGAGGGTCCCTCAACAGGCACGACAGCATGAAAGACCCCATTTGCACAAGGTTGGATGCCGAGCTACTCATGTCCCGTTCCTCATCCTCAGTGATCTCACTGAAGGTATCTTCTTCCTCCCAGCCACGTACAACACCACGGGTACCAGATAGGTGACAACGAGCACCCTGGGATGCCTGTTGTGGTTGGTCTTCCTCCTCCTCCTCAAACCACATTCTTCCTCTGACTCCTCTTCCTCACAATCCTCTTCCAGCGTTGCCACAGGTCCAGCAAGCGATGCTGATAAGGCTGTTTCTGGTGGTGATGGTGACCACAACTCTTCCTCTTCCTCTTCACGCTCATCTACGACCTGATCCAGCACTCTTCGCAGGGCATGCTCTAGGAAGAAAACAAATGGTATGATGTCGCTGATGGTGCCTTCGGTGCGACTGACTAGGTTTGTCACCTCCTCAAAAGGACGCATGAGCCTACAGGCATTGCGCATGAGCGTCCAGTAATGTGGCAAAAAAATTCCCAGCTCCGCAGAGGCTGTCCTAGCACCCCGGTCATACAAATAGTCGTTAACGGCTTTTTCTTGTTGGATCAGATGGTCGAACATTAGGAGTGTTGAATTCCAACGTGTCGGGCTGTCGCAAATCAAGCGCCTCACTGGCATGTTGTTTCGCCGTGTAGGAACGCCTGAAACGGCCACACACCTTCCTGGCCTGCTTCAGGACATCCTGTAAGCCTGGGTACTTATGCACAAAGCGTTGTACGATCAGATTACACACATGTGCCATGCACGGCACATGTGTCAACTTGCCCAAATTCAATGCCGCCACCAAATTTCTTCCTTTGTCACTAACCACTTTGCCGATCTCCAGTTGGTGCGGAGTCAGCCACTGATCCACCTGTGCGTTCAGGGCGGATAGGAGTGCTGGTCCGGTGTGACTCTCTGCTTTCAGGCAAGTCAACCCCAAGACGGCGTGACACTGCCGTATCCGGGATGTGGAATAGTACCTGGGGAGCTGGGGGGTGCCGTTGATGTGGAGCAAGATGCAGCAGCAGAAGAGGACTCAGCCAAGGAGGTTATGGAAGAGGATGGAGTAGGAGGAGTAGAGGAGGTGGCAGCAGGCCTGCCTGCAAGTCGTAGCGGTGTCACCAACTCCTCTGTAGAGCCACGCATTCCATGCTTGGCAGCCATCACCAGGTTTACCCAATGCGCAGTGTAGGTGATATACCTGCCCTGACCATGCTTTGCAGACCAGGTATCAGTGGTCAGATGGACCCTTGCCCCAACACTGTGTGCCAGACATGCCATTACTTCCTTTTGCACAATCGAGTATAGGTTGGGGATAGCCTTTTGTGCAATGAAATTTCGGCCGGGTACCTTCCACTGTGGTGTCCCAATCGCTACAAATTTTTGGAACGCCTCAGACTCCACCAGCTTGTATGGTAAAAGCTGGCGGGCCTCCTCAAGTGCAATTATGCTAAATACCTGGCAGTTAGAAATAATATGACAGAAAATATGTTTAAAAACTAGTATATATAGGTTTTTTTTTTAATTTAAAAAAAGGTTAAGCACATATGAGTCGTGGCTGCTAGCCTAGGTAGGGTAGCAATTAAACACAGTATGCTCTGTAAGTCAGAAACACACAGGCCTGATAGAAAATAAAATTAGATAACACTAGCAAAATGATTTAAAGGTTTTTTTTTTAATTAAAAAAAAAGGTTAAGCACATATGAGTCGTGGCTGCTAGCCTAGGTAGGGCAGCAATTAACCACAGTATGCTCTGTAAGTCAGAAACACACAGGCCTGATAGAAAATAAAATTAGATTACACTAGCAAAATGATTTAAAGTTTTTTTTTTTAATTTAAAAAAAGGTTAAGCACATATGAGTTGTGGCTGCTAGCCTTTTTGGACTGTGAATCATCAGTCTCCTAGTGCCATTGAATTGCAGTTGCCTGCCTGCCAGCGTGTGTGCCAGGCCCACTTACCAACTAGTGCCACCAATCATATTAGTTGTAACAGTATTGTAAATATTTAAAATAAAAAATTCTTAGACTGTGAATCATCAGTCTGCTAGTGCCATTGAATTGCAGTTTCCTCCTGCCTGCCAGCATGTGTGCCAGGCCCACTAGCCAACTACTGCCACCAATCATATTTGTTGTAACAGTATTGAAAATATTTTAAATCATAACTTTTTGGACTGTGAATCATCAGTCTCCTAGTGCCATTGAATTGCAGTTGCCTGCCTGCCAGGGTGTGTGCCAGGCCCACTAGCCAACTACTGCCACCAATCATATTTGTTGTAACAGTATAGAAAATATTTTAAATCATAACTTTTTTGACTGTGAATCTTCAGTCTCCTAGTGCCATTGAATTGCAGTTGCCTGCCTGCCAGCGTGTGTGCCAAGCCCACTAGCCAACTACTGCCACCAATCATATTTGTTGTAACAGTATAGAAAATACTTTAAATCATAACTTTTTTGACTGTGAAGCTTCAGTCTCCTAGTGCCATTGAATTGCAGTTGCCTGCCTGCCAGCGTGTGTGCCAGGCCCACTTGCCAACTAGTTACACCAATCATATTAGTTGTAACAGTATTGTAAATATTTAAAATAAAAAATTCTTACACTGTGAATCATCAGTCTGAATAGTACTACTTAACACAACCTAGTTACCATGGCTCCCAGACCGCATGTCTTATTGTTATATTTTGTCAGGGTAATCATGCAGGCCATATAGACCTCCCCCGATAGGGGGAGTTACAGGGATGAAAATGCTAAGAATAGTACTACTTAACACAACATAGTTACTATGGGTCCCAGAACGCATGTTTTGTTGTTATACTTTGTCAGGTTAATCATGCAGGCCATATAGACCTCCCTTGATAGGGGGAGTAACAGGGATTAAAGTGCTAAGAATAGTACAACTTAACACAACCTAGTTAACATTAACAGTGGTTCCCAGACCGCATGTCTTGTTGTTAGATTTTTTCAGGATAATCAGGCAGGCCATATAGACCTCCCCCAATAGGGGGAGTAACAGGGATTAAAGTGCTAAGAATAGTAAAACTTAACACAACCTAGTTAACAGTGTTTCTAATCCCAGACCGCATGTCTTGTTGTTATATTTTGCCAGGATAATCAGGCACGCCATATAGAGCTCCCCCGATAGGGTGAGTAACAGGGATTAAAGTGCTAAGAATAGTACTACTTAACACAACCTAGTTACCATGGGTCCAAGACCGCATGTTTTGTTATTATACTTTGTCAGGGTAATCATGCAGGCCATATAGACCTCCCCTGATAGAGGGAGTAACATGGATTACAGTTCTAAGAATAGTACTACTTAACACAACCTAGTTACCATGGGTCCCACACCGCATGTTTTGTTGCTATACTTTGTCAGGGTAATCATGAAGGCTATATAGACCTCCACCGAAAGGGGGAGTAAGAGCGATTAAACTGCTAAGAAAAGTTTTACTTAACACAACCTAGTTACCATGGGTCACAGACAGCATGTCTTGATGTTATATTTTGTCAGGGTAATCATGCAGGCCATATAGACCTCCCCCGATAGGAGGAGTTACAGGGATGAAAGTGCTAAGAATAGTACTACTTAACACAACCTAGTTACCAAGGGTCCCAGACCGCATTTTTTGTTATTATACTTTGTCAGGGTAATCATGCAGGCCATATAGACCTCCCTTTATAGGGGGAGTAACAGGGATTAAAGTTCTAAGAATAGTACTACTTAACACAACCTAGTTACCATGGGTCCCACACCGCATGTTTTGTTGTTATACATTGTCAGGGTAATCATGCAGGCCATATAGACCTCGACCGAAAGGGGGAGTAAGAGGGATTAAACTGCTAAGAAAAGTTTTACTTAACACAACCTAGTTACCATGTGTCACAGACCGCGTGTCTTGTTGTTATACTTTGTCATGGTAATCATGCAGGCCATATAGACCTCCCCCGATAGGAGGAGTTACAGGGCTGAAAGTGCTAAGAATAGTACTACTTAACACAACCTAGTTACCATGGGTCCCAGACCGCATGATTAATTATTATACTTTGTCAGGGTAATTATATATCTAACAAATCTATCTATTTATCTTCTATCGATTCTATCTAACTATCAATCTATGTATATCTATCTATCCTATCTATCTATCTTGTGTCCGGACTGTTTTGAGACAACCACTTGTGTTTTTGACAAATTTGAAAAAGGAGGACAGACCAATCATCTTCTTCCATCTCCCTGTTCCACAAATGCAGGCCATATAGACCTCCCCTGATAGGGGGAGTAACAGGTTGTAGTAAACTGCTAAGAATAGTACTACTTAACACACCACGGGTCCCAGACCGCGTGTCTTATTGTTATACTCTGTCAGGGAAATTATATATCTTTCAAATCTATCTATTTATCTATCAAATTGATCTAACTATCAAACGTATCTATCAAATGTATATTGCATCTAGTGATCGATGTAATTTGTATCTATAGAATGTATATTACATCTTTTGATCTATGTAATTTGTATCGATCATATGTATATTGCATCGATTGAGCTATGTAATCTATGTATCTATCTATCAAATCTATCTATCTCGTGGTTGTGCAAATGGACTGTTTGCGGTTGTTTGCGGTGCGTTACACTTGGAGTTTGGTCTGTCACTGTGAAGCGGGCGTAACCCTTACACTACCTGATCGATACAACATCATAACTGATGTTTTAAAGCACGTTATTGCTAACAATTTTGGAATGTTAGGTGATTTAGGCCCTTTATGGGTTAAAAGCAGACTCTGCATCAACTATGTAATTTTCCATGGGAGTTTTGCCATGGATCCCCCTCCAGCATGCCACAGTCCAGGTGTTAGTCCCCTTGAAACAACTTTTCCATCACTATTGTGGCCAGAAAGAGTCCTTGAAGGTTTTAAAGTTCGCCTGCCTATTGAAGTCAATGGCGGTTCGCGCGGTTCGTGGGTTCGCGAACAATAGCGGAAGTTCGAGTCCGCCGTTCGCGAACCGAAATTTTTAAGTTCGCGACATCACTACACCAGATATGAGTTGCACTGGGGTGACACTGTGCCCTGGCAGGCAGGCACTGAAACTTACACGTGTGAAGGAAACTGACTGCTATTATTTAACACAGTCAAAAAAATGTTGTTTTTTTAAAATATACACTACTGTTACACCAGATATGAGTTGCACTGGGGTGACACTGTGCCCTGGCAGGCACTGAAACGCACACGTGTGAAGGAAACTGACTGCTATTATTTAACACAGTCAAAAAAGTCTTGTTTTTTTTAAATATACACTACTGTTACACCAGATATGAGTTGCACTGGGGTGACACTGTGCCCTGGCAGGCAGGCACTGAAACGCACATGTGTGAAGGAAACTGACTGCTATTATTTAACACAGTCAAAAAAGTGTTTTGTTTTTTTAAATCTACACTACTGTTACACCAGATATGAGTTGCACTGAGGTGACACTGTGCCCTGGCAGGCAGGCACTGAAACGCACACGTGTGAAGGAAACTGACTGCTATTATTTAACACAGTCAAAAAAGTGTTTTGTTTTTTTAAATCTACACTACTGTTACACCAGATATGAGTTGCACTGGGGTGACACTGTGCCCTGGCAGGCAGGCACTGAAACACACACGTGTGAAGGAAACTGACTGCTATTATTTAACACAGTCAAAAAAGTTTTTTTTTTTTTTTTTTTAAATCTACGCTACTGCTACACCAGATATAAGTTGCACTGGGGTGACACTGTGCCCTGGCAGGCAGGCACTGAAACGCACACGTGTGAAGGAAACTGACTGCTATTATTTAACACAGTCAAAAAAGTGTTGTTTTTTTAAAATCTACACTACTGTTACACCAGATATGAGTTGCACTGGGATGACACTGTGCCCTGGCAGGCAGACACTGAAACGCACACGTGTGAAGGAAACTGACTGCTATTATTTAACACAGTCAAAAAAGTGTTTGTTTTTTTAAATCTACACTACTGTTACACCAGATATGAGTTGCACTGGGGTGACACTGTGCCCTGGCAGGCAGGCACTGAAACGCACACGTGTGAAGGAAACTGACTGCTATTATTGAACACAGTCAAAAAAGTGTTGTTTTTTTTTTTTATATACACTACTGTTACACCAGATATGGGTTGCACTGGGGTGACACTGTGCCCTGGCAGGCACTGAAACGCACACATGTGAAGGAAACTGACTGCTATTATTTAACACAGTCAAAAAAGTGTTGTTTTTTTTAAATATACACTACTGTTACACCAGATATGAGTTGCACTGGGGTGACACTGTGCCCTGGCAGGCAGGCACTGAAACGCACACGTGTGAAGGAAACTGACTGCTATTATTTAACACAGTCAAAAATTTTTTTATTTTTTTTAAATCTACACTACCGTTACACCAGATATGAGTTGAACTGGGGTGACACTGTGCCCTGGCAGGCAGGCAGGCACTGAAACGCACACGTGTGAAGGAAACTGACTGCTATTATTTAACATAGTCAAAAAAGTGTTTTTTTTTTTAAATCTACACTACTGTTACACCAGATATGAGTTGGACTGGGGTGACACTGTGCCCTGGCATGCAGGCACTGAAACGCACACGTGTGAAGGAAACTGACTGCTATTATTTAACACAGTCAAAAAAGGTTTTTTTTTTTAAATCTACACTACTGTTACACCAGATATGAGTTGCACTGGGGTGACACTGTGCCCTGGCAGGCAGGCACTGAAACGTACACGTGTGAAGGAAACTGACTGCTATTATTTAACACAGTCAAAAAAGTGTTGTTTTTTTTTTAAATCTACACTACTGTTACACCAGATATGAGTTGCACTGGGGTGACACTGTGCCCTGGCAGGCAGGCACTGAAACGCACACGTGTGAAGGAAACTGACTGCTATTATTTAACACAGTCAAAAAAGTGTTGTTTTTTTTTAAATCTACACTACTGTTACACCAGATATGAGTTGCACTGGGGTGACACTGTGCCCTGGCAAGCAGGCACTGAAACGCACACGTGTGAAGGAAACTGACTGCTATTATTTAACACAGTCAAAAAACAGAATTTATGTTTACCTGATAAATTACTTTCTCCAACGGTGTGTCCGGTCCACGGCGTCATCCTTACTTGTGGGATATTCTCTTCCCCAACAGGAAATGGCAAAGAGCCCAGCAAAGCTGGTCACATGATCCCTCCTAGGCTCCGCCTTCCCCAGTCATTCGACCGACGTAAAGGAGGAATATTTGCATAGGAGAAATCATATGATACCGTGGTGACTGTAGTTAAAGAAAATAAATTATCAGACCTGATTAAAAAACCAGGGCGGGCCGTGGACCGGACACACCGTTGGAGAAAGTAATTTATCAGGTAAACATAAATTCTGTTTTCTCCAACATAGGTGTGTCCGGTCCACGGCGTCATCCTTACTTGTGGGAACCAATACCAAAGCTTTAGGACACGGATGAAGGGAGGGAGCAAATCAGGTCACCTAGATGGAAGGCACCACGGCTTGCAAAACCTTTCTCCCAAAAATAGCCTCAGAAGAAGCAAAAGTATCAAATTTGTAAAATTTAGTAAAAGTGTGCAGTGAAGACCAAGTCGCTGCCTTACATATCTGATCAACAGAAGCCTCGTTCTTGAAGGCCCATGTGGAAGCCACAGCCCTAGTGGAATGAGCTGTGATTCTTTCAGGAGGCTGCCGTCCGGCAGTCTCGTAAGCCAATCTGATGATGCTTTTAAGCCAAAAAGAGAGAGAGGTAGAACTTGCTTTTTGACCTCTCCTTTTACCAGAATAAACAACAAACAAGGAAGATGTTTGTCTAAAATCCTTTGTAGCATCTAAATAGAATTTTAGAGCACGGACTACATCCAAATTGTGCAACAAACGTTCCTTCTTCGAAACTGGATTCGGACACAAAGAAGGCACGACTATCTCCTGGTTAATGTTTTTGTTAGAAACAACTTTCGGAAGAAAACCAGGTTTAGTACGCAAAACCACCTTATCTGCATGGAACACCAGATAAGGAGGAGAACACTGCAGAGCAGATAATTCTGAAACTCTTCTAGCAGAAGAAATTGCAACCAAAAACAAAACTTTCCAAGATAATAACTTAATATCAACGGAATGTAAGGGTTCAAACGGAACCCCCTGAAGAACTGAAAGAACTAAATTGAGACTCCAAGGAGGAGTCAAAGGTTTGTAAACAGGCTTGATTCTAACCAGAGCCTGAACAAAGGCTTGAACATCTGGCACAGCTGCCAGCTTTTTGTGAAGTAACACAGACAAGGCAGAAATCTGTCCCTTCAGAGAACTTGCAGATAATCCTTTCTCCAAACCTTCTTGAAGAAAGGATAGAATCTTAGGAATTTTTATCTTGTCCCAAGGGAATCCTTTAGATTCACACCAACAGATATATTTTTTCCATATTTTGTGGTAGATTTTTCTAGTTACAGGCTTTCTGGCCTGAACAAGAGTATCAATGACAGAATCTGAGAACCCTCGCTTTGATAAGATCAAGCGTTCAATCTCCAAGCAGTCAGTTGGAGTGAGACCAGATTCGGATGTTCGAACGGACCTTGAACAAGAAGGTCTCGTCTCAAAGGTAGCTTCCATGGTGGAGCCGATGACATATTCACCAGGTCTGCATACCAAGTCCTGCGTGGCCACGCAGGAGCTATCAAGATCACCGATGCCCTCTCCTGATTGATCCTGGCTACCAGCCTGGGGATGAGAGGAAACGGCGGGAATACATAAGCTAGTTTGAAGGTCCAAGGTGCTACTAGTGCATCTACTAGAGTCGCCTTGGGATCCCTGGATCTGGACCCGTAGCAAGGAACCTTGAAGTTCTGACGAGAGGCCATCAGATCCATGTCTGGAATGCCCCACAATTGAGTAATTTGGGCAAAGATTTCCGGATGGAGTTCCCACTCCCCCGGATGAAATGTCTGACGACTCAGAAAATCCGCTTCCCAATTTTCCACTCCTGGGATGTGGATTGCAGACAAGTGGCAGGAGTGAGCCTCCGCCCATTGAATGATTTTGGTCACTTCTTCCATCGCCAGGGAACTCCTTGTTCCCCCCTGATGGTTGATGTACGCAACAGTCGTCATGTTGTCTGATTGAAACCGTATGAATTTGGCCTTTGCTAGCTGAGGCCAAGCCTTGAGAGCATTGAATATCGCTCTCAGTTCCAGAATATTTATCGGGAGAAGAGATTCTTCCCGAGACCAAAGACCCTGAGCTTTCAGGGGTCCCCAGACCGCGCCCCAGCCCACCAGACTGGCGTCGGTCGTGACAATGACCCACTCTGGTCTGCGGAAGCTCATCCCCTGTGACAGGTTGTCCAGGGACAGCCACCAACGGAGTGAATCTCTGGTCCTCTGATCTACTTGTATCGTCGGAGACAAGTCTGTATAATCCCCATTCCACTGACTGAGCATGCACAGTTGTAATGGTCTTAGATGAATTCGCGCAAAAGGAACTATGTCCATTGCCGCTACCATCAAACCTATTACTTCCATGCACTGCGCTATGGAAGGAAGAGGGACAGAATGAAGTATTTGACAAGAGTTTAGAAGCTTTGATTTTCTGGCCTCTGTCAGAAAGATCCTCATTTCTAAGGAGTCTATTACTGTTCCCAAGAAGGGAACCCTTGTTGATGGAGATAGAGAACTTTTTTCTACGTTCACTTTCCACCCGTGAGATCTGAGAAAGGCCAGGACAATGTCCGTGTGAGCCTTTGCTTGTGGAAGGGACGACGCTTGAATCAGTATGTCGTCCAAGTAAGGTACTACTGCAATGCCCCTTGGTCTTAGCACCGCTAGAAGGGACCCTAGTACCTTTGTGAAAATTCTTGGAGCAGTGGCTAATCCGAACGGAAGTGCCACAAACTGGTAATGCTTGTCCAGAAATGCGAACCTTAGGAACCGATGATGTTCCTTGTGGATAGGAATATGTAGATACGCATCCTTTAAATCCACCGTGGTCATGAATTGACCTTCCTGGATGGAAGGAAGAATTGTTCGAATGGTTTCCATTTTGAACGATGGAACCTTGAGAAACTTGTTTAGGATCTTGAGATCTAAGATTGGTCTGAATGTTCCCTCTTTTTTGGGAACTACGAACAGATTGGAGTAGAACCCCATCCCTTGTTCTCCTAATGGAACAGGATGAATCACTCCCATTTTTAACAGGTCTTCTACACAATGTAAGAATGCCTGTTTTTTTATGTGGTCTGAAGACAATTGAGACCTGTGGAACCTCCCCCTTGGGGGAAGCCCCTTGAATTCCAGAAAATAACCTTGGGAGACTATTTCTAGCGCCCAAGGATCCAGAACATCTCTTGCCCAAGCCTGAGCGAAGAGAGAGAGTCTGCCCCCCACCAGATCCGGTCCCGGATCGGGGGCCAACATCTCATGCTGTCTTGGTAGCAGTGGCAGGTTTCTTGGCCTGCTTACCTTTGTTCCAGCCTTGCATTGGCCTCCAGGCTGGCTTGGCTTGAGAAGTATTACCCTCTTGCTTAGAGGACGTAGCACTTGGGACTGGTCCGTTTCTGCGAAAGGGACGAAAATTAGGTTTATTTTTGGCCTTGAAAGACCTATCCTGAGGAAGGGCGTGGCCCTTGCCCCCAGTGATATCAGAAATAATCTCTTTCAAGTCAGGGCCAAACAGCGTTTTCCCCTTGAAAGGAATGTTAAGCAATTTGTTCTTGGAAGACGCATCCGCTGACCAAGATTTTAGCCAAAGCGCTCTGCGCGCCACAATAGCAAACCCAGAATTTTTCGCCGCTAATCTAGCCAATTGCAAAGTGGCGTCTAGGGTGAAAGAGTTAGCCAATTTGAGAGCATGAATTCTGTCCAAAATCTCCTCATAAGAAGAATCTTTATTGAGCGCCTTTTCTAGTTCATCGAACCAGAAACACGCTGCTGTAGTGACAGGAACAATGCATGAAATTGGTTGTAGAAGGTAACCTTGCTGAACAAACATCTTTTTAAGCAAACCCTCTAATTTTTTATCCATAGGATCTTTGAAAGCACAACTATCTTCTTTGGGTATAGTGGTGCGTTTGTTTAGAGTAGAAACCGCCCCCTCGACCTTGGGGACTGTCTGCCATAAGTCCTTTCTGGGGTCGACCATAGGAAACAATTTCTTAAATATAGGGGGAGGGACGAAAGGTATGCCGGGCCTTTCCCATTCTTTATTTACAATGTCCGCCACCCGCTTGGGTATAGGAAAAGCTTCGGGGGGCCCCGGGACCTCTAGGAACTTGTCCATTTTACATAATTTCTCTGGAATGACCAAATTCTCACAATCATCCAGAGTAGATAACACCTCCTTAAGCAGGGCGCGGAGATGTTCCAATTTAAATTTAAATGTAATCACATCAGGTTCAGCTTGTTGAGAAATTTTCCCTGAATCTGAAATTTCTCCCTCAGACAAAACCTCCCTGGCCCCCTCAGACTGGTGTAGGGGCACTTCAGAACCAATATCATCAGCGTCCTCATGCTCTTCAGTATTTTCTAAAACAGAGCAGTCGCGCTTTCGCTGATAAGTGGGCATTTTGGCTAAAATGTTTTTGATAGAATTATCCATTACAGCCGTTAATTGTTGCATAGTAAGGAGTATTGGCGCACTAGATGTACTAGGGGCCTCCTGTGTGGGCAAGACTGGTGTAGACGAAGGAGGGGATGATGCAGTACCATGCTTACTCCCCTCACTTGAGGAATCATCTTGGGCATCATTTTCTCTAAATTTTGTGTCACATAAATCACATCTATTTAAATGAGAAGGAACCTTGGCTTCCCCACATACAGAACACAGTCTATCTGGTAGTTCAGACATGTTAAACAGGCATAAACTTGATAACAAAGTACAAAAAACGTTTTAAAATAAAACCGTTACTGTCACTTTAAATTTTAAACTGAACACACTTTATTACTGCAAATGTGAAAAAGTATGAAGGAATTGTTCAAAATTCACCAAAATTTCACTACAGTGTCTTAAAGCCTTAAAAGTATTGCACACCAAATTTGTCCCTGGTATCTGCTTTGCTGAGACCCAACCAAGCCCAAAGGGGAATACGATACCAAATGACGCCTTCAGAAAGTCTTTTCTATGTATCAGAGCTCCTCACACATGCATCTGCATGTCATGCTTCCCAAAAACAAGTGCGCAATAGAGGCGCGAAAATGAGGCTCTGCCTATGATTAGGGAAAGCCCCTAGAGAATAAGGTGTCCAATACAGTGCCTGCCGGTTATTTTACATAATTCCCAAGAATAAAATAATTCCTCAAAGCTATGAAGTATAAAATATGCTTATATATCAATCGTTTCAGCCCAGAAAATGTCTACAGTCTTAAAAGCCCTTGTGAAGCCCTTTTTTTCTTATGTAATAAAAATGGCTTACCGGATCCCATAGGGAAAATGACAGCTTCCAGCATTACATCGTCTTGTTAGAAATGTGTCATACCTCAAGCAGCAAAAGTCTGCTCACTGTTTCCCCCAACTGAAGTTAATTCCTCTCAACAGTCCTGTGTGGAAACAGCCATCGATTTTAGTAACGGTTGCTAAAATCATTTTCCTCTTACAAACAGAAATCTTCATCTCTTTTCTGTTTCAGAGTAAATAGTACATACCAGCACTATTTTAAAATAACAAACTCTTGATTGAATAATAAAAACTACAGTTAACCTCTTAAGGACATATGACGGAATTTATCCGTCATAAAACAATTGAGCAAACTGAAAGCTGTGTCCTTAAAGGGTTAAACACCAAAAAACTCTAAGCCATCTCCGTGGAGATGTTGCCTGTACAACGGCAAAGAGAATGACTGGGGAAGGCGGAGCCTAGGAGGGATCATGTGACCAGCTTTGCTGGGCTCTTTGCCATTTCCTGTTGGGGAAGAGAATATCCCACAAGTAAGGATGACGCCGTGGACCGGACACACCTATGTTGGAGAAAAGTGTTGTTTTTTTTTAAATCTACACTACTGTTACACCAGATATGAGTTGCACTGGGGTGACACTGTGCCCTGGCAGGCAGGCACTGAAACGCACACGTGTGAAGGAAACTGACTGCTATTATTTAACACAGTCAAAAAAGTGTTTTTTTTTTTAAATCTACACTACTGTTACACCAGATATGAGTGGTGGCACTGGGCAAGTGGGCACAGTATACACTGTGAGTCTGACACACACGCTGGCAGGCAGGCAACTGCAATTAGATTACACAGGAAAAAAAAATTTTCTAGCCCTAAAAAGTGCTTTTTGGGGTGCTGTCCTTACAGCAGAGATCAGATGAGTCCTTCAGGACTGTAGTGGACACAGAATACACTAGCCTAGCTATCGATTTCCCTATTTAATCAGCAGCAGCTACACTGTCCCTCCTCTCACTAAGAATGCAGCTTCCGAATGAATCTAAAATGGATGCTGTCTAGGAGGTAGGAGGGTCTTGGAGGGAGGGTCTGCTGCTGATTGGCTGGAATGTGTCTTCTGACTGTGAGGTACAGGGTCAAAGTATTACTCAATGATGTTCGCCGGCGAACTATTCGCAACATCACTAGTCTTCTGTAATAGAGGTTCTCCATATGATATAGTTCAAGCATACGTTAATTATATATTGTATCATGATATCATAATGTCAGTGTAGTATTCATCACATAACATGAGCTAGAATAACATATGTTCATCTTATAAATAACAATTAGGTAATTTCATATATATAAGAGAAAAGGGAAAAATGAATATGTACATAAAAAATGAATCAAATTAAATAAAAATGAAAACAATCAATCCTTTCTTTAAATGTAGCACATGGCATGAATCTGCTCTTAAGATTGTGTTTCTAGCTGTGGGTTTTCTATGTGTAGATGTAGTTATATTATTGGCTTGGTTCACACTTCAGATCCAGATACTCTATACATGAGTTATTACTGTTAATAGTAAAGGATAGGTTCAATTCATTGTTGTTCATGTATAGCATGAATTTTTCCACTGTGTTACTCTCACTGTCTTGATCTTTCCAGATTATGATCAGGTCGTCAATGAAGCAACCATACAATATTATATTGTTTTTGAAGAGAAAATCATCTGCAAAGACGCAACACAGCTCCATCCAGCCCAATGTAGATGTTAGGATAAGCCGGAGCAAATTTGACCACCATTGCTGTGCCGCGTCTTTGCAAAAAATACTCACCTCCATGTACAAAGTAATTATGGTTTAACAGAAACTCTGTTACTTCAGTGATAAAACCTGTATCATAATCTGTATGTCTGTGACATATTAAACATTGCTCATAACCCGAAGTTATGTGGTATATTCAAGTAGAGGGCTGCCACATCAATGGTCCAACCAATCAGCCAATCGGATTGAACTTGAATCTGATTGGCTGATTCAATCAGCCAATCAGATTTTTCTACCTTAATTCCGATTGGATGATACCGTCATTCGTCGTTAGTCGTCGGGAAGAAGAGGATGGATTCGCGTAGGCTCCTCTGAAGATGGCTCCGCTCCGGATGGATGAAGATTGAAGACGCCCCCTGGATGATGACTTCATAGGATGGAAGATTTCTTTAGCGCCACCTGGATGATGACTTCATCGGATGGAAGATTTCTTCAGCGCCGCCTGGATGATGACTTCATCGGATGGAAGATTTCTTCAGCGCCCCTTGGATGATGACTTCTGCCGCTCCGGATCTCCTCTTCGGTTCCATCGGTGGTCGGCTGGCTGAACACGGCTCAAGGTAGGATGATCTTCAGGGGGGTAGTGTTAGGTTTATTTAAGGGGGGTTTGGGTTAGATTAGGGGTATGTGGGTGGTGGGTTTTAATGTTGGGGGGGTGTTGTATTTTTATTTTACAGGCAAAAGAGCTGTTTTCTTTGGGGCATGCCCTGCAAAAGGCCCTTTTAAGGGCTGGTAAGGCAAAAGAGCTGTTTACTTTTTAATGTAGAATAGGGTAGGGAATTTTTTTATTTTGGGGGGCTTTGTTATTTTATTAGGGGGCTTAGATTAGGTGTAAGTAGCTTAAAAGTGTTGTAATATTTTTGAAATGTTTGTAACTTATTTTTTGTAACTTAGCTTTTTTTATTTTTTGTACTTTAGTTAGTTTATTTAATTGTATTTAATTGTAGTTATTTGTAGCTAATTAATTTAATTAATTTAATGATAGTGTAGGTTTAATTGTAACTTAGGTTAGGATTTATTTTACAGGTAATTTTGTATTTCTTTTAGCTAGGTAGTTATTAAATAGTTAATAACTATTTAATAACTATTCTAACTAGCTAAAATAAATACAAAGTTACCTGTAAAATAAATATAAATCCTAAAATAGCTACAATGTAATTGTTAATTACATTGTAGCTATCTTAGGGTTTATTAAACAGGTAAGTATTTAGTTTTAAATAGGAATAATTTATTAAAATATAGTGTAGTGTTAGGTGTAATTGTAACTTAGGTTAGGATTTATTTTACAGGTAAATTTCTCTTTATTTTAACTAGGTAGCTATTAAATAGTTAATAACTATTTAATAGCTATTGTACCTAGTTAAAATAAATTGAAAGTTGCCTGTAAAATAAAAATAAATCCTAAAATAGCTACAATATAATTCTTAATTATATTTTAGCTATATTAGGGTTTATTTTAAAGGTAAGTATTTAGTTTTAAATAGGATTCATTTAGTTAATAAGAGTTACATTTATTTAGATTTATTTAATTAATATTTAAGTTAGGGGGGTGTTAGGGTTAGTGTTAGACTTATGTTTAGGGGTTAATCATTTTATTAGAGTTGCGGCGGTATAGGGGGGGCAGGATAGGGGTTAATAAATTTATTATAGGTGGCGACGATGTAGGGGGGGGGGGATTAGGGGTTAATAAGTTTAAGATAGGTTGCGGCGGGGTCCGGGAGCGGCGGTTTAGGGGTTAAACTATTTATTTAGTTGCGGCGGGGTCCGGGATCAGCAGGATAGGGGTTAATAACTTTATTATAGGTGGCGGCGGTATAGGGGGGGCAGGATAGGGGGTTACTAGGTATAATGTAGGTGGCAGCGGTGTCCGGGAGCAGCGGTTTAGGGGTTAATACCTTTATAAGAGTTGCGGCGGGGTCTAGGAGCGGGGGTTTAGGGGTTAGTAACTTTATTGAGTTGCGGGGGGCTCCGGGGGTGCCGGTATAGGGGGTAGAACAGTGTAGTTAGTGTGGGTGCTTAGTGACAGCTTGTCGATAAAGCTGTCAAAAAGCCGAAGAGCAGCGAGATCGGATGAGTGATAACTATCACAGTCCGCTGCTCATCGCCCCGTACTTGGTGCGCGGCTTTTTGACAGCTTTTTTGATAACTTAGGCAAACGTATTCAGGTCCGCGGCGGCGATGGTAGGCGAGCTTAGGCGGGCGTATTGGACCGGCGAAGGCAGGTAAAGTAGACGGCTTGATAAGTACCCCTCAATGTTTTATAGGACATAGTGATATATTTTAAATAATTAACAAATCAACACATTTTTATGTAAAACACAATATTTACTTTACTTTAAAGTTATTACATTAATTTCCATTGTAGATATTTGTTTTTATTACAGAAACCAGACAAAATAATCAAAATTAATAAGCATAAATTAAATAAGTACAAATTCAATAAGTATACATTCAAAAGGAATATATTAAATAAGTATACATTCAATAAGTATACAGTCAATAAGTATAAATTCAATAAGTATACATTTAATAAGTGTACATTCAGTAAGTATACATTCAATAAGTATAAATTCAATAAGTATACATATAATGGGCGAGATTACATATGCGGCGTCGCCCTCAAAAGGCAGCATCGGCTATTTTTAGTCAGATATTGCTATCACATATACGGCGCCACATATAAATGCGGCATGTTTATTTCACCTGTTGGCCTCTATTTGTACTCCCATAAACTAACATAGAACCGGCGTCGCAAGTCGGTATCAAACATTCAGCTCAAGGACTTACGTGGCGAAAATGGAGAAATTTTACTCCATTTTCACCTCGCCACACATAGGCAGGCGCAGCAAGCCTTGCGCTGAATATATAAGTAGCGTAACTCCCTGGAAAAACACCTAACGCACATGCAATATCTACCTGTAAACTGCCATCCCCCCACCGCAATAACTAAATAAAAAGTATTAACCCCTAATCCGCCAACCCCTGCATTGCAATGTACATAATACAGTTATTAACCCCTAATCGGCCATTCACCCACATCACAATCTAACTAATACAGTTATTAACCACTAAACCGCCATACACCCACAACACAAATAAGATAATTAAAATATTAACCCCTAAACCGCCAACCCCCCACAACACAAACTAACTAATAAATGCATTAACCCCTAATCCGCCACCCCCACATGGCAAAGTATCTAATTACACAATTTACCCCTAAACTGTCAACCCCACTTCGCAATCTACTTATTAACCCCTAAACCACCAACCCCCCACAACGCAATATACCTAATTAACCCCTAAACCGCCATCCCCTCACAATGCAACTAATTAATCTAATCACTAAGCCCCCTAACCTAACAACCCCTAAGTTAACCCCAATTACATAAAATAAAAAAGACTACCTTACTAATAAATTAATTACAAAAATAAAAAAAATCTTAACTTACAATTAAAATAAAAAATCCTAACATTACATTAAAAAAAACTAAGATTAAATTAAAATAAAAAAATCTAAAATTACAAGAAATAAAAAAATCTAAAATTACAGAAAAAAATAAACGAAATTATCCAAAATAAATTTTTTAAAACTAATCTAATACCCCTATAAAATAAAAAAACCACCCCAAAATAAAAACACCCCTTAACCTATCACTAAATTCCTAATAGCCCTTAAAAGGGCCTTTTTGAAGGGCATTGCCCTAAAGCGATCAGCTCTTTTACCTAAATAAAGTACAAATTACCCCCTAAATGTAATATACTAAAAGCAGACATTTACACAGTAAATAAATCACATAATTGTTTTTGCAGTTCATTCAAGTTTTAATTTGATATGTTATATTAGTAACAAATTACTTAAATTTATCGTTATTATACAGCAAAGAATAGCAAGTAGCACAGTTTTTTCTACCGCATTTAAACTAAATTTTATTTTCTACTGGAAAATGAATAATATCTCTGTTTTTAACAGGCCAACCTTTTTATGTTTAGATGCTACTCTTTTGCTAGGTGCTAGGACATTTTTTTGTGGTTGGAGCTTTTGTAAAAATACATTTTGGTTTATTAAATAAAACCTGTTTCAGAATTTGATCTTTATGAAGAATTTTTCAATGTTAATTTTAAATATTTTTTTTATAGTAGTTACTGTTAATTTGGATAATACATAGAGTCTGATTATTAAATATATTTGAATCTTTGAATTTTAGCTCTATCTAGACTCTGACCTATTCATTTGATGGGATATGCTTTTTGGATAAATCTTTCTTTTAAAATTAAAGATTGTTCTTCAAATGTATTTAAATCAGAAAAATTCTTTGAATTCTTTTGAATTGACTAAAGGTATATTAGTCTTACACTTTTCAAAGTGGTTACTTTTGTAGTCCAAAAAGTTATTTGAATTAACCTTTTCAAAAAAAATTTTTATCAAGACTTTACCATTGAAATCCTAACTTAATATTAAATCTACAAATTCAATGGCATCTAAATCATTATTCCCAGTAAATTCCAGATTAAAGGTATTGGTATTGAGGTGACTAACAAACTCAAAAATACATTTTCCATCACTGTTTCAGATAAATATTCGTCTATATATGTTACATAGAAGATCAGGTTTGCCTGATAAGCATCTGCATAGACATATATGATTTCAAATAACCCCATATATAAATTTGCAAAGCTTGGGGTGAACCTGGTTCCCATAGCATTTCCACATATTTGAAGATCTAGCTCACCTTGAAAGATAAAGTATTTATCTTTTAGAATAAACTCCATGGCATCTATAAGAAAATCTATTCGTCTTTCAGTCATATAAAGATCTCTATTCAAGTATCAACGTGCCACTTCAAGACCTTTCTGGCGTGGTAGATTAGAATACAGTTAGGTGTTAGCCAAGCTTGATTTCCTTTGTATATGTTCTAAATTATTTATAAGGTCTGTAGAATCTTTAATATAAAAATCTAGCATCTTCATTGTTTTTTTAAGGACCAATTCACAAACTGAGACAGATTTTTAGTAAGACTATTAATACCAGAAATGATGGGGTGACCTGGTGGATTTCTTAGACTTTTATGGATATTTGGCAAATGGTAGTAATATGGCAATTATATTTTGTTATGTAGTAGGAAATATTGTTCTTGCTTGGTTAAAACCCCTTCTAGATACTCTTTATTTACTTATCTAATAAGCTCTTTGTGAAAATCGGCTGTAGGACCTTTAGGTAAAAGATGATAATATTGTTTATCTCCTAAAATTCTATATGCCTCTATCAGATAATCTTTTTTATTCTTGAGTACTTAGCCTCCACCCTTAACTGCTTCGTGTGTAATGAGATACCTTATTCTGACTTAGTTTTTCCAAAGCTGTGCTTTCTTTAAAATTCAAATTTTTGGGTCATTTATCAACTTTTAAAAAAATTTTTTTAGAATCTTCTAACACTAGATTGTGAAAAAAAATCTATGTATGTCCTATTACTATTATTCAGAAAGAAATTGGATTTCTTTTTAAAATCCGTATTAACAAAAGTGAGGTAATCAGGCTCATAATAAATAAGAACCATATTCCTCACAGTAAAAATACCATTAGCACTAGTACTTTTTATTTTTTTCTCAAAAATGATCTCTGTATAGACAATTTGCAGTTAAATCTATTCAGATCCATAAAAAGCTGATAAAAGCTTATGAACATTGGTTGGGCTAACTTAATAAACTTGTCTCGGTTTCATAAAGTTTATGTGATGAAACATTAAAAATACCATTTGCAGTATTTTTCTTTTGTGGAGTTTTCCTCTTTCCCTTCCCTCATCATCCTCGTCTATATAATTTCCTTTTGTCTTTCTTCTGACTGGGAGTTTTAATTCCTTTATCACCGCTGTATGTGTCCTTATTTCTTTCTGATGTTGGAAATTCAATACATCTCGCAGATCTAAAATTATTTTTTGAATCTATTTGTACATCCCAGTCCCTTCTCTTCTGAGGGGGAGTACTCACAGATCCCACTTCCCCTAAAAAAAATCTTAGATGTTGATGGTTCATCCTCACTAAAATTTTGTAAATACTCATTATCATGAGAAAGTACTCAATATCTGAACCCATATGTTTTGGGATGTTTTTCACCAAGAACTGAGAATTGACTTTCCTATTTCTATATCTCTCATTAGAATATATGTTATTCTAATTTGTGACATATACTTATCTGTGCCCTATTTTTACATTGGTTTGTATGACTCATATTAGAAGAAATATGTCTGGAGTTATCACCCTTGAAAGGTCCTACTTTTGATTTTATAGCCTTCAATTTCCTTCTTTCATTCTAAACCAATATCCATTTTTCATTATTACCATTTTCCAGATTTGTTGGTAAAGTATTCATAGGCTAATTTTTATTGTATGTAAATACATTACCATCTTTATAATCTTTCAAATCCTTATTTATTTTTGCAGACTGTTATAAGTTGTTTTAGACCAAGTTTTTGATTGTGTATTTTTATTACAATTGTATTGTTTTCCATATAAATTGTAAGTTAAGCTGTATTTATAACAATTAGTTCTTGTTTTACTGGGAGAAAGCTAGCTGAGTAGTTCAAAAGCCACAGCGCCTATATTCACAGATTTGTTTTCCCTTTTTTTTTTTATTTGACGCACAGAACTGAAAATTTACTTTCCAATATCTCTCTCTCTCTCATTAGGCTATATGTTATTCTATTGTGCCATATACCTATTTATACATCTAGATTAAATAACTAAAATGAAGACACAATGGTGATAGGCCCAGGTGCTAATTCAAGGCCTTTACATACTTGGGCCCCTAACCTAAAGTCATACATGCTAGCCTGCAACCAAATATAATAAAGAAGAAACAAAAGGTGTCACTGCCATTTTATCTAGACATATACAAACACAGGATTGGACTATACTCTCATAAATGGGTACACTGCCCATGCCACCAGTATAACTAATAGCTATGAGCCCTCACAAAAGATGGGTTTATATCCAGTGAATCAGGCAGTCACCCACAGACCATCCTGGGTGCAACGTTTGCAAGGCGAAAATCATAGTATTTATTTTCCATATTAGTGTTTTGGAAAACACAGCGTCATACCTCCCAACATCTGCCAGATACTGTACTTTACAGGATGTTGGAGATTTAGAGCTAATGGACAATGGCCCACAAGTAATTTGTGCGTGGGGTTGTACGGCCAGAGGGGATTGGTTAAAGACTTTCCATGGGTGTGTCTGGGTGGATAGTGCACATGCCTGGGCTCGTCTGGGCAGGGCTCAGTCAGTTGACTGCAACATTATTATTATTATCATACACCTGTATCTTTTAAAAACTAGCAAAATTAAATAAAAAAGATCTGGGTTAATAAGAACATTTAACTTTTTAGTTGTTCTTGTATGCAGTTCATTGGAGAAGTGCAGGATTTAAGCTAGGAATATGTCCATCAAGCAAGTACCAAAACCTATAATGTTTTTTTTTTTTTTTGCTTTTGATAGAGAGATATAACTCTGGAAGTGACAATAGCTTTTTGACATCTCATTTAGGGCCAGATTACATGTGTAAAGCGCATATTAACACTTTCACTTAAACTTTAATTGCGCTAGGAGTAAGCTTTTTGCGCTCGCTGGGTTGCTCTCGTATATGAGTTGAAAGTAAACTGTTTTCTCTGTTGCACTAACCTGACAAGCATATTCCCCCATAGAAGCCAATGAAGTAAAAAAAAGTGGAAACCCATATTCTCATTTGGCTAACCCAACATGAAAATATGAATATTTCACATTCCAATGTTCTGCACATAACAGAATATGTTCAATGTATTCTTAAATACATATTTCTACATATATCTGATGGTTTTTTGGTACAGTATATATCTATACATATATATATATATATATATATATATATATAATTGTACATGATTATATATAGGTATATATATATATATATATATATATATATATATATATATATATATATACACATATATATATATATACAGTATCTATATCTAACACACAAAGAAAACCCAGCACTCACTTACAAGCTCTCAGCTAAGATTTAAAAGCAAAAATGGAAAGGTTAGTTACCGTATCTGACCAAATGGGACAAGCCCAGGTACCTCGTCAAGGTCCTTTCCAATACCTGGGACCATAAAACGGCCACCCTATCACCCTAGACATATACAAAACACGGAAGGGAACTGCACTCTCATACCGAACCGGGTACACATCCCATGACCCTGCAACATGCTCAGCCCTGGGTGCCACTGGCACTCACAGGAAGCTGTGCTGTCCCCAGAGTCACAAGCAGTTAACCCCAGACAGGTCTGGGTGCAAGAACCATAGGGAAAATTACAAAACAAATTAATACAACACACAGAGAAAACCCAGCACTCACTTACAAGCTCTCAGCTAAGATTTAAAAGCAAAAATGGAAAGGTTAGTTACCGCATCTGGCCAAATGGGACAAGCCCAGGTACCTCGTCAAGGTTCTTTCCAATACCTGGGACCCTAAAACAGCCACACAATGCAAGCTTTCAAATCCAAACAAACTGGGAACAAGGGAAGAGTGCACAGGCATATGTAATCACCATAGACATAAACAAAACACGGAAGGGAACTGCACTCTCATACCGGACCGGGTACACATCCCATGACCCTGCAACATGCTCAGCCCTGGGTGCCACTGGCACTCACAGGAACCTGTGCTGTCCTCAGAGTCACAAGCAGTTAACCCCAGACAGGTCTGGGTGCAAGAACCATAGGGAAATGACAAAACAAATTAATACAACACACAGAGAAAACCCAGCACTCACTTACAAGCTCTCAGCTAAGATTTAAAAGAAAAAATGGAAAGGTTAGTTACCGCATCTGGCCAAATGGGACAAGCCCAGGTACCTCGTCAAGGTCATTTCCAATACCTGGGACCCTAAAACAGCCACACAATGCAAGCTTTCAAATCCAAACAAACTGGGAACAAGGGAAGGGTGCACAGGCATATGTAATCACCCTAGACATATACAAAACACGGAAGGGAGCTGCACTCTCATACCGGACCGGGTACACATCCCATGAACCTGCAACATGCTCAGCCCTGGGTGCCACTGGCACTCACAGGAAGCTGTGCTGTCCCCAGGGTCACAAGCAGTTAACCCCAGACAGGTCTGGGTGCAAGAACCATAGGGAAAATTACAAAACAAATTAATACAACACACAGAGAAAACTCAGCACTCACAAGCTCTCAGCTAAGATTTAAAAGCAAAAATGGAAAGGTTAGTTACCACATCTGGCCAAATGGGACAAGCCCAGGTACCTCGTCAAGGTCCTTTCCAATACCTGGGACCCTAAAACAGCCACACAATGCAAGCTTTCAAATCCAAACAAACTTGGAACAAGGGAAGGGTGCACAGGCATATGTAATCACCCTAGACATATACAAAACATGGAAGGGAACTGCACTCTCATACTGGACCGGGTACACATCCCATGACCCTGCAAAATGCTCAGCCTTGGGTGCCACTGGCACTCACAGGAAGCTGTGCTGTCCCCAGAGTCACAAGCAGTTAACCCCAGACAGGTCTGGGTGCAAGAACCATAGGGAAAATTACAAAACAAATTAATACAACACACAGAGAAAACCCAGCACTCACTTACAAGCTCTCAGCTAAGATTTAAAAGCAAAAATGGAAAGGTTAGTTACTGCATCTGGCCAAATGGGACCATCGCCTAGAATCTGTGCATTAAATATTTGCAAAATAATAACAAAACAGCAGTCAAATATATATTTTTAGGTTTTCTCTCTGGATATGTTGAGCCCTGTCCTTTCTTGCAGAGACCGAAGAAGGAGAAGAGACGATAAATATAAAGAGAAACATTGCACACCAGGTATATTGGATTGATAAAATATTTCCATTCAGAGTCTCTTCTTTTGGAGCTAGTTGCCTCCTAGAAATAAACATTTATGAAGGAGCCATAATAATAAAAAAATGACATGCTTTAGTTCAATAGAGCATATAATTTTAAGACTATCGACCCTACACTACTGTGGGCTTAACCCCTGGAATGGAATTGATCACAGACTAGAAGTCCTGCCCAGGACCATAATCTCACCCTAATATTATACCCTGGTGCCCCAGTTTCATGCCCTCGGTACCCCTATGGGTGCCCTTGCTTGCTGCTACCAGCCACACCTAAAATTCAGAAAAAAATAAAAATAAAATCAGTCAGCACTGCTAATATCCAAATTCTTTATTATTGGAAAAATAAAAGCTAAGTAAAAAAATAAACTACATTTCGGGCAACATGCCCTTAGTCATACCTAAATACAAATCTTTAATGCACAATTATACATACACACACACAAACGGATCTCTCCAAAACCTGATGGCTTATTCCTCCTACTTTAAACCTTCATAACTTTCACATAACTTTTACTTAAATTGTATTCAAGTCCAACATCACCACCTAGTGGTCAGAACTGTACATTATAATAAAAACAATTGTATTATAAATATTGATAGGGAAAACATTCTTGCTAACACACATTTTTATTGAACCATATTGACCTAAAGGAAAATATGATAATCTATTTCTCTATTCATACACTTTATAATTCTCTATTTCCTCCCCTTCTTGATGGTGGAACAGGATCTATAATTTGGAATCTCAACTAAGCCTGAAAATATCTCACAGAAATACAGTGGTTTTCCACAAGAGCTCCCATATCATCAAGCCTAATATTAGATTTATGCTGAAATATTTTATCCCCCCTCACCCTTTAGGTGGTCTCACCTACATACACAATTCCACATAGGCATTTAATTAAATAGATCAAAAAAGGAAGTGTTGCATGTAAAATATCCCTTTATCCTAAACTTCTTACCTGTCTGGGGATGACAAAAATAGCCACCTTTAATAAACTACCTTATCTTTATTTTCTGGCACGGGAGTAAGAAGGTGGGTTGGACAAATACATTTCAAGCAACATGACAGATTTGCTTATTAGCAAGGTAACTTTAAATGCTACGTCTGCAGCGCACGGCATGATGATAATTACAGAGTTCCCATGCCTGTTCAATTTTAAGCATGATGTGGGCATCTGAAGCAGTGTCATAGTGCACAGTGCAACTACTATCTCTACTGTGTATGTTGGGTTGGGCTGGGCTGTTGAGGTGCAGTGATTTTCAACCGCTGTACTGTCACTTAAAGGGACATGAAACCCAATTTTTTTCTTTCATGATTTAGAAACAGCATACAATTATAAACAACTTTCTAATTTACTTCTATTATCTAATTTGCTTCATTCTCTTGATATTCTTTGCTGAAAAGCATATCTAGATATGCTTAGTAGCTGCTGATTGGTAGCTGCACATAGATGTCTCCTGTGATTGGTTCACCGTGTGCATTGCTATTTCTTCATTAAAGTATATCTAAAGAATGAAGTAAATTAGGTAATAGAAGTAAATTGGAATGTTGTTTAAAATTGTATTCTCTACTTTAATCATGAAAGAAAATGTTTGGGTATATTGTCCCTTTAACTTGAAGTGTGCAGTGAGCATGCTGGTTAAAAAACACTGAGCAGCAGCAGTTTTTGCTTCAGCTTTGCTGCTGGCTTTAAACAAACTTCAGCAAGTTTCCGGCAGCAGCCTCTGGTTTTAAGAGAGCTGAAGTGTCAGTCACATCCTCCTAGCTCTGGACACATCAGCAGTGCATTCTATTGTCAGGATCTGCTGCTCTGAAGTTCACGCCCACTGCTGAAAGGTAATGAAGAGGGTCCGAATTTTTACATGAACTTTATTTGTATTTTACAAGAATTTAACCACTTAGCTACAAAAGGTGGACTTTTTCATATTTTATTTATAGTGTTATAATACTATAGTAAACACAGAGTGGCAAAAAGTTGTAACAGCAAATCACTGTGTACTGCAACTGACCTATAAACAAATGCCTGCATTATTTAAAAAACATTTCATATGTCAACTCTCTCTGTTCAACCATCTCTCTACATCATTTGTTGATATTTGAGTGATTGATATGAAGAAGCCATAATCCTTATATGTTTCTGTGTATTTAGGTGATTATTTTGGGTTCACTCATTTAGACACAAGTGTTAATATTCTTTAAATAGATGTTTGGAATTTTTTTCAGTCCCCTTTTTTCCCAGACGGGGATTGTATAATTTTTAAGTGATAATAGTTCACGTTAGGATTTGAGCAATAGGCTCATTTTTTAGGCACTAGGAATTAATAAACACGCCCTAGTAGGGCTGGACTTTTAGCGATTGGCTAAATTTGTTTCACTGATATTCAAGAATAACATATTTAACATGCTGGACACCAAATAGGTGGTCTAGAAATAAATCCTTGTTTAGTTATGTGCACCCGAGGGTATGTTACACTGGATGTAGCTGATTTTTGCTTTATGTGCATCTCGACAATTCAAACATTGCGATTTCGCTATATATGACACGGTTGCCGGTGCACAGAGGGATGGGAACAATGAGCTTATATTGGCTTATACATTGGTGTATTTTGGGCTGTTGTGATTTTTTGTTTTCACTTTTATTTTTGTTTTTCGCTTGTGTTTTGATTGCGGTACATCGGAAGTCAGTGTATTTACGTTTGAGACAGGCAAGCCTTTATGTATACGCCTATTTTTCGTCGTGGCTCCTTGCTATTGGCTTTTTGGATGATGATGTGTTAGACATTAGCATATCTACTACTGAGGCATACACGCTCCTTTTGACACGCCCATTTTTTTACATGGCAGCTTGCCATTGGACGATTTTCTGTTTACATGCTTGTCAGTTTTTTACAAGGCGATCGGCTACTGAGTATCTAGGAAGGCGCAGACAATAAGGAACTTAGCAGTAGATGCGCTATTGTGTGTGGTGATGCGCATTTGGTTTGAGGGCTAGAATTAGACTGAGGTCTGTGTCCCTAGTAATCAGGGGCTGATCTGTAATTTAGGTTGATGGCTATAGTCTTACAGCTGATCGCGTCCCTGGTAACAAGGGGCGGATCAGGAGTAAGAGGAATGACGAATTGGAACTTATTACAAGTTGAGTTTTTGTAATCCAAGGTTTGATTGGATGTTGAATAATAGACGATATTATGATCTTTTGCATTTATTTAGACAATTGATAATTACATATGATGTTTATTGTCACTAGAGGGCATGACTACTAGCATTGGGGTCCAAAGGGAATGTGTTTTTAAACCTTTTTTTTCAATAACGTTATAACAGTCACATGCACAAATTGGATTATGTTTTTTCATTGGTCACTTAATGGGTGTGTGTAATTATTCAGCCTGATTGGCTGAACCTGAGGGGAGTGTATTTGGGAGCCTATTTAAGGCAGTTTTTGTTCAGTGTTTATTTGTCAGAGGAAGGGACTGTTGTTGTCCCGAAACGTCACAAACTACATTAAATTTCTGGTCACTTTTTGATGAAAATCCAGTGAGTGCTTCTTTTTTTGCTTTTCTATATATATATATATATATATATATATATATATATATATATATATATATATATATATATATATATATGTATTTATGTGTTTGATATATATATGTATATATATACACAAAAGTTCATAGGGATTTGCCCTCTCACCTCTTAAGATACGAGCCAGGGTGTTAGAAACAGCAATTATCCAATTCCAAGTAATAGATCCGCACTCTCTGGTATTTCAAAAAGCAATAGTTTGTTGTGTACAGTGACGTTTCGGGGAGCCAACTGTCTGATGAATGGGACAGTTGGCTCCCAGAAACGTCACTGTACGGTGCGGATCTATTACTTGGAATTATATATATATATATATATATATATATATATACACATACAGTATATATAAATATATATATATATATATATATATCAGTGACGTGCAGTGAGGTCAGTGGCTGGTGAGGCACTGATATATATATATATATATATATATATATATATATATATATATATATATATATATATATATATTAGACTGCATATATCTAGATTTGATTATTCTGTGTTTTTCTAACCCTTTTTTCTACAAAATTCACCATTAAAGGGTATGGAGATTTTTGTAGATAAATCGTTAGATGAGCTTTTCTACATGGATTGTGATCGACCCCATACTTAAGGGGACATGAAATCCAAATTTTTTTTTTTCATGATTCAGATAGAGCATCCGATGTTAAACAACTTTCCAGTCTTTGTTGAATCTAATTTGCTTATTTCTTTTGGTATCCTTTGTTGAAATGCATACCTAGGTAGGCTCAGGGGCTGGAGCTAGCTGCTGATAGGTAGCTGCAAATATATGCGTTCAGCTAGCTCCCAATAGTGCATTGCTGCACCTTCAACAAAGGATACCAAAAGAATGAAGCAAAAAAGAAAATAGAAGTAAATGGAAAGTTGATTAAAAATGTTTACTTTATCTGAATCATAAAATAGAAAATTGGTGTTTCTTGTCCCTTTAAGTTATCTCCTGAGCAGCAATGCACTACTGGGAGCTAGATGAACACAATTGGTTAGCCAATGACTAGAGGCATATAAAGTGTGCCCGCCACTTACCAGCTAGCTTCCAGGGGTGTATAATTGCTGCTGCAGAGCCTAGGTGCTTTTCAACAAAATATACTAAAATAACTAATTACATTTGATTATCAAAGCAAAAGTCTCTTAAATAGCATGTTCTATCTGAAGCAAGTTTAATGTTAACTTGCATGTCCCTTTAAATAATATTTTTAAAAGCTGGTTACAATACATCTACTGCAGACTCTCTGTAAGCTCTTCTAATTTATAAATCTACTACCTAGCTTTGTCTTGTGGCTTCTAAAGAGCTGACAACCACTCGGGTGGTCACCCACAAAATCCATATCTTTAGATTCTAAGGCCTAGATTTAGAGTTCGGCGGTAAAAGGGCTGTTAACGCTCCGCAGGCTTTTTTCTGGCCGCACCATAAATTTAACTCTGGTATCGAGAGTTAAAACAAATGCTGCGTTAGGCTCCAAAAAAGGAGCGTAGAGCATTTTTACCGCAAATGCAACTCTCGATACCAGAGTTGCTTACGGACGCGGCCGGCCTCAAAAACGTGCTCGTGCACGATTCCCCCATAGGAAACAATGGGGCTGTTTGAGCTGAAAAAAAACCTAACACCTGCAAAAAAGCAGCGTTCAGCTCCTAACACTTCCTACGTCTGCACCTAACACTCTAACATGTACCCCGAGTCTAAACACCCCTAACCTTACACTTATTAACCCCTATTCTGCCGCCCCCGCTATCGCTGACTCCTGTATATTATTTTTAACCCCTAATCTGCCGCTCCGTAAACCGCCGCAACCTACGTTATCCCTATGTACCCCTAATCTGCTGCTCTAACATCGCCGACCCCTATGTTATATTTATTAACCCCTAATCTGCCCCCCACAACGTCGCCGACACCTACCTACACTTATTAACCCCTAATCTGCCGAGCGGACCTGAGCGCTACTATAATAAAGTTATTAACCCCTAATCCGCCTCACTAACCCTATCATAAATAGTATTAACCCCTAATCTGCCCTCCCTAACATCGCCGACACCTACCTTCAATTATTAACCCCTAAACTTCCGATCGGAGCTCACCGCTATTCTAATAAATGTATTAACCCCTAAAGCTAAGTCTAACCCTAACACTAACACCCCCCTAAGTTAAATATAATTTTTATCTAACGAAATAAATTAACTCTTATTAAATAAATGATTCCTATTTAAAGCTAAATACTTACCTGTAAAATAAATCCTAATATAGCTACAATATAAATTATAATTATATTATAGCTATTTTAGGATTAATATTTATTTTACAGGCAACTTTGTAATTATTTTAACCAGGTACAATAGCTATTAAATAGTTAAGAACTATTTAATAGTTACCTAGTTAAAATAATAACAAATTTACCTGTAAAATAAATCCTAACCTAAGATATAATTAAACCTAACACTACCCTATCAATAAAATAATTAAATAAACTACCTACAATTACCTACAATTAACCTAACACTACACTATCAATAAATTAATTAAACACAATTCCTACAAATAAATACAATTAAATAAACTAGCTAAAGTACAAAAAATAAAAAAGAACTAAGTTACAGAAAATAAAAAAATATTTACAAACATAATAAAAATATTACAACAATTTTAAACTAATTACACCTACTCTAAGCCCCCTAATAAAATAACAAAGCCCCCCAAAATAAAAAATTCCCTACCCTATTCTAAATTAAAAAAGTTACAAGCTCTTTTACCTTACCAGCCCTGAACAGGGCCCTTTGCGGGGCATGCCCCAAGAATTTCAGCTCTTTTGCCTGTAAAAAAAAACATACAATACCCCCCCCAACATTACAACCCACCACCCACATACCCCTAATCTAACCCAAACCCCCCTTAAATAAACCTAACACTAATCCCCTGAAGATCTTCCTACCTTGTCTTCACCATCCAGGTATCACCGATCCGTCCTGGCTCCAAGATCTTCATCCAACCCAAGCGGGGGTTGGCGATCCATAATCCGGTGCTCCAAAGTCTTCCTCCTATCCGGCAAGAAGAGGACATCCGGACCGGCAAACATCTTCTCCAAGCGGCATCTTCGATCTTCTTCCATCCGGTGCGGAGCGGGTCCATCTTGAAGCAGGCGACGCGGATCCATCCTCTTCTTCCGATGTCTCCCGACTAATGACGGTTCCTTTAAGGGACGTCATCCAAGATGGCGTCCCTCGAATTCCGATTGGCTGATAGGATTCTATCAGCCAATCGGAATTAAGGTAGGAATTTTCTGATTGGCTGATGGAATCAGCCAATCAGAATCAAGTTCAATCCGATTGGCCGATCCCATCAGCCAATCAGATTGAGCTCGCATTCTATTGGCTGATCGGAAAAAAGCCAATAGAATGCGAGCTCAATCTGATTGGCTGATTGGATCAGCCAATCGGATTGAACTTGATTCTGATTGGCTGATTCCATCAGCCAATCAGAAAATTCCTACCTTAATTCCGATTGGCTGATAGAATCCTATCAGCCAATCGGAATTCGAGGGACGCCATCTTGGATGACGTCCCTTAAAGGAACCGTCATTAGTCGGGAGACATCGGAAGAAGAGGATGGATCAGCGTCGCCTGCTTCAAGATGGACCCGCTCCGCACCGGATGGAAGAAGATCGAAGATGCCGCTTGGAGAAGATGTTTGCCGGTCCGGATGTCCTCTTCTTGCCGGATAGGAGGAAGACTTTGGAGCACCGGATTATGGATCGCCAACCCCCGCTTGGGTTGGATGAAGATCTTGGAGCCAGGACGGATCGGTGATACCTGGATGGTGAAGACAAGGTAGGAAGATCTTCAGGGGATTAGTGTTAGGTTTATTTAAGGGGGGTTTGGGTTAGATTAGGGGTATGTGGGTGGTGGGTTGTAATGTTGGGGGGGGGGTATTGTATGTTTTTTTTTACAGGCAAAAGAGCTGAAATTCTTGGGGCATGCCCCGCAAAGGGCCCTGTTCAGGGCTGGTAAGGTAAAAGAGCTTGTAACTTTTTTAATTTAGAATAGGGTAGGGAATTTTTTATTTTGGGGGGCTTTGTTATTTTATTAGGGGGCTTAGAGTAGGTGTAATTAGTTTAAAATTGTTGTAATATTTTTATTATGTTTGTAAATATTTTTTTATTTTCTGTAACTTAGTTCTTTTTTATTTTTTGTACTTTAGCTAGTTTATTTAATTGTATTTATTTGTAGGAATTGTGTTTAATTAATTTATTGATAGTGTAGTGTTAGGTTAATTGTAGGTAATTGTAGGTAGTTTATTTAATTATTTTATTGATAGGGTAGTGTTAGGTTTAATTATATCTTAGGTTAGGATTTATTTTACAGGTAAATTTGTTATTATTTTAACTAGGTAACTATTAAATAGTTCTTAACTATTTAATAGCTATTGTACCTGGTTAAAATAATTACAAAGTTGCCTGTAAAATAAATATTAATCCTAAAATAGCTATAATATAATTATAATTTATATTGTAGCTATATTAGGATTTATTTTACAGGTAAGTATTTAGCTTTAAATAGGAATAAGTTATTTAATAAGAGTTAATTTATTTCGTTAGATAAAAATTATATTTAACTTAGGGGGGTGTTAGTGTTAGGGTTAGACTTAGCTTTAGGGGTTAATACATTTATTAGAATAGCGGTGAGCTCCGGTCGGCAGATTAGGGGTTAATAATTGAAGTTAGGTGTCGGCGACGTTGAGGGGGGCAGATTAGGGGTTAATAAATATAATATAGGGGTCGGCGATGTTAGGGGTATCAGATTAGGGGTACATAGGGATAACGTAGGTGGCGGCGATTTGCGGTCGGAAGATTAGGGGTTAATTATTTTAAGTAGCTTGCGGCGACGTTGTGTGGGGCAAGTTAGGGGTTAATAAATATAATATAGGGGTCGGCGGGGTTAGGGGCAGCAGATTAGGGGTACATAAGGATAACGTAGGTGGCGGTCGGCAGATTAGGGGTTAAAAATTTTAATCGAGTGGCGGCGATGTGGGGGGACCTCGGTTTAGGGGTACATAGGTAGTTTATGGGTGTTAGTGTACTTTAGGGTACAGTAGTTAAGAGCTTTATAAACCGGCGTTAGCCAGAAAGCTCTTAACTCCTGCTATTTTCAGGCGGCTGGAATTTTGTCGTTAGAGCTCTAACGCTCACTGCAGAAACGACTCTAAATACCAGCGTTAGGAAGATCCCATTGAAAAGATAGGCTACGCAAATGGCGTAGGGGGATCTGCGGTATGGAAAAGTCGCGGCTGAAAAGTGAGCGTTAGACCCTTTCCTGACTGACTCCAAATACCAGCGGGCGGCCAAAACCAGCGTTAGGAGCCTCTAACGCTGGTTTTGACGGCTACCGCCGAACTCTAAATCTAGGCCTAAGTGTTTTTGGCTCTCAGCGAAGGAAATGAGTAAATGGATGAAAAAAAGGAGTCACTCCTTCCTTTTCTAAACATCTCATCACTTCCTAAGTATGCCTTACATTCTTTTCTTCCCAAAACAAAAATTAAATTGTATGTCTTAACCCTGTGCATAATCGTACACATCTCATGAACCCAAAACTGAGTTGTATTGTAGGTCTGTTTAGAATTACAAGAGGTTAATGGCTTTTCATGTAGGTACATAATTCCACAAGCATTTCTCATTCTTTTCTTTTGAAGGTCATATGCTTAGTCATATAGGTCACATCTTACTCATAAAAAAATACTGTATAGTATAGGATAACAAACACAGGTGCTAACAATTTTATGATCTGGTTAACTTGCACTGTGTGGAAAGGATCTGCATTAATTAGTTATGCCCATGAAAATGTTAATGTGACAATAAAGTGCACCCTGTAACACAGTCTCACAAACAACAGTAAGACTGGGGACCCTTATGACCAATCCAGGCACCAAGGTAATAACATACAGTTACAGTGCGGTAAGCAGCAGACAACAACAGTGACCTTACCCAGACTCCTCATGCAGCCATGATTTCCTTATTGCCTCCTGCCAACCAACGTTCCCCAACCACCACCACAAGGGCTTCGGGCCCAGCTTACCGCTCAGAGACAGTGACACACTGAAGTCCTCCTGGCTCCTGCTTAGCCTTAGTGGAATAGTCGCACTGTCGCACATGTCCCGGCAGGCCGGCATCTCATTCTCCTCACAAGCTCAGAGCGTCACCCACATGTGACTGCTCATCTCCGGCTCAGCGGCAGCATGCTCTTGCTTCCTATATGATAATGAGAGCTGCTGCGCACTGATTGGCTCTGAGGCGCTTAGAGAGCAGCCTCTGTAGGAGTGTTTACACTGGTATGGCCATTCAGCCCATTAAGCGCCACTGGGGGCACTAGTAGCAGTGTATACAATGCAATCACATCCATAATATTGCGCAAACAAGGGGAGGCGAGCTGAACGGCTCACACACAGCCTCTCCTTTTTTTGCGCAATTAGGCAGCCTTATTTTGAAAAAATGGTGGCAGAGTCATTGGCGGGGGGTGGGGGGTTAGGGGGGTACATTTAGAGTACAAAAAAATATATATAACATTTTTTTTTTAATAAAGTTTTTATTTTATTTAATAAACGTCTTTAAAAGGTGTAATTACACACATAGGACAGGTGAGGCGCTGCCTCACCTGCCTCCTATCACTGCACGTCACTGATATATATATATATATATATATATATATGTATATATATATATATATAAATGTCTTGACGTAGGAGGGCATTTACAGGATTTGAATTGAAGTAAAGAACAGTGCAATTTTATTTCCAAATTTGTTTCACATTAATTTTAAATGTCAACATTTTGACCCATATCTGAGCCTTCTTCAAGACAATTATTATCTGAAAAAAAATACAAAATATACTAATGGAATCAAAGTGGACACTACAACATACAAAATACTAAACACATATTAAAAGTTGAATACAACAGTGACAACCCTTCACCACAGAAAAGAGACACGCTAGCTAACACATGAGCTCATCATATTAAAAACCAAGTAAAGAAGAAAGGGTCAAGTCTCTCTCATACTGTAGCCCCTAATAAAAGCTACCATTAACCACATCATATATGAGGCGCAACTCTCACTATAAACAATAGTTCATAAGTACTAGCTGTACAGATAATTACACACCTACTCATGCTAGATCAGTACCAGCTCAAAAAGTGTGACCAACTCAACCAGTCATAAAACATGTGAAATCACATATGTGTGCACAGCCATACACCAAAACATTACATGGTCACCTCACCATCATAGGGTAAAAGCTCCTGCTTCACACACCCCATGTGTAAGAAAATAAAGCGTGCTAATGTCCTACACAGAATAAACAGCTTGTGTGCACCATTCATAGAATCTAAAAAATACAGACCCTTTATAACACATGTAAGACACCCATATAATCTCAGAACACATATGAAGAGAGCAGAATGTGATCAATCATACAAGTACTGCCCAACATATAGCCCCTGTGCTGACTGCCACTAATCGGGTTCAATAGCCCTAATTCAAGGCTAACAATCTAACTTAACAATACACATAAGTGGAAAGAAAAATAAGATTGATCACACACATACCGCTAACCAAATTGTCCCTGAGCTAATACCCACAGCCTACAAACAAATTCACCTAACCTAATCAGGGAATAACAGACTAGTTTGCATAGCATATCGGAGCTTATATACATATTACTGGTTAGCAAGGTACGGTAAACCCGACAAAACAATACAGTACTTACTATTGTAATGCAGCATGTATCAGTGATACCGGAAGTGACCAATACAGCATATAAATGGAGCAACCAATGTAAGCAACAGCCAATCATCAGGGCGATGAGCACATACCCATAAATCCATATGAGCGCATCTCCTACACACATCTTGGTTAGGCGATCACTTCATAGCAATCACAATAAAACAGTGTAAATACTGGAACGTAAATATACACTCAGAATGAATAATGATCAGCCCCTGTATGGTATTAATACACAGTCTAAAACATGCAAATGATGCATAATGGCTGCCTCAGGTTACGTGACCAATAAAAAATTATAAAATTGTAATGCCATCTAGCAAAGGATGCGTAGAGCATACCTAACACTACCTCAGCCAGCTTAAAATAGTAAGACAATTCTGTGCAACAAATCGAGCACATCTTAACAGACCTCATGGTACAATGTTACGCCCAAGGCGAAGCACAGACCGTTGCAGTGGTACAATAGTGTGTAAAAACAAAAAAACAAAACACAGTACAATAATGGGATTACAGACCCCCTTACGGTATCACCAAAACTAAGTCTCATATAGCATCGTCCAACAGGCATAACCTTATGGACCAGGACGAGAGAGTGGATAATTAGTCCCAGCGAACAGCGACAAATACACCTAACATCTTGCACTGACCACAGACAGCATAGCCAACTGTCATGATCGAGCCTAGAATTGAATCTGGGCCTGTCTCTATTTCTGCTGCTGTTCTTCCCCAGCCTGTTGTTTTACCACTTTGCCACCAGATGGCTTAATCACAGGCTAAGAAAATTGGGTTTTCTGTTTGCTGCAACTTTGGCTCTCTGGCTCCACCTGCTTACCAGCTGAAACAAATCATATAATCAGCAGCCTGCTAAATCTGGGAGGCTTGCTTTCAGATCTGGGCCTTGATATTGAGTGTTGCACTCTGACAGAGCCTCTGGTCCTGATTCCTGTGTGAATAAAGATTTGTTGGATTTCCTGGTGTCTGATTTCTGCTTCATTTACAGACTGCTCTTCTTGATTTTTCCTTGGCACTGTATTTTATTTCTGGACTGATTTCCTGGCAATTGATCTTGGCTAATCCCCTGATATTTCCTAAGGACTGTCTCAGAGTTCCAGTCTACAGCATATGCAAGTATCCTGCCTGTCATTACAAAGATCTGCATTCCTGTCTGATACTACAGAGTTCCAGTCTACAGCAAATAGTTCCAGTCTACATCATATGCAAGTATCCTGCCTGTTATTACAAAGAACTGCATTCCTGTCTGTTACTACAGAGTTCCAGTCTACAGCATATAATTCCAGTCTACAGCATATAGTTTCCAGTCTACAGTATATGTAAGCATCCTGCCTGTTATTACAAAGATCTGTATTCATGTCTGTTACTACAGAGTTCTAGTCTACAGCATATATACTTTGCCTTGTATCTAGTTTGCATTTCTCTGCATTGCTAATTCACCTATCAATCAAACCTTCACCTTTTATTTTCTAAAACCCTTGTACCAGTTTAATTATGCCAAAAAGGAAAGACTCATGCAGACAAAACACTAATTTAACCCCAGAACCTGACACCTCTACACAACAGCTCCCAACACCTGAACCTGCTCCCTTGCAGAGTATGACACCAACTAAGGGTGACATCAGATGTTGGCAGGTGCAATCCCTTGCAAATCAATCGCACAATCTAATAGGCTGGACTCCCAACCCAGTACAGGAGATATTATAGGTACACTAATACCACTCATACCCATCTAAAGCCACAACCAGCCAGTCCGCAAGATCATAAAGGATAACCACACTGCTAAACAGCCACCTATTATAGACATATTGTGCTCATAAGTTTACATACCCTGGCAGAATTTATGATTTCTTGGCCATTTTTCAGAGAATATTAATGGTAACACAAAAAAAATCCTTTCACTCATGGTTAGTGTTTGGCTGAAGCCATTTATTATCAATCAACTGTGTTTACTCTTTTTAAATCATAATGACAACAGAAACTACCCAAATGACCCTGATCAAAAGTTTACATACCCTGTTGATTTTGGCCTGATAACATGCACACAAGTTGACACAAAGGGGTTTGAATGGCTATTAAAGGTAACCATCCTCACCTGTGATCTGTTTGCTTGTAATTAGTGTGTGTGTATTAAAGGTCAATGAGTTTCTGGACTCCTGACAGACCCTTGCATCTTTCATCCAGTGCTGCACTGACATTTCTGGATTCTGAGTCATGGGGAAAGAAAAAGAATTGTCAAAGGATCTGTGGGAAAAGGTAGTTGAACTGTATAAAACAGGAAAGGGATATAAAAAGATATCCAAGGAATTGAGAATGCAAATCAGCAGTGTTCAAACTCTAATCAAGAAGTGGAAAATGAGGCGTTCTGTTTGATAACATACTGCATTCATCTTGCCATCAAGTCTGACCAAATTTCCTGTGCCTTTGTAGCTCACACATCCCCAAAACATCAGCGATCCACCTCCGTGTTTCACAGTAGGAATATTTTACCTTTCATCATAGGCCTTGTTGACTCCTCTCCAAATGTAGCGTTTATGGTTGTGGACAAAAAGCTCAAATTTGGTCTCATCGCTCCAAATGACTTTGTGCCAGAAGGTTTGAGGCTTGTCTCTGTCCTGTTTGGTGTATTGTAAGTGGGATACTTTGTGGCATTTGCGTACTAATGGCTTTCTTCTGGCGACTCGACCATGCAGCCCATCTTTCTTCAAGTGCCTCCTTATTGGGCATCTTAAAACAGTCACACCACATGTCCTGTATTTCACCTGAAGTTATTTGTGGGTTTGTCATTGCATCCCGAACAATTTTCCTGGCAGCTGTGGCTGAAATTTTAGTTGGTCTACTTTACCGTAGTTTGGTTTCAACAGAACCCCTCATTTTCCACTTCTTTATTAGAGTTTGAACACTGCTGATTTGCATTCTCAATTCCTTGGATATCTTTTTTATATCCCTTTCCTGTTTTATACAGTTTAGCTACCTTTTTCTGCAGATCCTTTGACAATTCTTTTACTTTCCCCATGACTCAGAATCCAGAATCGTCAGTGCAGCACTGGATGAAAGATGCAAGGGTCTGTCAGGAATCCAGAAACTCATTGACCTTTTATACACACACACTAATTACAAGAAAACAGATCACAGGTGAGGATGGTTACCTTTAATAGCCATTCAAACCCCTTTGTGTCAAATTGTGTGCATGTTATCAGGCCAAAATCACCAGGGTATGTAAACTTTTGATCAGGGTAATTTTGGTAGTTTCTGTTGTCATTATGATTTAAAAAGAGTAAACACAGTTCATTGATAATAAATGCCTTCAGTCAAACACTAACCATGAGTGAAAGAAAAAATGTTGTGTTATCATTCATATTCTCTGAAAAATGGGCAAGAAATCATAAATTCTGCCAGGGTATGTAAACTTATGAGCACAACTGTGTGTGTATATATATATATATATATATATATATATATATATATATATATATATATATATATATATATATGTTCAGGAGCACCCTGGATAATTGCCTTATTTTTTTGAAGAGTGCTGGTCTATAATTGAATGAAGTATATATATATATATATATATATATATATATATATATATATATATATATTTGTTTATGGTTCCTAAATTTATGGACTGGCTTCTAGATCTTGAACAAATATGTTGAGCCCTGCCCTAATCCCCCCGTGCAAACAGAGCCAGAGGAGCACTGTAGCATTTCAAAAGACAGGTAGGGAGGTCAAAGATCTCCTCTAAAAGGTGCTCACACTGGGTCTTTGCGGAATCCTTGCTCTTGTTTTGCCAGGCTTTACCATAGGATGTTCAGGCATCAATTTCCCACTCTTCCTTAAAGTGCTGACTGCCACTGCACTCCGGTAAGTACTAAGGTTAGAGTATGGAGAGGGCTTGGGGGGGGGGGGAGAGAAGGGGCAGGAAAGGGGTAGTGATAAGGGGTATGTACAGGGAAAGGGGTTTGAGAAAAGGGGCATGGAAAGGGGAGAGAGTAGTGGTATGGGCATGGGAGGGGGAAGTAAGAAGAGGTATGTGCATGTATATGTATATAAATATATATCTTTAGTGTATAATTATAGTGGGTGCACACCCTAATGCAGTATATGGTGCTCGCCTATGCTTAGGACCTGCAAAGTACTACTGGTCCAGAGAGGAACCATTTTTTGATCAAATTAGCAGATTTAGTCACATGACTCAGATGTGCAACTAGCGCTGATGATTGGATTGGGTAAGCGGGGGTTAAACACACAGTAGTGCAGGGTCGATAGTCTTAAAATTACTTGTTCTAGTAAAGTAGAGCATTTGATTTTGTTACTATTATGGAATACGCCTAATTTGGAGAACATTTGAGTATTACGCTATTGCTTGCATATAACTATCGCCTAAATTACGAGTTTTGCTGTAACAGGGGTGCGGTGCTAACGCACAGTTTATGCTCACCGCTCACTTAAGACAACGCTGGTATTACAGGGTTTTTTAAACCCGGCGTTAGCCGCAAAAAAGTGAGCGTAGAGCAAAATTTAGCTCCACATCTCACCTCAATACCAGCGCCGCTTACGTTAGCGGTAAGCAGGTAAAACGTGCTCATGCACGATTTCCTAATAGGAATCAATGGGGCTGATTCGGCTGAAAAAAAACCTTACACCTGCAAAAAAGCAGCGCTCAGCTGCTAACGCAGCCCCATTGATTCCTATGGGGAAATACTTTTTATGTCTACACCTAACATCCTAACATGAACCCCGAGTCTAAACACCCCTAATCTTACACTTATTAACCCCTAATCTGCCGCCCCCGACATCGCCGACATCTGCATTATAATTATTAACCCCTAATCTGCCGCTCTGGACACCGCCGTCACCTACATTGTAGTTATGAACCCCTAATTTGATGCCACCAACATCGCCGAACCCTACATTATATTTATTAACCCCTAATCTGCCACCCCCAATGTCGCTGCAACCTAACTACATTTATTAACCCCTAATCTGCCGCCCACAACATCGCCACCACTATAATAAAGTTATTAACCCCTAAACCTAAGTCTAACCCTAACACCCCCTAACTTAAATATAATTTTAAATAATCTAAATAAAATTACTACAATTAACTAAATTATTCCTATTTAAAACTAAATACTTACCTATAAAATAAACCCTAAGCTAGCTACAATATAACTAATAGTTACATTTGTATCTAGCTTAGGGTTTATATTTATTTTACAGGCAACTTTGTATTTATTTTAACTAGGTCCAATAGTTATTAAATAGTTATTAACTATTTAATAACTTCCTAGTTAAAATAAATACAAATTTACCTGTAAAATAAACCTAACCTAAGTTACAATTACACCTAACACTACACTATAATTAAATTAATTCGCTACACTAACTACAATTAAATATAATTAAATACAATTATCTAAATTACGGGGGGGGGGGGGGAAACACTAAATTACAGAAAATAATAAAATAATTAAAAAAAAATTAAACTAATTACACCTAATCCCCCCTAATAAAATAAAAAAGCCCCCCAAAATAAAAAAAATCCCTACCCTATACCAAATTACAAATAGCCCTTAAAGGGCTTTTTGCGGGTCATTGCCCCAAAGTAATCAGCTCTTTTACCTGTAAAATAAAATACAATACCCCCAACATTAAAACCCACCACCCACACACCCAACCCTACTCTAAAACCCACCCAATCCCCCCTTAATAAAACCTAACACTAACCCCTTGAAGATCACCCTACCTTGAGACGTCTTCACCGAACCGGGTAGAAGTCCTCAACGAAGCCAGGCGAAGTGGTCCTCCAGACAGCAGAAGTCTTCATCGAAGCCGGCCAGAAGAGGTCCTCCAGATGGGCAGAAGTCTTCATCCAGACGGCATCTTCTATCTTAATCCATCCGGAGTGGAGCGGGTCCATCTTCAAGACATCCGGCACGGAGCATCCTCTTCTTTCTGACGACTAACACTAAATGACGGTACCTTTAAGTGATGTCATCCAAGATGGCGTCCCTTCAATTCCGATTGGCTGATAGAATTCTATCAGCCAATCGGAATTAAGGTAGAAAAAATCCTATTGGCTGATCCAATCAGCCAATAGGATTGAGCTTGCATTCTATTGGCTGTTCCAATCAGCCAATAGAATGTAAGCTCAATCCTATTGGCTGATTGGATCAGCCAATAGGATTGAACTTCAATCCTATTGGCTGATTGCATCAGCCAATAGGATATTTTCTACCTTAATTCCGATTGGCTGATAGAATTCTATCAGCCAATTGGAATTGAAGGGACGCCATCTTGGATGACGTCACTTAAAGGTACCGTCATTTATTGTTAGTCATCGGAAAGAAGAGGATGCTCCGCGTCGGATGTCTTGAAGATCGACCCGCTCCGCTCCGGATGGATTTAGATAGAAGATGCCGCCTGGATGAAGACTTCTGCCTGTCTGGAGGACCTCTTCTGCCCGGATAGGATGAAGACTTTGGACCGTCTGGAGGACCACTTCTGCCCAGTTGGGTGAAGACGTCTCAAGGTAGGGTGATCTTCAAGGGGTTAGTGTTAGGTTTTATTATGGGGGGATTGGGTGAGTTTTAGAGTAGGGTTGGGTGTGTGGGTGGTGGGTTTTAATGTTGGGGGGTATTGTATTTTTTTTTACAGGTTAAAGAGCTGATTACTTTGGGGCAATGCCCTGCAAAAGGCTCTTTTAAGGGCTATTTGTAATTTAGTATAGGGTAGGGCTTTTTTTTTATTTGGGGGGGGGGCTTTTTTATTTTATTAGGGGGATTAGATTAGGTGTAATTATTTTATTATTTTCTGTAATTTAGTATTTTTATTTTTTTTCGTAATTTAGATAATTGTATTTAATTGTATTTAAAGGGTCATAATACCCAGATGTTTAAACACTTGAAAGTGATGCAGCATAGCTGTAAAAAGCTGACTAGAAAATATCACCTGAATATCTCTATGTAAAAAAGAAAGATATTTTACCTTAAAAGTTTCTCAGTAGCCACATCCCATTGTAAAGGATTTCTAAGCAGCATATCAGTATGTCTGTCCCGGGACAGCTAAGGGAGCTTACGTGCACTCTCATGTTATTTCCCTATTCAGATTAGGGACGTTTACAATGAAATCTCATGAGAGTTAAGTCAAATCTCATGAGATCACAGTAAAAGAGTTCATGACCTCAGCACTGCTGATGCTGATTGGCTGCTGTTCATTTCTTCATTTTTTTTAATTTTTTTTTTACCTGCAGCTGGGAGCAGGTGAGGTATAACTTTTTACACAGAACTTACTCTGCTGAGCTGAGGAGATTGTGAGGTAAAAAAACTTCCTTTTTTACATAGAGATGCTCAGGTGATATTTTCCTGTCAGCTTTTTACAGTTATACTGCATCAGTTTCAAGTGATTTAGCATATGAGTATTATGTCCCTTTAATTGTAGTTAGTGTAGGGAATTAATTTAATTATAGTGTAGTGTTAGGTGTAATTGTAACTTAGGTAATGTTTTATTTTAAAAAATGACAAGAAGAAAACAGCGCATCCACGAATCACAGCAGCGTTTATTCAGGTAAATGACACACACAGAAAATTGCACACTTACAAGATGACAGTAATGTATGAGCGGTAATGCCCTCTGGCTAGTTGTCTTTCGCCTGTAGCAAATCTCAGCGGGAACACCTCAGACGCCGACCAGCAGCACCAAGAGACCCACTTCCTGTCACATACGGCAGGTGCCAAAGAGAAACTCAAAAGAGCAGCAGTCCTAAACACTTTGATGGTAGGAGTTAGTTACCCTACGCGTTTCCTCTGCACACGGGCAGACTTCTTCAGGGGTATATGAAAATACAAGCTAACAAACTACCTGTAGGACTGCAATTTATACACACACCTCTGACATACTTCCTCTCAGGAAGGGATTTACCTTTTTACCACATATATCCTAATACACTCGTATCTGACAGATTACTTGGATTATATGGGCACTAGTGGTTAAAAAAGGCTCACACATATATAACTACACTAAAATAGCAACATATCTAAACAAGTATTAAATGCATTTAGCTGTATAAAAATAGATATATATAGCTATATTATAATTCATAAAATCATTTGATCCATATAAAAACACCAACATAAATGCAAACAATGTATAAAGCCACAAGAATTAATCAAGATATAAAACTAGCCCTATACTAAATCTATAAAAAAAAAAAAAAAAAAAAAAAACTCTATAAAAAAAAAACTCTATCTCTAGTAGACCTAATACTAAAATTTATAATAAGATAAGCCTAATATTTATTACCTATAAAATTGAGGATGTGGAGTATTAAATTTATTAAATACTTAAATAAATAAAATAGATGAAAATTTTTTCATATTAACCCATGAATGCCTGGAGGTCAATATCAATATTTAAACCTTTTGGTTCCAAACATTCTAAGCGATGGATCCATTTGGTTTCGCACTTTCTAAGTAGCAACAATCTCCTATTAGGACATGGTCCAGGTTTAATTTGTTCCAAAATTCTAATCTTCAAATCACTAAAATCCCTATTATGTACATAATTGAAATGGTTAGATACACTATGTTTATCATACCCTGATTTAATGTTCTCAACGTGTTCGTACCACCTTCTTTTTATACATCTTTTTGTACGACCTACATATATTTTCCCACATTTACATAACAATTGGTAAACCACATATGTGGATTTACAGTTTGTTCTACCCTCTATTATGTATTTTTTACTTTTAGCAAAGTTGTATATTTCATTACCCTTCAAGACATGATCGCACATGATACAATTTTTTCTAAAACATTTAAAAGTACCAGCTTGTGCTTGCAGCCAGTGGGAGGAGGGAATAATGTTACTTTTTTAATTTTGAGGGAGCCACCATACCTTTTAAGTTCCTATTTTTCTTAAAGATAACCTGGGGATTCATTCCTATTTGATCTTTTAAAATAGGGTCACCCCTTAGTACTTCCCAGTGTTTCTTCAAAATGTTCTTAACTACTTGAGCACCCTCATTATATGTGGTGATAAATTTAACCTGACTGTGGTTATCCTGGAATCTGTTGTTATTCTTGGTACTCTTATAATCTCTGGGGAAAGTTCTACACTTTTCCTTTGCCTCTTCAATTAAATCTCTGTTATATCCTTTTACTAACAGTTTATTTTCCAGAACTTTGGCCTCGTCCATATAGTCATCCTCATATGTACAGTTCCGCCTAATGCGTCTAAACTGTCCATAAGGGATATTGTCCTTCCACCTTTTTAAGTGTCCACTGCTGGCATTTAAAAATCCATTTCTGTCTGATGGCTTTCTAAAGTTTCTAACAGCCACTTTATTTTCTTTTATGGAAAGGGTAATATCTAAAAAATCGATAGAATCCCTGTTAGTACAACTCGTGAAAGTGAGATTATATGCATTGTTATTCATGTATTTTAAAAATTCACTTGCTTCTTCTTCCGTTCCTTTCCATATAAGTACTATATCATCTATATACCTGTAAAACTTATGTATATTATCTCTATATGGATTATTTTTCCAAATACATTTATTCTCATAATAGGCCATATAGATGTTGGCATATGACGGTGCCATTGTGGTACCCATGGCCGTACCCTGTATTTGCCTGTAGAAAGTTCCCTCAAACTGAAAATAATTATATTCTAATATAAAATAAATAGCTTCTGTCAGAAAATCTACATGGATTTCTGGGATATTCCATCCTCCACACATCTCTCTAAAGGCAACTACACCTAAATCATGGGGGATATTTGTGTAGAGGGCGGAAACATCACATGTCATCCAAATGAAGTTAGGGTCCCATTCCATACCTTCTACTTTATTTATAATATCAGCTGTATCTCTAATGTATGATTTTATTGTTTTGACCATTGGTTGAAGGTACCAGTCAATGTACACTGACAAATTACTTCCTATGGAATCTATGCCGGATATAATAGGCCTTCCGGGGGGTCTCAAGGGGTCCTTATGGATCTTCGGGATGTGATAAAAAATGGGTATTTTAGGGCAAGGATTATACACATATCCAAATTCATCACTAGATAAAATTTCCCTTTGTTTGGCCTTAATCAGTATATTTCTCAAGATCTTATTATATTCAGCGGTGGGATCACTCTTTAGTTTATAATAGGTGGTGTTGTCGCTGAGTAATCTGTCAGCCTCAGCGATGTAGTCCCCTCGATTCTGAACAACAATCCCACCCCCCTTATCCGCTTGCCTAATTACCACACTAGTATCTTTAGTTAACTCCTTCAGGGCTTTTCTTTCTTGTATAGTGATATTATCATTAAACTTATGTACAAAATGTCCCGCCTTCTTATCAAAGGCCTCGTTAAAATCTTTAGTGACTAAATCATTAAATATTTTTATATATTCCCCTTGAGCATGAATGGGATTAAACATGGACTTACGTTTTAAATCACTGTGTTGTATACCTATCTCTTCCTCATGAATACTCAGATCAGTAATACTTAAATTAATATCAATATTATCTTGTTGATAATCATATTGTTCTTTTTCAAGGGACTTAAGGATAGACAGGGACTTAATGTCCTTTGAGTCTAGCATAGATGTACTTCTGGTAATTTGATCCTTTAGATAGTACCTCTTTAGGGTTAATTTCCGTACATATTTTTGGAGATCAATATACATTTCAAACTTATTGGGGGGATGTTTAGGAGCAAATTTTAACCCTTTGCCCAAAAGTTTAATTTCATGGTCATTTAGTACTTTATCCGATAGATTAAAAATATCTTGTTTAGCTCTTTCTAATTCATCCTTGCATTTTTTCTTTCCCTGAACCAGTACCCCTCCTCTACATCCTCTCTTTGTTCTCTTCCTCTTTTTACAGGTTCCCTCCTCATTTCCCCTTCTTGTCTCCAATTCCCCTGATATTGTCTCTGTTCCCTCGGTGGACCCCAATTCTGTCTCCCCCTCTCTAAAAAAGAAGACGAAGAGGGAGGGGGAGAAGGGGGATAATTCCTATTCGTATTATTATGTCTATTCTGCTGATAAGGCTGCCCCCTAGGTCCCTGAAATTTGGGTTTAGCTCCTTGTGAGTACCAATCTATGATTTCTTCTTCATTATTCCTACTAAATACATCATATCTATTATTTTGTGCCATGTTAGGTACCTCTTTCTCAAAATTACTGTTATGGGTGGGATATTGGTGTACCTGTACACTATTCTTTTCTTTGGGTCTAGATTTATTCCCCTTAGATTCTACTAAGTTCCAGGCTCCCTCCTTGCTATGAGCCTTGTCCTGCTACAATCAGTCTATATGCTTTTTGTGTGACTTAAACCAGCTACGGTTTTTGGGACTGTTTTATTTTGGGACTGTTGTATTTTCACATATCTGTTGTGTACATCGGTGATTGTATTTATGTCCCATATGTTTATACTATAGGGGAGTGGTTGTGTGTCTTCTGAGAAACAGATATTAGATACACCCCGTTTTTACTTTTTGATTATTTTTTTAAAGGGGAAGTTCTACTGGTGCCCCACCTGATTCAGTGTAGCGCTGTCATTTTCTCCTGTGTTTGTGTTAATGTTTTATTTTACAGGTAAATTTGTATTTATTTTAACTAGGAAGTTATTAAATAGTTAATAAATATTTAATAACTATTGTACCTAGTTAAAATAAATACAAACTTGCCTGTAAAATAAATATAAACCCTAAGATAGCAACAATGTAACTATTAGTTATATTGTAGCTATTTTAGGGTTTATTTTATAGGTAAGTATTTAGTTTTAAATAGGAATAATTTAGTTAATTGTAGTAATTTTATTTAGATTATTTTAAATTATATTTAAGTTAGGGGGTGTTAGGGTTAGGGTTAGACTTAGGTTTAGGGGTTAATAACTTTAATATAGTTGCGGCGACGTTGGGGGCGGCAGATTAGGGGTTAATAAATGTAGGTAGGTGTTGGCGATGTTAGGGACGGCAGATTAGGGGTTAATAAAATGTAACTAATGTTTGCGAGGCGGGAGTGCGGCGGTTTAGGGGTTAATATATTTATTGAAGTGGCGGCGATGTCCGGTCGGCAGATTACGGGTTAAAAAATATATTTAAGTGTTTGCGATGTGGGGGGGGGGGCCTCGGTTTAGGGGTTAATAGGTAGATTTTGGGTGTTAGTGTACTTTTTAGCAGTTTAGTTAAGAGTTTTATGTTACGGCGTTAGCCCATAAAACTCTTAACTACTGACTTTTAAATGTGGTAGGAGTCTTGACAGGAGAGGGTGTACCGCTCACTTTTTCCAAGGCTTGTAATACCGGCACTATGCAAGTCCCATTGAAAAGATAGGATACACAATTGATGTAAGTGGATTTGCGGTATGCTCGAGTCGCAGAAAAAAAGTGAGCGGTACACCTGTACCTGCAAGACTCGTAATACCAACGGGCGTTAAAAAGCAGCGTTGGGACCTCTCAACGCTGCTTTTTAAGGCTAACGCAAGACTCGTAATCTAGCAGCATGTGTTTAACCCCTACAGAGCATCAATGCACTACTGGTGAGCCAATCACATTTGAGTATAGCCACCAATCAGCAGCTAGCACCCAGTAGTCAATTGCTGCTCCTTTGCCTACCTAAGTATGCTTACAACAAAGGATACCAAAATAACAAAGTACATTTAATAATGAAAGTAAATTTAAAGTATCTTAAAGGGACAGTAAAGTCAAAATTAAACTTTTATGATTCAGTTAGAGCATGCAATTTTAAATATTGCAATTACCTTAATCTGTAATGTAAGAGAAAAAAAAAATGTAATTTGTGAAATTGCAAAAGTCCAACTTCTGTTCCCATTCCCTAAATTAAAGGGACATGGAACACTGTATAACAAAGCTACAAATAATGTTGCAAAACACTGCTGCTGTAGAGTACTAAAGACATGAGAACTAAGCAAATTTGATAACAGAAATAAATTGGAAAGTTGTTTAAAATTACATGGTCTATCTGAATCATGAAAGTTTAATTTTGACTTTACTGTCCCTTTAATCTTTCATGGTTGAGATAGAGCAGACAATCGTTTCTAAGGGTTAAACTCGTAGCATTGTAGCATGACTAGTGATAAAATAATGAGTTATGTAATTTTATCACTATAACGGCCCTTTAAATGCACCTTCTGAATAAACTGCTCAGTATCGTAAACCTGAGCCAAGAAATAGTTATATAATTAATTATCCTAATCATAAAACCACAAACTAATTGTTTCATATGATGCAGAATAGAAAATACATGCCATGAATTTTTTTTAATGCTTAGAGATGCTTTGTTCGTTCTTGTAAAGAGTGTAGTGTACAATTTTAATGCTACAATTTTCAACAAATAAAAATATACCTTACATGGAAATAGTGCTATTCTTGGCAAACAAATTGCCTCTCTGACTAACAGAGATGAATAAATGCAAACATTCCACTGATTGCTACAGTTCTATAAATCCATTCATAAAATAACTATAATTCTTTGCTTATGTAAAGAATTGGAATTAGTGTGTTTATGGTTTACTTCTGTAGATTTATTGTTTTTCTGAAATCACTGGAAAATGAGATTTTGCCACAAAAAAAGTTTAAATATCAATGGGCACAAAAAAAAACCTTTGTTTGCATTAGACTTGCTTAATAGGTGAACTCATTTGCACTTACAGTCATTTATAATTAATGAACAATTACTTTTGCAGACATAAGGTTTTAATTGTACCACCACAAATGTATTATATGATAAAAAAAATGCAAATAGAATTAAAGGGACCGTAAACGTCTTCTTTACTTTTATTAAAGCCAAATCTTTTCCATCGATAAAGGAAAACCTCTTCAGGCTTGCACAGCGTTTAAAGGGATGTTAAACACTCTGTTTCATTGTTAAAAATAAAAAAGCACTAAGCTGTGTCTTATACTTAAACAGAAATAATTGCAATATGTATTATTCATCCATTTAAATGGATTTTACCTTTTATTTCTATTTCTTTTGTATAGTGATGATAGTCCATAGGGTACATAACATGTGAGATATAATTCCCACAAATAGGAGGAGGCCAAGTACCTAAACAAGAGCTTAAATATCCCCCCACCCCCTACCTCCCATCTCTCTTCAGTTTTTGTTCTTGGCCTCCCAGGAGAAGGATGAGAACAGAGAGGTCCAGTTACTTGCTTATGGATTAGTGTTTGGGAGCTCAGATCAATGTGACACCCTTTATCCTTGGGAGATTTCCAGCAAGCTGAATGATACAGGGACATAGGAATACCCTGTTATGTGCGCAGTATCTTCCTAGGTAATAACTAGACTTGCAGGGACTAAGCATCTGGTTAGCCTATGTAGCATGTAGGGAAGGTTTTTGGGGTATGTATTTATATATTTTTTTATATACTCGGGGGCATTTGGGCAGTCAGTTTATTATAGGGCCTAGGTATTACCTTACCCCTTAGGTACTTTGCAGGTCTCCGGGGTGTAAATTGGTTGGTGTAGAGGGCTCTCTACCATTTTATCAGTGTACGTGTGTTGTCTCATACACTGCTACACTTGTGAATTTTGCACATAATGGAACCCAGTGAATCTTCCCCCACTGATACTATGTCAAACACTATGAAAGAGGGTCCTATTGATACCTCTCCCTGTACATTTTTTGATCTTTTTAAAATCTGTTCCAGGTCAATCTACTTTGCAATAGTTGTGTACCCCAAATTATGTGTGCAAATCAGCTGCATCCCTCTACTGCCTCTAAGGAATTATGTCCTCTTCCTGTATATATTACTCAGGGAACGTCTACTGAATTTACTCCTGAGATTAAAGATAATGTACACAGGCTATGGCAGTATATTTAGCAGCTATCCCCAAGCCAAGTAATCGTAAACTCAAATATGGGGATTTACCTCACTCTTGATGTGAACAGGCAATGTTCTTACCCTCAACCTCAAATTCCTGTCCTGCTTCAGAGCTCTGACTCTCATGAGTCAAAATCATCCAATTCAGATGGGGAAGTGTCATTTGGCGAATGGAACCCTGTTCCTGACCCTGAATTTGACAGTGCTTTCAGATTAAACGTGGAGGATATCCGCACCTTGTTGCATGAGGTACTGAGAACTATGGGTATTTCTTAGCAAAAATGTGTTGAAGACAAGCCTGTGAATCAGTTAAATGTTGTTTTCAAAGCTCCTCATAAGATTCCAGAGGTATTTCAGGTTCCAGATTTGGTTTCTGAGTATACGTATCCAAAGAATGGAAAAAAAAATGGTATTCCATTAGCTCCTTCTTCCAGGTTTAAGAGAATGTTCACAGTTCCAAAGCAGAGCGTGAAATTATGGGAAGCCATACCCAAGATTGATGGAGCTATTTCCCCTCCTGCCGAACACACAACCATCCCCATGGAGGATAGCTCCTCTTTCAGGGATCCAATGGACCGCAAAATGGAGTGTCTCCTGAGAAAGCTCTTTCTTCAGAAAGGTCTTCTGCTTAAGCCAGCAGTGTCTATCACCTGCATGGCTGCAGCAGGGGCCCTAGGTGTGAAAGTAAAGGAGTTTTTCTCCCTCAAGGCAAAGAACAGACCAAATAATAGGTTTTGTTTCTTTCATTCCTCAAGAGATCAGAAATCCTCCTCTCTAAAGCCTGAGCCTTCCAAGCCTGCCTGGAAGTTGGGTTCTTCATGGGTAAAAAGCAAGCAGTCCAATGCCTAAAACAACATCTGCATGAAGGTGTGGCACCCAGACCAGATTCTTTTCTGGCAGTAGTCAGCTTTGATAATCTTGGTAGCTCCATCCTAGTCCTGCAGAACATGGTATGCAGATCTAGTGCAGATGTCCTCTTCTCTTCCTCTAAGACTAGGGCCTCTATTTATCAAGCTGTCTACTTACCTGCATTCAACTGCCCCAATACGCTCGCCTAAGATCGCCTAACATCGCCGCCGCGGACCTCAATACGTTCGCCAAATTTATGAAGAAAGCTGTCAAAAAACCGCGCACCAAGTACGGTGCGATGAGCAGCGGACTGTTGTTAACTAACAGTCATCGATCTCGCTGCTCTTCGGCTTATTTGCAGCTTTCTTGCTATACTGTCACTAAACACCCACACTATACTATACTGTTTACCCCCTAAACCTCCGCTCCCGGAGCCCCCCGTAACTAAATAAAGTTATAAACCCTTAAAGCGCCGCTCCCGGACCCCGCTGCAACTCTAATAAATATATTAACCCCTAAACCGCCGCTCCCGGACCCCGCCGCCACCTACATTATACCTATTAACCCCTAATCTGCCACCCCCTATACCGCCGCCACCTACATAAAGTTATTAACCCCTATCCTGCCGATCCCGGACCCCGTCGCAACTAAATAAATTGTTTAACCCCTAAACCATTGCTCCTGGAGCCCACCGCCACCTACATTATATTTATTAACCCCTAATCTGCCCCCCCTACACCGCAGCCACTATAATAAAGTTAATAACCCCTAAACCTAAGTCAAACCCTAAACCTAACACCCACTAACTTAAATATAATTTAAATACATCTAAATAAAATAACTATAATTAAATAAATAATTCCTATTTTAAACTAATTACTTACCTATTAAATAAACCCTAAGATAACTACAATATAACTAATAGTTACATTGTAGCTAGCTTAAGATTTATTTTTATTTTACAGGCAAGTTTGTATTTATTTTAACTAGGTACAATAGTTATTAAATAGTTATTAACTATTTAATAACTACCTAGCTAAAATAAATACAAAAGTACCTGTAAAATAAATCCTAACCTAAGTTACAATTACACCTAACACTACAATTAAATAAATTAAATTAATTAACTACAATTACCTACAATTAAATACAATTAAATAAAATAAACTAAAGTACAAAAAAACAAACACTAAATTACAGAAAATAAAAAAAAATTACAAGAATTTTAAACTTATTACACCTAATCTAAGCCCCCTAATAAAATAAAAAAAACCACCAAAATAATAAAATTCCCTACCCTACACTAAATTACAAATAGCCCTTAAAAGGGCTTTTTGCGGGGTATTGCCCCAAAGTAATCAGCTCATTTACCTGTAAAAAAAAATACAATACCCCCCCAACATTAAAACCCACCACCCACACACCCAACCCTACTCTAAAACCCACCCAACCCCCCCCTTAAAAAAACCTAACACTAACCCCCTGAAGATCACCCTACCTTGAGCCGTCTTCACCCAGCCGGGCACAAGTGGACCTCCAGAGGGGCAGAAGTCTTCATCCGATCCGGGTAGAAGAGGACTTCCAGACGGGCAGAAGGCTTCATCCAGGCGGCATCTTCTATCTTCATCCATCCGGAGCGGGTCCATCTTCAATCCATCCGACGCGGAGCATCCTCTTCCATCGACGTCCTAACGAAGAATGAAGGTTCCTTTAAATTACTTAATCCAAGATCGTGTCCCTTGAATTCCGATTGGCTGATAGGATGCAATCAGCCAATAGGATTGAGCTTGCATTCTATTGGCTGATTGGAACAGCCAATAGAATGAGAGCTCAATCCTATTGGCTGATTGGATCAGCCAATAGGATTGAACTTCAATCCTATTGGCTGATTGCATCAGCCAATAGGATTTTTCCTACCTTAATTCCGATTGGCTGATAGAATCCTATCAGCCAATCGGAATTCAAGGGACGCCATCTTGGATGACGTCATTTAAAGGAACCTTCATTCTTCGTTAGGACGTCTATGGAAGAGGATGCTCCGCGTCGGATGGATTGAAGATGGAACCGCTCCGGATGGATGAAGATAGAAGATGCCGCCTGGATGAAGCCTTCTGCCTGTCTGGAGGTCCTCTTCTGCCCGGATCGGATGAAGACTTCTGCCCCTCTGGAGGTCCACTTGTGCCCGGCTGGGTGAAGACGGCTCAAGGTAGGGTGATCTTCAGGGGGTTAGTGTTAGGGTTTTTTAAGGGGGGTTTGGGTGGGTTTTAGAGTAGGGTTGGGTGTGTGGGTGGTGGGTTTTAATGTTGGGGGGGTTGTATTTATTTTTTTACAGGTAAAAGAGCTGATTACTTTGGGGCAATGCCCCGCAAAAGGCCCTTTTAAGGGCTATTTGTAATTTAGTATAGGCTAGGGAATTTTATTATTTTGGGGGGCTTTTTTATTTTATTAGGGGGATTAGATTAGGTGTAATTAGTTTAAAATTCTTGTAATTATTTTTTTTATTTTCTGTAATTAAGTGGGTTTTTTTTTTGCACTTTAGTTTATTTTATTTAATTGTATTTAATTGTAGGTAATTGTAGTTAATTAATTTATTTAATTGTAGTGTTAGGTGTAATTGTAACTTAGGTTAGGATTTATTTTACAGGTACTTTTGTATTTATTTTAGCTAGGTAGTTATTAAATAGTTAATAACTATTTAATAACTATTGTACCTAGTTAAAATAAATACAAAGTTGCCTGTAAAATTAAAAAAAAACTAAAATAGCTACAATGTAATTATTAATTATATTGTAGCTATCTTAGGGTTTATTTTATAGGTAAGTATTTAGTTTTAACTAGGAATAATTTAGTTAATAATAGTAAAATTATTTAGATTAATTTAAATAATATTTAAGTTAGGGGGGTGTTAGGGTTAGGGTTAGACTTAGGTTTAGGGGTTAATAAAATTAATATAGGGGTGGCGGTGTAGGGGGGCAGATTAGGGGTTAATAAATATAATGTAGGTGGTGGCGGTGTGGGGAGGCAGATTAGGGGTAAATAAATATAATGTAGGTGGCGGCGGTGTAGGGGGGGCAGATTAGGGGTTAATAAATATAATGTAGGTGGCGGCAGTGTAGGGGGGCAGATTAGGGGTTAATAAATATAATGTAGGTGGCGACGGAGTCCGGGAGCGGCGGTTTAGGGGTTAATAACTTGATTTAGTTGCGGCAGGGTCCGGGAGCAGTGGTTTAGGGGTTAATAAGTTTATTAGAGTGGCGGTGGGCTCCGGGAGCGGCGGTTTAGGGGTTAATAAGTATAAAGTAGGTGGCGGCAGTGTAGGAGGGCAGGTTAGGGGTGTTTAGACTTGGTGGAAAATGTTAGGGTGTTAGGTGTAGACATTTACCATAGGAATCAATGGGATATCGGGCAACAGCGAACATGAGCTTTCGCTGCTGTCAGACTCCCATTGATTCCTATGGCATCCGCCGCCTCCAGGGCGGCGGATTGAAAACCAGGTACGTTGGGCCGGAAAAGTGCCGAGCGTACCTGGTAGGATCTTGATAACTTCCAAAAGTAGTCAGATTGTGCCGAACTTGCGTTCGGAACATCTGGAGTGACGTAACCAACAATCTGTGTCGGACTGAGTCCGGCGGATCGTATGTTACATCACAAAATTCTACTTTTGCCGGTCTCTAGCCTTTGATAACTAAGGCGAATAAGGCTCGCCACAAATACGCTGCGGAATTCCAGTGTATTTGCGGTTGACAGCTTGATAAATAGAGGCCTAGATCTCTTGCCTCAAGGACCTCTTTTCCATAAGGATCTAAAATCTATAAGTTTAATGGCACTGAGGTAAAAAAATTATCACAAAATTTGGAAAGTATACCTTGAATGGTGCTCTTCCTGAAGATTTTCTTGGTGTTCCTTTAGGATACCTAAAATTCTTCACTTTTTACAATATGGCCTTGTGTCATGTTCTGTCTCAGGATATTTTGTGAGAGCCTCATTGTCTGGAACAGTTGCTTTAAATGAAGATTAGTAGAAGCCATATAGATTGAAAAGATAACAGATTTATTTAAATAACAAAATACTTTGATTGAGCAAATACTTGCAGGGTATTTTAAATATATACTATTCGGGTATGTTAGGTCCACATACGCCAGGAGTGGAAGGGAACAAACAATTAAAGGGACACTGAACCCAATTTTTTTATTTTGTGATTCAGATAGAGCATGCAATTTTAAGCAACTTTCTCATTTACTCTACTATTATCAAATTTTCTTCATTCTCTTGGTATCTTTATTTGAAATGCAAGAATGTAAGTTTAGATGCCGGCCCATTTTTGGTGAACAACCTGGGTTGTTCTTGCTGATTGGTGGATAAATTAATCAACCAATAAAAAAGTGCTGTACCGAGTCTGAAACAAAAAAAAGCTTAGATGCCTTCTTTTTCAAATAAAGATAGCAAGAGAACGAAGAAAAATTGATAATAGCTAAATTAGAAAGTTGCTTAAAATTGCATGTTCTATTTGAATCACAAAAGAAAAAAAATTGGGTTCAGTGTCCCTTTAAGCAGAGATGCAGATTCAAAAGGAAAGTCTTTCTCCTGGTAATAACTGAAGTGCAGGATTTGAACAAAGCAGGAAACAACCTTGTAAACAGGTAACAGGTTTAAAGGTAAAGTCTTTGTCCTGGGAATAACTGAAGTGCAGGATTTGCACAAAGCATGAAACAACCTTGTAAACAGAACTAACAAGCGGCTAGTTTACGAGTTTTGCGGTATGAGTGAAAAAGCAGCGTTAAGGCTCTTTCTCACTACTGCTGGTATTACGAGTCTTGCAGGTTTAGCTACGTAACTACCGCAGCTTTCCAAAAGTCCTTTTTCAATGGGACTTCCTTTGCGCTGGTATTACGAGTTTGCCTGGGAGGCCAAAAAGTGAGCGGTACACCCTATACCATCAAGATTCATACCATAAACTGAAAGTCAGTAGTTAGGCGTTTTTATGCTACAACGCCGTAACATAAAACTTATAACTAAAGTGCTAAAAAGTACACTAACACCCATAAACTACCTATTAACCCCTAAACCGAGGCCCTCCCGCATCGCAAATACATTTGTATTTATATTAACCCCTAATCTGCCGCTCCGGACATCGCCCCCACTATAATAAACATATTAACCCTTAAACCGCTGTACTCCCGCATCTCAAACACTAGTTAAATATTATTAACCCCTAATCTGCTGTCCCTAACATCGCTGCAACCTACATTACTGTTACTTACCCCTAATCTGCTGCCCCCAAAATCGCAGCCACTATACTAAAGTTATTAACCCCTAAACCTAACCCTAAGTCTAACCCTAACACCCTTAACTTTAATGTTATTAAAATAAATCTAAATAAAAATTACTATCACTAACTAAATAATTCCTATATAAAACTAAATACTTACCTGTAAAATAAACCCTAAGCTAGCTACAATATAACTAATAGTTACATTGTAGTTATCTTAGGATTTATTTTTATTTCACAGCTAAGTTTGTATTTATTTTAACTAGGTAGACTAGTTACTAAATAGTTGTTAACTATTTACTAGCTACCTAGTTAAAATAAATACAAATTTACCTGTAAAATAAAACCTAACCTGTCTTACACTAACACCTAACCTTACACTACAATTAAATCAATTACATTTATTAAATACAATTAACTGAATTATAAAAAAAACAAAACACTAAATTACACAAAATAAAAAACAAATTATCAAATATTTAAACTAATTACACCTAATCTAATAGCCCTATCAAAATAAAAAAGCCCCCCAAAATAAAAAAACCTAGCCTACAATAAACTACCAATGGCCCTTAAAAGGGCCTTTTGCGGGGCATTGCCCCAAAGAAATCATCTCTTTTACTTGTAAAAAAAAAAATACAAACAACCCCCCAACAGTAAAACCCACCACCCACACAACCAAACCCCCCAAATAAAAACCCTATCTAAAAAACCTAAGCTCCCCATTGCCCTGAAAAGGGAATTTGGATGGTTATTGCCCTTAAAAGGGCATTTAGCTCTTTTTCTGCCCAAACCCTAAGCTAAAAATAAAACCCACCCAATAAACCCTTAAAAAACCTAACACTAACCCCCGAAGATCCACTTACAGTTTTTGAAGACCCGACATCCATCCTCAACGAAGCGGCAGAAGTCCTCAGCGAAGCCGGCAGAAGTCTTCATCCAAGCGGGCCGAAGTCTTCATCCAAGCCGGGCAGAAGTCTTCATCCAGACGGCATCTTCTATCTTCATCTATCCGGCGCTGAGCGGCTCCATCTTCAAGACATCCGCCACGAAGCATCCTCTTCTTCTGATGGCTCTTCTCGAATGAAGGTTCATTTAAGTGACGTCATCCAAGATGGCATCCCTTAAATTCCGATGCAATCAGCCAATAGGATTGATCTCGCATTCTATTGGCTGTTCCAATCAGCCAATAGAATGCGAGCTCAATCCTATTGGCTGATTGGATCAGCCAATAGAATTGAAGCTCAATCCTATTGGCTGATTGCATCAGCGAATAGGATTTTTTCACCTTTAATTCCGATTGGCTGATAGAATTCTAGTATAGTGGGGGCGGCAGATTAGGGGTTAATAAATGTAGGTAGGTGGCGGCGATGTTAGGGGCAGCAGATTAGGGGTTAATAACAGTAATGTAGGTGTCGGCGATGTTGGGGGCGGCAGATTAGGGGTTAATAAGTATAAAGTAGGTAGCGGCGGTGTCGAGAGCGGCAGATAAGGGGTGTTTAGACTCAGGGTTTATGTTAGGGTGTTAGGTGTAAACATAAATTTTGTTTCCCCATAGGAATCAATGGGGCTGCGTTATGGAGCTTTACGCTCCTTTATTGCAGGTGTTAGGCTTTTTTGTAGCCTATGATGTCTATGGGGAAATCGTGCACGAGCACGTAAAACCAGCTTAAAGCAGCGCTGGTATTGGAGTGCGGTATGGAGCTCAATTTTGCTCTAAGCTCACTTATTGCCTGCTAACGCCGGGTTTTTGCAAACCTGTAATAGCAGCGCTATAGGGAGGTGAGAGGTGGCAATAACTTGCAAGTTAGCACCGAGCAGACCTTACCCCAAAACTCGTAATTTAGCGGTAAGTAATTGTAATAGATTATACAATTGTATATAGTAAGCTTTTATCTGTGTATCCATTTAAAACTCTGCCCTAGAGGTCATAGTCAACATTTAAATTATAAATATCATTCATTCTTAAACCTTTATAGTAAAGCGTTGTTTTTTTTTTCTCTCTTTTACGCTTTTCAATAATAGGTTTCAGTATGAATGAATTATATTTATAATTTAAATGTTGACTATGACCTCTAGGGCAGAGTTATAAATGGATACACAGATAAGAGCTTACTATAAACAATTGCATAATCTATTACAATTATTTACAGCTAGATTACGAGTTTTGCAGAATTCCCTGGAATTTGAAGTTAGTTATTTCTGTTCTGCAAGGTCCTCCATTTGCACCAATGCAATCCATTGATATTAAACTCTTATCCTGGAAAGTGCTTTTCTTGTTAACAATTTCCTAAGCTAGGAGAGTCTCTGAATTATCAGCTTTATCTGGTGATTTTCCATTTTTAGTTTTTCACAAAGATAAAGCTGTGCTTCGTTGTAAATATGATTTTCTTCCTAATGTAGTTTCTTTGGAAAATATCAATCAGGAGATTGTTGTTCCTTCTTTGTGTCCAGATTCTACTAATTCTAAGATAGACTTATACATAATCTTCACGTAGTCAGAGCATTGAAGTTTAATCTTCAAGCTACTAAGGAGTTCGGACTATCTGCCATCTTATTTGTTCATTATTCTGAGACTCGTAAAGGGCAGAAGGCTCAAACAGGTAATTTACAAGTGTGGCAGAAAAGTTGCTCCCTAAACGTATCACATCACATTCTACAAAATCAGGTGCGACTTCCAGGGCTTTCAAAAATGATGCATCTTTGGAGCAGATTTGCAAAGCTGCAACATAGTCTTCTCAGCATACCTTTTCAAAATGTTACCGCTTTAATGTTTTTGCTACCTCGCAAGAATCTTTTGTTAAGAAAGTTGTTCAAGCCGCAGTGTCTGATAAATAGGAACTACAAGAAAATTGTCCCACCTATTCCGTAACATGGTCTATCTGCTTGGGTATCTATGTGAGGGTTCTATAGCCATTATTTATATCTCAAACATAAAGTCGTCATGAATATAATTGCCCATTAATGTACATGCAGACTTATTTTAGCGGGTATATCCTTTGGTGACAGTAGAAGGTCATTGCTGCGTCTTTTCAAGTGGTATATACCCGGTAATTGGAGTTCGGCTTCATTTTATACTCAGCCCACTCCAAGTCAGTCATCTGGAGTGATTCTCACTTTGTAGTGGAGTACTGGGTAGGGGGAAATCGCCTGGCACATAAGTTAGGAACTTGTCCCCTATCCCTAGGGCCAGAGTTTACCCGAGCGGTAAGTAGCTCAGCTCTCTCTGTTCCTCTGGCTCCGGTCACAGATTGGTATGGGCAGACAGTGTATATCCTTTGGCTCAAAGTAGCGTTATCGGGTATTGCATATTCTATGTGGAACCTCCTCTGCTTCTTGGTGTCAATCTCCATTGCCCCTCGCATCTCATATTGGGAGGCAGTATTTCTTGATAAGTAATGGTAGCGCCTTCTCTTGCTTTTTATGTTTGGTTGCAGTTGGTACCTCAGTTGTGGCCAGCTTTACTTTGCAAGCCCGGACTCTTAAGGCCCCATAGCCCTCAAGCTAGGATTCCCGGGTGAGAGAAGACTTTCGGATAGCTAGGTTTGCGTCGCTCATCTTGATACAGGAAAGGTAGATCTTTTCGTTGGGCTGACCTGTCTTGGTAGGTGCGGACCTGTGCTTTTGTTGAGCAAGGGGTAATTTGCGGAGTAGACTCTGCTTTAGACTGTACTGCTAGCAGGAGTTTGCATATCTCGTCTTCCAGGCTCCGGAAATGGTCTTGTATAAGCTGGGCCATCTTTTATTCCCATCTGTCCACAGCGTCCATACTAAATGCCTGGTATAGATCTTCTTTGCGATCATTGACACTATATATAGCTGCTTAGCAATGTAAATGGTTCCCTATGATGTTAGTTTCTTGCAGTGCCTTGCGGGAGTTCACTGCTCCGTAACAACAGAGATACACGTGTGCCCTGCCGGGGGTTTGAAATAGGCAGCAACCTATATAGAGCTCCGGCAAGCTGAATCTTATAGCAAGTCCCAAAATAACTATATTGTTACTCTGCTGTATGATATTAGTCATCAAGGAGTACTTGATGGGGCAATTTAAGCTGGATTTTGAGCTGATTTGTGTTAGGGCTTGGCGCAGAAGACAGTCTTGCGACCAATCATGGCCGCTGCCCGGAAGTTCCCATATATATATATTTATATATGGATTGTGTATGTATATATATTTACAATTTGTGAGAGTGTGGGTTTGTAATTATGTTGTTCTGCACTATATAAGTGTTGTATTTCACCATAATATTTTGTTCTGATGAAGGGGTTGTAACTTACCCGAAACATCAATTAAAGTTTGACTTGTTTTTAAAAAACCCTGAAAGTTAATTTCTTCTGTATAACATATGTATATAGTAGATATAAGTAAAGTAGAAGTGAGAGTGACCACTATTGGTAGCAAAAAAAAGTGTGTGTAACCCAGAACCTGCAGCTATATCCCTGTGCTAGGTATAGGGGAATCCCCAATCCTCCTTTACCAGGCTGAAAACAATCGCCTAGATTTGGAGTTTTGCGGCCAAAGGGGTGCGTTAGCTTCGCCTGCTTTTTTTTCCCCGCGCCTTTTAAATACCGCTGGTATTTAGAGTTCACAGAAGGGCTGCGTTAGGCTCCAAAAAAGGAACGTATAGCATATTTACCGCCACTGCAACTCTCAATACCAGCGGTGCTTACGGACGCGGCCAGCTTCAAAAACATGCTTGTGCACGATTCCCCCATAGGAAACAATGGGACAGTTTGAGCTGAAAAAAAACCTAACACCTGCAAAAAAGCAGCGTTCAGCTCCTAACGCGGCCCCATTGTTTCCTATGGGGAAACTCTTCCTATGTCTGCACCTAACACCCTAACATGTACCCAGAGTCTAAACACCCCTAACCTTACACTTATTAACCCCTAATCTGCCGCCCCCGCTATCGCTGACCCCTGCATATTATTTTTAACCCCTAATCTGCCGCTCCGTAGACCGCTGCAACCTACGTTATAGCTATGTACCCCTAATCTGCTGCCCCTAACCCTTGCCTACCCATATATTATATTTATTAACCCCTAATCTGCCCCCCACAACGTCGCCGCCACATACCTACAATAATTAACCCCTAATCTGCCGACCGGACCTCACCGCTACTATAATAAAGTTATTAACCCCTAATCCGCCTCACTCCCACCTCACTAACCCTATAAGAAATAGTATTAACCCCTAATCTGCCCTCCCTCTAACATCGCCGACAACTAACTTCAATTATTAACCCCTAATCTGCCCTCCCTAACATCGCCGACACCTAACTTCAATTATTAACCCCTAATCTGCCGACCGGACCTCACTGCTACTCTAATAAATGTATTAACCCCTAAAGCTAAGGCTAACCCTAACACTAACACCCCCCTAAATTAAATATAATTTAAATCTAACGAAAAAAATTAACTCTTATTAAATAAATTATTCCTATTTAAAGATAAATACTTACCTGTAAAATAAACCCTAATATAGCTACAATATAACAAATAATTATATTGTAGCTATTTTAGGATTAATATTTATTTTACAGGCAACTTTGTAATTATTTTAACTAGGTACAATAGCTATTAAATAGTTAATAACTATATAATAGCTACCTATTTAAAATAATTACAAAATTACCTGTAAAATAAATCCTAACCTAAGTTACAATTAAACCTAACACTACACTATCAATGAATTAATTAAATACAATACCTACAATTATCTACAATTAAACCTAACACTACACTATCAATAAATTAATTAAATACAATACCTACAAATAAATACAATTGAATAAACTAACTAAAGTACAAAAATAAAAAAGAACTAAGTTACAAAAAATAAAAAAATATTTACAAACATTAGAAAAATATTACAACAATTTTAAACTAATTACACCTACTCTAAGCTCCCTAATAAAATAACAAAGCCCCCCAAAATAAAAAAATGCCCTACCCTATTCTAAAATTAAAATAGAAAAGCTCTTTTACCTTACCAGCCCTTAAAAGGGCCATTTGCGGGGCATGCCGCAAAGAATTCAGCTCTTTTGCCTGTAAAAAAAAACATACAATCCCCCCCCAACATTACAACCCACCACCCACATACCCCTAATCTAACCCAAACCCCCCTTAAATATACCTAACACTAAGCCCCTGAAGATCTTCCTACCTTATGTTCACCACACCGGGTTCACTGATCGATCCAGAAGAGCCTCCGATGTCTTCATCCAAGCCCAAGCGGGGGCTGAAGAGTGACGTCCATCCTCCCGCTGAAGTCTTGATCCAAGCGGCAAATGAAGAACTCTATCTTCGGGCAGAAATCTTCATCCTACCCGATGGCGTCCCTCGAATTCCGATTGGCTGATAGGATTCTATCAGCCAATCGGAATTAAGGTAGGAAAAATCTGATTGGCTGATTGAATCAGCCAATCAGATTGATCTCGCATTCTATTGGCTGATCGGAACAGCCAATAGAATGTGAGCTCAATCTGATTGGCTGATCGAATAAGCCAATCGGATTGAACTTGAATCTGATTGGCTGATTCCATCATTTTCCTACCTTAATTCCGATTGGCTGATAGAATCCTATCAGCCAATCGGAATTCGAGGGACGCTATCTTGGATGACGTCCCTTAAAGGAACCTTCATTCTTCAGTTGGACGTCGAACGAAGAGGATGGATCCGCGCCGGAGGTCTTCAAGATCAGCCGCTCGTCATCGGATGGAACAACATAGAAGATGCCGCCTGGATGAAGATGTTTGCCAGTCCGGATGTCCTCTTCTGCCCGGATAGGATGAAGATTTCTGCCCGAAGATGGACTTCTTCATTTGCCGCTTGGATCAAGACTTCAGCCGGAGGATGGACGTCACTCTTCAGCCCCCGCTTGGGCTTGGATGAAGACATCGGAGGCTCTTCTGGATCGATCGGTGAACCCGGTGTGGTGAACATAAGGTAGGAAGATCTTCAGGGGCTTAGTGTTAGGTTTATTTAAGGGGGGTTTGGGTTAGATTAGGGGTATGTAGGTGGTGGGTTGTAATGTTGGGGGGGTATTGTATGGGTTTTTTTTACAGGCAAAAGAGCTGAATTCTTTGGGGCATGCCCCGCAAATGGCCCTTTTAAGGGCTGGTAAGGTAAAAGAGCTTTTCTATTTTAATTTTAGAATAGGGTAGGGCATTTTTTTATTTTGGGGGGCTTTGTTATTTTATTAGGGGGCTTAGAGTAGGTGTAATTAGTTTAAAATTGTTGTAATATTTTTCTTATGTTTGTAAATATTTTTTTATTTTTTGTAACTTAGTTCTTTTTTTATTTTTTGTACTTTAGTTAGTTTATTTAATTGTATTTATTTGTAGGTATTGTATTTAATTAATTTATTGATAGTGTAGTGTTAGGTTTAATTGTAGATAATTGTAGGTATTTTATTTAATTAATTTATTGATAGTGTAGTGTTAGGTTTAATTGTAACTTAGGTTAGGATTTATTTTACAGGTAATTTTGTAATTATTTTAAATAGGTAGCTATTAAATAGTTATTAACTATTTAATAGCTATTGTACCTGGTTAAAATAAATACAAAGTTGCCTGTAAAATAAATATTAATCCTAAAATAGCTACAATATAATTATTCATTATATTGTAGCTATATTAGGGTTTATTTTACAGGTAAGTATTTATCTTTAAATAGGAATAATTTATTTAATAAGAGTTAATTTTTTTCATTAGATTTAAATTATATTTAACTTAGGGGGGTGTTAGGGTTAGGGTTAGACTTAGCTTTAGGGGTTAATACAGTTATTAGAGTAGCGGTGAGGTCCGGTCGGCAGATTAGGGGTTAATAATTGAAGTTAGGTGTCGGCGATGTTAGGGAGGGCAGATTAGGGGTTAATACTATTTCTTATAGGGTTAGTGAGGCGGGAGTGAGGCGGATTAGGGGTTAATAACTTTATTATAGTAGCGGTGAGGTCCGGTCAGCAGATTAGGGGTTAATAATTGTAGGTAGGTGGAGGCGACGTTGGGGGCGGCAGATTAGGGGTTAATAAATATAATATAGGGGTCGGCGGTGTTAGGGGCATCAGATTAGGGGTACATAAGTATAACGTAGGTGGCGGCGGAGTGCGGTCGGCAGATTAGGGGTTAATAATTGTAGGTAGGTGGAGGCGACGTTGGGGGCGGCAGATTAGTGGTTAATAAATATAATATAGGGGTCGGCGGTGTTAGGGGCAGCAGATTAGGGGTACATAAGTATAACGTAGGTGGCGGCGGTGTGCGTCGGCAGATTAGGGGTTAAAAAAATTTAATCGAGTGGCGGCGATGTGGGGGGACCTTGGTTTAGGGGTACATAGGTAGTTTATGGGTGTTAGTGTACTTTAGAGCACAGTAGTTAAGAGCTTTATGAACCGGCGTTAGCCCAGAAAGCTCTTAACTACTGACTTTTTTTCTGCGGCTGGAGTCTTGTCGGTAGAGGGTCTACCGCTCACTTCAGCCAAGACTCTAAATACCAGCGTTAGAAAGATCCCATTGAAAAGATAGGATACACAAATGGCGTAGGGGGATCTGCGGTATGGAAAAGTCGCTGCTGCAAAGTGAGCGTTAGACCCTTTCCTGACTGACTCCAAATACCAGCGGTAGCCCAAAACCAGCGTTAGGAGCCTCTAACGCTAGTTTTGACGGCTAACGCCAAACTCTAAATCTAGGCGAATGTGTTTATGGAAGGTGTGGGAAAGCGCTAGAATAAGGTACACTTAATGCAAAACCCCTAAAATTTCTATGAAAGAAAAAAATATATGTGTATTTGCAATATGCAGCAAAGGTTCACATGTAGGTAAAAGTAAATATTAATTTTCATAATCTTAAAAAGCCACTTACAAGTCACAATAAATCACATATGTGGACACATAAATCCTATGTGAACAAACAGTAATAGTAATAAAAACTGAAATGTACAGTCATTTTGCATGAGTATTTGTGAAAATCAAATGGTGGTAGAAAAAATGGTCAATCCTGATATGGGAAAGTCTGTTCTTATATAAGAAAAATACAACGTGTTGAATATTTGTTTAATTTTATGGACTGTGAAACAACACTAACCCTTGTATATTCCTGAAGCTGTTTAACATATTCCGGTGATCCAAAGAAGATCAAACCAGGATTCAGGACTAAATATATTGGGCTAAATAATTACCTCATAATTTATTGAGGTTGCCAAATGTGAGCATAATACCCTTTCGGGGTGGTGTTGTATTAGTCTTTTTATACAACATTAAATATAGTGTTTCTGTTTTTTCCACATATCTACTCTCATCATATGGAGGAAAGTTTCTAGTGCTACTATTTCACTCCAGGAAGCACAGAAGACAAAGCACAAAGTCTACATTTATCCAGCGGCGGATATCATACAGACCTACCTGAGGGTTATTTCAGGAGTGCCATGACCATCTACTTACCTCATAACGAGTGGGGTAAATTCCTGTAAGTAGGAATTCTACACGTTGTATTTTTCTTATATAAGAACAGACTTTCCCACATCAGAATTGACCATTTTTTCTACCACCATTTGATTTTCACAAACACTCGTGCAAAGAGACTGTACATTTCAGTTTTATTATATGTGATTTATTGTGACTTGTAAGTGGCTTTTTAAGATTATGAAAATTAATATTCACTTTTACCTACTTGTGAACCTTTGCTGCATATTGCAGATACACATATATTTCTTTCTTTCATAGTAATTTTAGGGTTTTTGCATTGTGTACCTTATTCTAGCGCTTTCCCACACCTTCCATAAACATACACATATATACAGGTATATATGAGCATTTGTGTCAGTGGGTTAATTTTATATATAAATATATATTACATTCAAAATGCATCAGTGTCAGTGGGATATATATAGTGTATATATATATATATATATAATGTTCCAAAAAAAGACAGCACTCACTGGTCTTAAAAAAGATAAAAATTAGCTTTTAATCATAAAGGCCTCGATCCGATATGCAGCATCGCCCACAAAAGCCGGCAACGCCAAATTTTGCGCTGGTTTGGTATCAAATATACGGCGTAACATAGAAGTTACGCTCGTATATTTCTGCCTTCGGCCGTAGTTTTTTGGCCCATAGACAGGTATACCAAACCAGCGCAGTTTGGTATCCAATATACAGCGTAAGGACATACGTGGCGAAAATGGAGAAATCCTACTCCGTTTTCATCTCGCCACAAATTGCAGGCGTAGTAAGCCTTACGCTGTCTATTGGAGCCCCGTAACTCCCTAAACTAGCTGCAAAATAAAACCTAACACCTAACGCATGCGCAATGTCTATCTACCTGTCAACCGCGAACTTCTAAATAAAACCTAACACCTAACGCATCTGATCGGAACAGCCAATAGAATGTGAGCTCAATCTGATTGGCTGATTGGATCAGCCAATCGGATTGAACTTGAATCTGATTGGCTGATTGAATCAGCCAATCAGATTTTCTTACCTTAATTCCGATTGGCTGATAGAATCCTATCAGCCAATCGGAATTTGATGGACGCCATCTTGGATGACGTCATTTAAAGGAAACTTCATTCGTCTTTCAGTCGTCGGGCCAGCTGGATGTTCCGCGTCGGAGGTCCGAAGAAAGAAGATTGAAGATGTCGCTTGGAGGAAAACTTCGCCCCGATGGAGGACCTCTTCTTTGCCGCTTGGATGAAGACAACGCCGAGATGGAAGACTTCTTCTTTGCCGCTTGGATGAAGACATCGCTGGGTGGAAGACTTCTTCTTTGCTGCTTGGATGAAGACATCGCCCGGATTGGATGAAGAGTTCGGCCCGGCTGGGTGAAGACGACTCAAGGTAGGGAGATCTTCTGGGGCTTAGTGTTAGGTTTTTTAAGGGGTTTTGGGTGGGTTTAGAGTAGGGGTATGTGGGTGGTGGGTTGTAATGTTGGGGGGTGGTATAGTGGTTTTTTTACAGGCAAAAGAGCTGATTACTTTGGGGCAATGCCCCGCTAAAAGCCATTTTAAGGGCTGGAAAAAGAGCTGGTTAATTTTTAATTTAGAATAGGGTAGGGCATTTTTTTTATTTTGGGGGGCTTTATTATTTTATTAGGGGGCTTAGAATAGGTGTAACTAGCTTAAAATTCTTGGAATCTTTTTTTAATTTTTGTAATTGAGTTTTTTTTTTGTAATTTAGTTTAGTGTATTTAATTGTATTTTAGTTTAGATATTTGTAGTTTAATTAATTTATTGATAGTGTAGGTGTATTTGTAACTTAGGTTAGGATTTATTTTACAGGTAAATTGGTAATTATTTTAACAAGGTAGCTATTAAATAGTTATTAACTATTTAATAGCTATTGTACCTAGTTAAAATAAATACCAAGTTACATGTAAAATAAATATAAACCCTAAAATAGCTACAATGTAATTATTAATTATATTGTAGCTATCTTAGGGTTTATTTTATAGGTAAGTATTTAGATTTAAATAGGAATATTTTAATTAATAATATTAATTAGATTTATTTTAATAAGAATTTAGTTAGGGGTGTTAGAGTTAGATAGGGTTATTATACTTAATATATATATATATATATATATAATATAATAACTATATTAACTATATTAACCCTTATATAATTAGGGTTAATATAGTTAATATAGGTGGCGGCGGTGTAGGGGGACTAGATTAGGGGGTAATATAGTTAATATAGAGCTATTTACTTTGGGGTAATGCCACGCAAAAAGCCCTTTTCAGGGCTATTTGTAGGGTAAGACTTAGGTTTAGTGGTAGGGATAGTTTAGTATTTTAGGGGTTAATTAATTTAATATAGGTGGCGGCGGTATAGGGGGATTAGATTAGGGGTTAATTAATTTAATATAGGTGGCGGCGGTATAGGGGGATTAGATTAGGGGTTAATTAATTTAATATAGCTGGCGGCGGTGTAGGGGGATTAGATTAGGGGTTAATGTATTTAATATAGCTGGCGGCGGTGTAGGGGGATTAGATTAGGGGTTAATGTATTTAATATAGCTGGCGGCGGTGTAGGTGGATTAAATTAGGGGTTAATAATTTTTATATAGCTTGCGGCGGGGTAGGGGGATTAGATTAGGGGTTAATAATTTTAATATAGCTGGCGGCGGGGTAGGAGCTCACATTAGGGGGTAGTTAATGTAGGTGGCAGCGGGGTAGGAGCTCACATTAGGGGGTAGTTAATGTAGCTGGCGGCGGAGTAGGAGCTCACATTAGGGGGTAGTTAATGTAGCTGGCGGCGGGGTAGGAGCTCACATTAGGGGGTAGTTAATGTAGCTGGTGGCGGGGTAGGAGCTCACATTAGGGGGTAGTTAATATAGCTGGCGGCGGGGTAGGAGCTCACATTAGGGGGTAGTTAATGTAGCTGGCGGCGGGGTAGGAGCTCACATTAGGGGGTAGTTAATGTAGCTGGCGGTGGGGTAGGAGCTCACATTAGGGGGTAGTTAATGTAGCTGGCGGCGGGGTAGGAGCTCACATTAGGGGGTAGTTAATATAGCTGGCGGCAGGGTAGGAGCTCACATTAGGGGGTAGTTAATATAGCTGGCGGCGGGGTAGGAGCTCACATTAGGGGGTAGTTAATGTAGCTGGCGGCGGGGTAGGAGCTCACATTAGGGGGTAGTTAATGTAGGTGGCGGCGGTGTAAGGGGCTCACATTAGGGGGTAGTTAATGTAGGTGGCGGCGGGGTCCAGGGCGGCGGTTTAGGGGTTAATAACTTTATTAGGTGCGGCGGGGTCCAGGAGCAGCGGATTAGGGGTTAATACATTTTTTATTATTAGGAGAGTGAGGGGGGATAGCGGATAGAGGGGTATACGTGTTGGGCTATGTTTGGGAGGCATGTTAGACAGTACAGGAGATTTTATAACTTAGTCAGGTTTTGTAGGCGCCGGCAGTTTCTAAAGTGCAATAAGTCACTGGCGACTCCAGAAATGTGTACTTACGCAGATTTCTGGACATTGCTGGTTTATCCGACTTACGGCACTTTAGCAATTGCCAGATAGCTCGAGTTGCAAGCTGAAACTACGGGGGTTCCCTCGCTTGTGCCGCAAACTACGATCTATATCAGATCGCGCCCATAGAGGGTAAAAACAAAGGGATAAACATGACGTTTTGATGCCTTACTGGCATCTTTATCAAATGTCCCAAAAAGAGAGAGAGAGTTGCTCCTGAGAAGGCACATCATCTATGTGATGTCCCGGTGAAAGGACATACTTTTTTTAGGGATATTTGATAAAGATGCCAGTAAGGCATCGAAACGTCATGTTTATCCCCTTGTTTTTACCCTCTATATGATTAAAAGCTAATTTTTATCTTTTTTAAGACCAGTGAGTGCTGTCTTTTTTTGGAACATTGGATATCATTTTGACATTGCACTCTGGCAGATATTTAACTGTTGACATGGTGTGCAATTCTATGTGGGACTTAGTGGGATATATATATATATATATATATATATAAACATATAAAATATATACAATATATACCGTACTAACAACAATGAATTATTATATAATGGTTGTCAGTGGGATATATATATATATATATATATATATAAATACGGGGGCTTACTTACTTGCGAGCCGATCTGCCTGCTCCTTGTCACTCTTTACACCGATACACGATCATTATGTGCAATGGTGCTTTGACAGTCCATCCGAAATTTCAGAGATGTGTAGAGTAGCGAGTCTGTCAGAGCGAGTGTCGGAGGTATGTCAGGTCACGGCCCACCAGCAGGGCTTCTGATGGCTATGACTGGATAGGAGCTGTATTGAGGGGATAGGGGCTGTACAAGGGTATAGGGACTGTAGTGAGACGATAGGGGCTGTATTGAGGGTATAGGGACTGTAGTGAGACGATAAAGGCTGCAGTGAGACGATAGGGGCTGTAGTGGGGAGATAGGGGTTGTATTGGGGTATAGAGGCTGTTGTGAGGGGATAGGGGCTGTAGTGAGGGGATAGGAGCTGTATTGGGGGTATAGGGGCTGTAGTGAGGGGATATGAGCTGTATTGGGGGTATAGGGGCTGTAGTGAGGGGATAGGTGCTGTAGTGGGAGAATAGGGGCTGTAGTGAGGGAATAGGGGCTGCAGTGTGGGATAGGAGCTGTAGTGAGAGAATAGGGTCTGTAGTGGAGGATGGGGGATAGGGGCTGTAGTAGGAGGATAGGGGCTGTAGTAAGGGGATAGGGACTGTAGTGAGGGGATATGGGCTGTAGTAGGGGAATAGGGGCTGTAATAGGGGAATAGGGGCTTTAGTGGTGGGATGGAGGCTGTAGTGAGGGGATAGGGGCTGTATTTGGGTACAAAAAAAATAAAATAAAATGTATTTTCTTCTCCCTGAGTGTTGTCTTATCCTGTGGGATATGGATCTTGTCTGTCCACAGACAGCTCCTTCTTTCCCAATCAGCAGGAAATGTTTCAGAGCATTGTCATGGTAACCCACGGCAACGCTATAATTTAAAACTGTCAGGATGCACATGGTATAAAAAAAATTGTGGGGTTAGGGATATAAAAAATAATAATAATAAAAAAAACCTAAAAACTAAAATGTATCCCTCCCCCTCCCTGAGTCTTACCTTATACTAGGGAGGTGGGGAATCCTGTGGGATATGGAGCTCCTTCTTTCCCGCTCAGCAGGAAATGTTTTAGAACATTGCCATGGTAACCTGATTTAAAACTGCCAGGGCACAAAGTAGATGAGGGAGATCTCTGCGACTTCTATGCTTAATGTTGCTTCCCCATTTCCCCTTCTCTTATCAGCAAGCTTATGCTTAAAGGGATATAAAACCCAAAAATGTATTTTTTCTTATGTGATTCAGACAGAGCATACAATTTTTAAAAACGTTTCCAGTTTACTTTTGTTATCGATTTTGCTTTTTTCCATGCTATTCTTTTGTTGAAGAGATACCTAGGTGCTGCCATCTAGGGCTCTTGCATATGGATAACATTCTCACAAAACTTCTGCCATATAGTGCTCCATATACGTGCACACTCATTTGCTTACGTCCCTGCTTTTCAAGAAAACATACCAAGAGAATGAAGAAAATTTGATAATAGAAGTAAATTAGAAAGTTATTTAAAATTGCATGCTCTGTCTGAATCATGAAAGAAAAAATGTTGGGTTTCATGTCCCTTTAATACCAGTTACTTAGGGGGAGATTTACCAATGTCTGTCCGACATAATACGCTGTAGCATACACTGTTGGCATTTATCATTGCACAAGCAGTTCACCAGAACTGCTTGTGCAATGCCACCCCCTGCAGATTTGCGACCAATTGGCCGCTAGCAGGGGGTGTCAATCAGCCCAATCGTATAGGATCCGGCGGATTGAAGACCGCAGCCTCAGAGGCAGCGGACAAGTTATTGAGCCGCAGTCTTTAGACCTCTGCTTCATAACTGCTGTTTCCGGTGAGCCTGAAGGCTCGTGTGGAAACAAGGGGAACAACGGCCATTCGGTCCTTGTTAAATTGACCCCTTAGTATCCACCATATCCATATTTAATGCAACTGATGCAAACATTTCAGTATTTGCTATACCCCTTAGATGTTTTAGGCATCTGTTGCAGAGGAGCAGATGATCCCTCTATTTCTACCAACGTATTGAATTTAGCACCCTTGGTGGTAAGCTATACTACATGTGTGTTTATGCAAAAGATATAATGATTTAGATTATAACTGTTCCCAGTAACACTTGAAATTAAATTTATTGCCTTTCCTTTCCATTTTTTTCTTTTTAAATCTGGCTTTGTACCTGCCACTCATACATGTGTAACATCCTTTTTTTGTCTTTTCAACCAACAATATGGGGGACAAAATATTCAGCATTGTTTTAGTTCCTTAGGGAATACAATTCACTCCATCCTTGATAATGTTTTTTAGAATTAAATCAGGATCTGGAATTGGTAATGATTCTTATATAATTTTAAAAACCTTTTAACCCCTTCCCTACAGGGAGTTTAGGAGATAAACCTGCCCAAAGTACTGGAGAATTTATAGCATTTTGGTTATCGTTCAGTTTATATAGAAATCAAGACTTTGTTTTTTTTATTTAACTATGAAAACCAGAATTCCGAAATTATTGTTAAATGATTATAAAAGCTTCTCTGGAATCCTCTTTGTTCAGAAATATCAGACATTCATTGGTTTATAGGTAATTAAAAGACCGGTAATTGCAGCTACACACCACACTACTAAAATTCACAGCAGTGGCAGGGTTAGCTGTTATTGGAAATATTTGCTGTAGTGTAGGAATTACCCTCCCACCTGACACATCCCACCTCCTGATCCCTACCTGATCCTTCCCAAACAGCTCAATTCCTCTGCTTGGCTGCCCAACCACCTCCCTCCCACACCTTTCACTGACACAAACAGATGATTGTTACAGACAGTGTCACTATCTGTAACGATTAGGCAATCTGGCTTCATATGGTCACGGTTAACATATGAAAGCAGATGCCCGAGCCCACAAACTGACACTTGACAACCGAGACTGCTTGGGCTTCCTAAAGGTCCGATGTATATCTACATTATGCGGTACACTGGGCTTTGCACCACATGATGTAGATCTGTGTTGGATTGGAAGAAGGGGTTAGATTCAAGACTGTATGGGGTAATATAAACTGGCCTGTCTTTTACTATGTCTGCCTTACCATACTTTTTATGCATTTTTATTTCTTGTACTGTAGTAAACCTTCCCTTCACATGGTATCTATATGCTTTCGTTTTATTAATACATTTTTACAATACTTTCTTGCCTCTAGTCTACTCAACATAATCTGCCCTTCCTGTTTATATAAACCTGCAAGGGACAGTAATGTCTACATTTTTCTTTCATGATTCAGGTAGAGCATACAATTTTAAACAACAATCTACTTGACTTTGTTTTCTTGGTATTCTTTATTGAAAAAACATAACTTGGTAGGCTCAGGAGCAGCTTTAGAGATGCATATGTATGTATCTCAGTGTTAAAGCCCTTTGCCTGTCTTTTTTTCGAACACCTGAGATCTCATATCTTTGAGCCCTTATAACTTTTGTGCGTAATATTTTTTTAAAATATTTTTTTATTAGATGGTGTTATTGTGAGTGTAAGTGTACTTTATAATGTATTTTGTATGTGTTTTGTGCAACTTGTTTGTTTTGCGAAACAGTTAACCAGAGCTCTGAGGACGCAGTAATCATTCTAGTATAAATCGTGATTGAGCTCAAGTGATTGCATTTACTATAAACTTGTAAAACCAGCAGTAAACCCGATGAATGCAAACACCCACGATAAACCCCTTATCGTTTGCGCGCAAACATTTACGCTCCACACGTAACCTGGCCAAATATGTTTTTTAAAAATGAACATTCGTTTTATAAAAACGTTTTTACAAAAAGGGGATTCTGGTTATGCATCTTACAATTGGTTATGAACTCCTATTGGAAATCCACAAACAAATTAAGAACGAAAATACAATGCACACTCCAAAGCAAGATCCGTCATAGAAAGAAGATTTGGATTTTGGAAAACTTTAAAGCCGATTCAGATATTTGCACAAGGCGCTTTAAAATATTCACCATCAAAATCAGCGGATATAATAACTGTATGCTTTATTCTGCACAACCTTGCAATTGAAAACATGTAAACAATGACATTGATTAAATTGAAACTGATGACGTGCCATATGTTATAAATAATGAAACAGTGGAACACAACACTTGCAGCAGTATTATTGAAAATTAATTTTGAATAATGGATGCTTAGTTTGAAAAAATAAAACAATCAATACAAAATATAAAAAAGTATTTCCCTCATATTTTTAATATTAAATTATTTATCATTTTACAAAAATAACAATTAAAGGGACACTCAAGTCAAAATTAAACTTTCATGATTCTCAGAGAACATGAAATTTTAAACAACTTTCCAATTTACTTTCATTAACAAAATGTGCAAACTTTTTATATATATATACTTTTTGAGTCACAAGCTACCATTGAGCATGTGAAAGAATTTACAGAATATTTGTATATGCATTTGTGATTGGCTGATAGCTGTCACATGATACAGGAGGAGTGAAAATAGACTAGGCACTAGCAACATATTGAAACCATTATCCGATTGGTTATGCATCCAGTGACCTCACAAAGACACAGACCAATCAGATCATGCATTAACGGCCAAGGGCAGATACACTCGTTCTGTTCTAATCAGAGCCTCGGGTGCCACAACCACCTCTGCAAACCTAACCAAGGGTCCCACTCCCCACAACGTGCTTTTAAAGGTTCTCGTACAGACTGAACTATTATCCAACTGACATTTATCTGTCAGATTATTATCCGTTGCACACACATTCCGCCTGAGAACCTTTAAAAACATTGTGGGGGGTGTGGGACCCATGGTTAGGTTTCCAGAGGCATTTGCCGCGCTTGAGGCTCTAATTAGAACAGAATTCTCTGGAGCGTATCTGCCCTCGGCTGTTAATGCATGATCTGATTGGTCCATGTCTCTGTGAGGTCACCGGATGCACAACCAATCGGATAATGGTTTCAATTTGTTGCTAGCGCCTAGTGAAAACAGACATAACTTTGAAATTTGTCAGAAAAAAATGTACCATTCATTTGAAGTTCAGACTATGGGGCTGGTTTATCAAGAGCCGAATGGTCCTTGATGCCCCTGTTTCCATGCGAGTTTCATAACTGGTCCGCTGCCTCTTAGTGTAATGCTCGTGGGATATTTCCCTATCAGACCAAACTTTGCCAGTAGTGATCTTATCCCGGCGTCAAGTGCAAGGATAAGGAAATATCCCAGAATAAAATGAGTTTAAGAAATGAGGTAAGCAGTACTCACGGTAGACAGGGTAGTCCTTCACGGCAATAAGATTAAGGCAGAGAATGGTCAGGCACAGGCAGAGTTTGGCAACAGAAAGGCAATTCAGCAGTATAGCAGTTCAGGGGTAAACCAATAGAGTGGTCAGGAACAGGCAGAGGTCAGCAACAAAAGATAATCCAGCAGTATAGCAGTTCAGGGGTAAACCAGACAGAGTAGTCAGACAGGCAGAGCTCAGCAATGATAAGGCAATCCGGCAATTCAAGGGTTAAACAGGCAGAGTAGTCAGACAAGCAGAGTTCAGCAATATTAAGACAATACAGCAATTCAAGTAATAAAGCACCTAGGAACACACACAGCAACACCTATACTTGGGCAGTGAATGTTATGCAGTTATGAAGTTATGCAGGTACTAACATAGGCGCCGATTCACGACAAGGAGTTCAAAGGATCCAGCTTGAGAGGAGAATAGACATGTGGCGATGACGTCACTGCTGCATGCTCAAAGCAACCACCACATCCCTGACAACAGCCAGGGCGGCGCAAGGGAGCGGTGTGACACTGAGGCTGCGGTCTGCAATCTGCCCGATCCTATATGATCTGGCTGATTGACACCCCCTGCTAGCGGCCGATTGATGAACCGATTCTGGTGAACTGCTTGTGCAATGTTAAATGCTGACAGCGTATACTGTCGGCATTCAGCGATGTCTGTCGGATGATAAACCGGCCCCTAAGTGCTATTGCTAGTGCTCTTTTTACCATGCATTTGTTGATTATGCAATTCTACTGTATTTACTTGTCAAAAACATAATTTATGTAAGAACTTACCTGATAAATTCATTTCTTTCATGTTAGCAAGAGTTCATGAGCTAGTGACGTATGGGATATACATTCCTACCAGGAGGGGCAAAGTTTCCCAAACCTCAAAATGCCTATAAATACACCCCTCACCACACCCACAAATCAGTTTAACGAATAGCCAAGAAGTGGGGTGATAAGAAAAAAGTGTGAAGCATAAATATAAGGAATTGGAATAATTGTGCTTTATACAAAAAAATCATAACCACCACAAAAAAAGGGTGGGCCTCATGGACTCTTGCTAATATGAAAGAAATGAATTTATCAGGTAAGTTCTTACATCAATTATGTTTTCTTTCATGTAATTAGCAAGAGTCCATGAGCTAGTGACATATGGGATAATGACTACCCAAGATGTGGATCTTCCACGCAAGAGTCACTAGAGAGGGAGGGATAAAATAAAGACAGCCAATTCCGCTGAAAAAAATCCACACCCAAAAATAAAGTTTAAATCTTATAAAGAAAAAAACTGAAAATATAAGCAGAAGATTCAAACTGAAACAGCTGCCTGAAGTACTTTTCTACCAAAGACAGCTTCAGAAGAAGAAAACACATAAAAATGGTAGAATTTAGTAAAAGTATGCAAAGAAGACCAAGTTGCTGCTTTACAAATCTGATCAACCGAAGCTTCATTCCTAAACGCCCAGGAAGTAGAAACTGACCTAGTAGAATGAGCTGTAATCCTTTGAGGCGGAGTTTTACTCGACTCGACATAAGCATGATGAATTAAAGATTTCAACCAAGATGCCAAAGAAATGGCAGAGGCCTTCTGACCTTTCCTAGAACCGGAAAAGATAACAAATAGACTAGAAGTCTTTCGGAAATTCTTAGTAGCTTCAACATAATATTTCAAAGCTCTAACTACATCCAAAGAATGCAATGATTTCTCATTAGAATTCTTAGGATTAGGACATAATGAAGGAACCACAATTTCTCTACTAATGTTGTTGGAATTCACAACCTTAGGTAAAAATGTAAAAGAAGTTCGCAACACTGCCTTATCCTGGTGAAAAATCAGAAAAGGAGACTCACAAGAAAGAGCAGATAATTCAGAAACTCTTCTGGCAGAAGAGATAGCCAAAAGGAACAAAACTTTCCAAGAAAGTAATTTAATGTCCAATGAATGCATAGGTTCAAACGGAGGAGCTTGAAGAGCCCTCAGAACCAAATTCAAACTCCAAGGAGGAGAAATTGACTTAATGACAGGTTTTATACGTACCAAAGCTTGTACAAAACAATGAATATCAGGAAGATTAGCAATCTTTCTGTGAAAAAGAACAGAAAGAGCAGAGATTTGTCCTTTCAAGGAACTTGCAGACAAACCTTTATCCAAACCATCCTGAAGAAACTGTAAAATTCTCGGAATTCTAAAAGAATGCCAGGAAAAATGATGAGAAAGACACCAAGAAATATAAGTCTTCCAGACTCTATAATATATCTCCCTAGATACAGATTTATGAGCCTGTAACATAGTATTAATCACAGAGTCAGAGAAACCTCTTTGACTAAGAATCAAGCGTTCAATCTCCATACCTTTAAATTTAAGGATTTGAGATACTGATGGAAAAAAGGACCTTGCGACAGAAGGTCTGGCCTTAACGGAAGAGTCCACGGTTGGCAAGAGGCCATCCGGACAAGATCCGCATACCAAAACCTGTGAGGCCATGCTGGAGCTACCAGCAGAACAAACGAGCATTCCTTCAGAATCTTGGAGATTACTCTTGGAAGAAGAACTAGAGGCGGAAAGATATAGGCAGGATGATACTTCCAAGGAAGTGACAATGCATCCACTGCTACCGCTTGAGGATCCCTGGATCTGGACAGATACCTGGGAAGTTTCTTGTTTAGATGAGAGGCCATCAAATCTATTTCTGGAAGTCCCCACATTTGAACAATCTGAAGAAATACCTCTGGGTGAAGAGACCATTCGCCCGGATGTAACGTTTGGCGACTGAGATAATCCGCTTCCCAATTGTCTATACCTGGGATATGAACCGCAGAAACTAGACAGGAGCTGGATTCCGCCCATACCAGAATTCGAGATACTTCTTTCATAGCCAGAGGACTGTGAGTCCCTCCTTGATGATTGATGTATGCCACAGTCGTGACATTGTCTGTCTGAAAACAAATGAACGATTCTCTCTTTAGAAGAGGCCAAGACTGAAGAGCTCTGAAAATTGCACGGAGTTCCAAAATATTGATCGGTAATCTCACCTCCTGAGATTCCCAAACCGCTTGTGCTGTCAGAGACCCCCACACAGCTCCCCAACCTGTAAGACTTGCATCTATTGAAATTACAGTCCAGGTCGGAAGAACAAAAGAAGCCCCTTAAACTAAACGATGGTGATCTGTCCACCACGTCAGAGAGTGTCCTACAATCGGTTTTAAAGATATTAATTGATATATCTTTGTGTAATCCCTGCACCACTGGTTCAGCATACAGAGCTGAAGAGGCCGCATGTGAAAACGAGCAAAGGGGATCGCGTCCGATGCAGCAGTCATAAGACCTAGAATTTCCATGCATAAGGCTACCGAAGGGAATGATTGTGACTGAAGGTTTCGACAAGCTGATATCAATTTTAGAGGTCTCTTGTCTGTCAAAGATAGAGTCATGGACACTGAATCTATCTGGAAACCTAAAAAGGTTACCTGTGTCTGAGGAATCAATGAACTTTTTGGTAAATTGATCCTCCAACCATGATGTTGAAGAAACAACACAAGTTGATTCGTATGAGATTCTGCTAAATGTGAAGACTGAGCAAGTACCAAGATATCGTCCAAATAAGGAAATACCACAATACCCTGTTCTCTGATTACAGACAGAAGGGCACCGAGAACCTTTGTAAAAATTCTTGGAGCTGTAGGTAGGCCAAACGGCAGAGCCACAAACTGGTAATGCTTGTCTAGGAAAGAGAATCTCAGAAACTGATAGTGATCTGGATGAATCGGAATATGCAGATATGCATCCTGTAAATCTATTGTAGACATATAATGCCCTTGCTGAACAAAAGGCAGGATAGTCCTTACAGTTACCATTTTGAATGTTGGTATCCTTACATAACGATTCAATATTTTTAGATCCAGAACTGGTCTGAAGGAATTCTCCTTCTTTGGTACAATGAAGAGATTTGAATAAAACCCCAGTCCCTGTTCCAGAACTGGAACTGGCATAATTACTCCAGCCAACTCTAGATCTGAAACACATTTCAGAAATGCTTGAGCCTTCGCTGGGTTTACTGCGACACGGGAAAGAAAAAATCTCTTTGCAGGAGGCCTTATCTTGAAGCCAATTCTGTACCCTTCTGAAACAATGTTCTGAATCCAAAGATTGTGAACGGAATTTATCCAAATTTCTTTGAAAAAACGTAATCTGCCCCCTACCAGCTGAGCTGGAATGAGGGCCGCACCTTCATGTGGACTTAGGAGCTGGCTTTGATTTTCTAAAAGGCTTGGATTTATTCCAGACTGGAGATGGTTTCCAAACTGATACCGCTCCTGAGGATGAAGGATCAGGTTTTTGTTCCTTGTTGTGACGAAAGGAACGAAAACGATTATTAGACCTAAATTTACCTTTAGATTTTTTATCCTGTGGTAAAAAAGTTCCTTTCCCTCCAGTAACAGTTGAGATAATAGAATCCAACTGAGAACCAAACAATGTATTACCCTGGAAAGAAAGGGAAAGCAGAGTAGACTTAGAAGACATATCAGCATTCCAAGTTTTAAGCCATAAAGCTCTTCTAGCTAAAATAGCTAGAGACATATACCTGACATCAACTCTAATGATATCAAAGATGGCATCACAAATAAAATTATTAGCATGTTGAAGAAGAATAATAATGCTATGAGAATTATGATCTGTTACTTGTTGCGCTAAAGCTTCTAACCAAAAAGTTGAAGCTGCAGCAACATCCACTAAAGATATAGCAGGTCTAAGAAGATTACCTGAACACAAGTAAGCTTTTCTTAGAAAGGATTCAAGTTTCCTATCTAAAGGATCCTTAAAGGAAGTACCATCTGCCGTAGGAATAGTAGTACGCTTAGCAAGAGTAGAGACAGCCCCATCAACCTTAGGGATTTTGTCCCAAAACTCTAATCTGTCAGATGGCACAGGATATAATTGCTTAAAACGTTTAGAAGGAGTAAATGAATTACCCAAATTATTCCATTCCCTGGAAATTACTTCAGAAATAGCACCAGGGACAGGAAAAACTTCTGGAATAACTACAGGAGATTTAAAAACCTTATCTAAACGTTTAGATTTAGTATCAAGAGGACCAGAATCCTCAATTTCTAATGCAATTAGGACTTCTTTAAGTAAAGAACGAATAAATTCCATTTTAAATAAATATGAAGATTTATCAGCATCAACCTCTGAGACAGAATCCTCTGAACCAGAAGAACCATTATCAGAATCAGAATGATGATGTTCATTTAAAAATTCATCTGAAAAATGAGAAGTTTTAAAAGACTTTTTACGTTTACTAGAGGAATAACAGACATAGCCTTCTTAATGGATTTAGAAACAAAATCTCTTATGTTATCAGGAACACTCTGAGTATTAGATGTTGACGGATCAGCAACAGGTAATGTAACAGTACTAAAGGAAATATTATCTGCATTAACAAGTTTGTCATGACAAACAGTACAAACAACAGCTGGAGGAACAGATACCATAAGTTTACAGCAGATACACTTAGCTTTGGTAGCTCCAGCACCAGGCAGCGATTTTCCAGAAGTATCTTCTGACTCAGTTTCAACGTGGGACATCTTGCAATATGTAATAGAAAAACAACATATAAAGCAAAATTGATCAAATTCCTTAAATGACAGTTTCAGGAATGGGAAAAAATGCCAGTGAACAAGCTTCTAGCAACCAGAAGCAATAAATAATGAGACTTAAATAATGTGGAGACAATAGTAACGCCCATATTTTTTTTAGCGCCAAAAATGACGCCCACATTATTTGGCGCCTAAATGCTTTTGGCGCCAAAAATGACGCCACATCCGGAACGCCAACACTTTTGGCGCAAAAGAACGTCAAAAATGACGCAACTTCCGGCGACACGTATGACGCCGGAAACAGAAAAAAAAATTTGCGCCAAAAAAGTCTGCGCCAAGAATGACGCAATAAAATGAAGCATTTTCAGCCCCCGCGAGCCTAACAGCCCACAGGGAAAAAGTCAAATTTTAAGGTAAGAAAAAAATTGATTTATTCATATACATTATCCCAAATATGAAACTGACTGTCTGAAATAAGGAATGTTGAACATCCTGAGTCAAGGCAAATAAATGTTTAAACACATATATTTAGAACTTTATAAAAAAGTGCCCAACCATAGCTTAGAGTGTCACAGAAAATAAGATTTACTTACCCCAGGACACTCATCTACATGTTTGTAGAAAGCCAAACCAGTACTGAAACGAGAATCAGTAGAGGTAATGGTATATAAGAGCATATCGTCGATCTGAAAAGGGAGGTAAGAGATGAATCTCTACGACCGATAACAGAGAACCTATGAAATAGACCCCGTAGAAGGAGATCATTGAATTCAAATAGGCAATACTCTCCTCACATCCCTCTGACATTCACTGCACGCTGAGAGGAAAACCGGGCTCCAACTTGCTGCGGAGCGCATATCAACATAGAATCTAGCACAAACTTACTTCACCACCTCCATAGGAGGCAAAGTTTGTAAAACTGATTTGTGGGTGTGGTGAGGGGTGTATTTATAGGCATTTTGAGGTTTGGGAAACTTTGCCCCTCCTGGTAGGAATGTATATCCCATACGTCACTAGCTCATGGACTCTTGCTAATTACATGAAAGAAATATATTTTTTCTTTCTCAGAAAAAAATAATCAAACAATATTTACAAATTCGTAAAATATGTTATTATGAAATTCTCTTAAAAAATATATAACATTCGCAACAAAAAGAATATTTTTAAATAAAATTATGATACAAGCATAGAACCCTCGCAACAAGGCCTGCCCTTTGGAGAGGGCGAGAGGGGCACCCGCCCAGGGCCCTGCTCTTTGGGGGGCAGCCCAATGTTAGTGCTGATTTTATGAGGTGGTGCAATGTATATGTTGTATTTAGTTTATGAGAAGTGTTTATAGTATCAGGAGCTCTAACATGTTATGTTATTCCTTATATAGGTATCAGTGAATGTTGCCACAGGGGTGGGCCATACAAGGGGCAGGGCATACAGGAGAGGGGAATAAGACCCCGCAAATGCAACACATATTGTAACATAATAACATGCCTCTTTGCGAAACATAGAGAAAAAACAAAAGCAATACCATGCCTAAATGTTTATATAATTATGCAAAAGCAAGGACATTTTTAGAATCGAGGCCTTAACCTGAGACTGGCAGTCTACCTTGAACTATATTTTAAATAACTGGGGATACTTTAGGGTTGATCTTGCTGTATGATCTAAAGCCCTGGAACCCCAGACAACTTTATAATTTACCTATGGCTGAACTAGCATTCTTGCTGCAGGATAAACCCATTTTTATGCTTCTATAATGAGAAGTCAACCCAACAGCAAGCATATCAGACAGCCATTTGTGTCACAGACAGAAAACGTCAGCTACCCAAGCAGACCAATGTCTATGTAGGTGGCCAAATCTCCTTAACCTGTTGCTATATTAGGATTGAAGTCATCTATTGTTTGTGCTAATCCAGAACATGTGGTAATAGCAAACTTCCTCTGAAAGCGATTTGTGGTTACAGTGTTGTAATATTACACATCCACAATAGTGAATTGCTCTCATTCTCAGATTGTCAAGAACGGTGCCTGAACTTGTACGGGTTTCTTATTCTCTATCAGTATTACTTGAGCACTAGAGGGAATACAAAGAAACCTTTTTCATGTTTTTAATTGTGAACATTATTTATACTGGGAGCAATTTAAAATAGTTATTTGCATTAAAAGAATAAAAACAACATTTTAAAATGTGCATTTCACACACTATTAGAAACATTTCTGCAGTGTCCAGTCATTTATAAAATTGTTGTTAGTAAATAATTAATAAGCTGCCCACTATCATATTCTGAAGTGCCCTGCGCATGTAGGCAGACATACTACTCATATTTTTTAATACTAAAACTATTTTTTTTTTTTTATTATTTTTTTTAGATTATCCAAGCTCAAGTGTTTAAAATTATCATTACAGGTAGTGGAAAAAATCATATGGATGTAGCTATAAAATAAATAAATAAATAAAATACTACCTCAATAAAAATACAATGTTTCATAGCTTTAACACTTCTACCACCATCCCTAATTCTGTCCTTCTACTGGGATCCCCATATCATTTAAACACGATATCAAAAAAACAATAAGCCCTATTATCTGTAAATACCAAATGCAATTAGCACATACACTACTAAATCCCCATTTGCACCATCTGTATGAACACCCACACATTAATTAACCCTTACCACACTAACCCACATAAACTCATACCTCTACTGTAATTGGCCCATATCATGCAGACCTGCATAAAATGCTACACCTAGGAACTTTGTAACACAATTAAAATTGGAAAGTAAAGTTACAATTAGGGATGTGCCTTTATCTTCGGATGAATGTACATTCGTACCGAAAATCATATATTTGTTTGTGTAAAGGAAAATGAATATCCGAATAAATGAACCAACAAAATTTGCAGAACACAAAACAATATTGACGAAATTCATCAGTATTTATTTGTTTCCTTTAAAAGGTAAAATACTTACCTAACGCTCTCTGGAAAGCGAACTAATCTGTTCCTCTACTTGACAGGTCCAAGCCGCTCTAACAGGAGGCTTAGTGTGCTTGGCACCAGGGACCTTCACTAAGTTTAGTGTAGGTCCTGGTTACTGAACGTGCTAGGCCTCCTGTTAGCGCGCCCAGGGCTCTGAAAAGAAGAGGATTGGTTTAGCGGGCTCTCCAGAGCGTGTTAAGGTAAGTATTTTACATAAAAGTCAGTATGTAGCTACAGGTGAACTTTTCGATTTGATTAGTGCCGGCAACGACTATCCGTGGAAACAAATGTCCTTGAATATTTGTTCCGAAATTTTCATTTGTAATGAAAAAAAAATCCCTGCACATCCTTAGTCACAATTATACTGTTATGATCCAGATAGACAATACTTCAGCAAACAATGGAGACCAGCAATGTCCTTGATTTGAGAGTGCACGTGCAAACCAGAGCTCACTGCAAAATGCTCCCAAGTATGATCAACACAGCAATATGTCCACAGAACTCTTGGAAATATATTCTTTATTTCAAGGTAACATGTCCAAAAACAGACTTCAACGTTTCAGGTGGTGTACCCTTAATCATGCAAGGATTAAGGGTACACCACCCGACAACTTTGCAGTCTGTTTTTGGACATGAAGCCTTGAAATAAAGAATATATTTTCAAGAGTGCTGTGGACATATTGCTGTGTTGATCCAGATAGGGCATGTTATAAAAAAAAATCCCATTTACTAAGCATGTGCAAGGTAAATATGTATATGAGTCTGTGATTGGCTGATTGCTGTCATCTACTGCTCATTTGAAATTCAAAGTAAGCTATGTTTCAATATAGCTTTCTTTATTGTTTGATGAGTATGCAGTTCTACTGTATTTAATGGTCTTTTACCACAAACACATACTTCCACTGTAGGGATAAAGGATTTGGGTGTATGTGTTGTATGCCGTTGTTTCAGTATTTGAAGACAGAGAGAACATTTAGATACATTTCCTTGTTTCCTTAGAGATTTTGTGTGTCAATGATGGTGCGTATATTACGTTTCCTCACAATTGGTGTCGGAGTAATATAAGCATATTACGCTTTTAAGTCTCACAATTCATTTCACTGAATGAAGGCTGGTGAGTTTGTTTCAAAATGCACCTTACTCGTATTAAAGGGACAGTCAAGTAAAAATTAGACCTTGCTTCTTGTGAACAAAGCTAGTGAGCGCTGCTTGTGATTGATGCAATGCTCAAAAACCTATACTCAGAAATACTGAATATGTTTAAACAGTCTCTACCTTGTTACTGAATTTCAGCAATCCACTTGTCTCATACTGCAAAGCCAGTAACTTTTTACTATAGACAGTTGGGTAAAACTCACAATGACTTTCTTATGTAATGCAGCTGTGCAAACCATTTTGTGTATTTATGCAAAATGTTCAGGCAGAATAAACTGTTAGAATATTATCTCTAATATGCAACACAAACTGCAACACATCAAATATGACTACTCTAGCTTTTCTGTTGCATTTAGTTAACATGCAGTTGAGGAGATCTTATAGCAGATAATGGCAGTCATACACACTGTACATATAAAAGTACTCACTCTGGCCCTGATATTCAATGCATCGACAGACCGTCAGGAAACTTCTTTGATTGCCTTGTCGGCATCGCAGCCCAACAGTCTTTCCAAATATTAAAAGTAAAGGGGTGTGTCCGAGAAATGCCGCAAGCTGCAATGTCTCTCTCATAGAAGTCAGTGGGAGTAGGATGTCACCACCCAGATCGCTGGCATTGCCACTCTTCAGCATTTTGCTGCAAAGGAGGGGGGCCCTATAAGAAGTGTGTCTATACTACAATTAGTTTCCGAGTAGGCACACTCCAAATATTGCTGTGGGGACCTAAGTTTAATTTTTAATTACACCTACACTAACTAGCTCAGGCTATGTAGTTTTGACAGCTGATAGCTAGTGAGACACATGGCCGCTACCCTCCTCGCAACCTGCACTTCGCTGCTTAAAACATATCGATCCTGGAATACCTAGCTAACCGCCTACCTCGTTGTCTCCCACCGACCGTCTACACCTATGTCACAGCTAACCTACACTCCCCCTGCACTGCCCAGCTATCTCCCCTTGACCGCCTATACCTATGTCACACCTAACATACACCCCCGGAATGCCCAGCTAAGTCCCTAATACTGCCTACACTGACGTAATTTCTAACCTACATTCCCCTGGGATACTTAGCTAATTGCCTACTGTCAAAGAATAACTCACTTTAATAAACTATAATATAAATTAGGGATGCACCAATACCATTTTTTTAAGACCAAGTATGAGTACCGATACTTTCTTTCAAGTACTCGGTGATACCAATTACTGATACTTTACTCCCTCCCCATAGCTGTCTCTCCCCCTTCCTCATCACAGCTGTCTCTTTCTTCCTCCCTCCCCATAGCTGTTTCTCCCTCCCTCCCTCCATAGCTGTCTCTTCCTCCCTCCCCATAGCTGTCTCTCCCTCCCAATAGCTGCCTCTCCCTCCCAATAGCTTCCTCTTCCTTCCTCCTTCGCTCCCCATTCCTGTATCTTCCTCCCTTCCCATATCTGTCTCTCCCTACCCATACCTGTCTTTCCAGCCTTTTCCATAGCTGTCTCTTTCTTTCTGCCTCCCCATAGCTCTCTTTCTTTCTCCCTCCCCATAGTTGTCTCTTCCTCTTTCCACATAGCTCTCTTTCTTCCTCCCTCCCCACAGCTCCATCTCTTCTCCATAGCTCCAAGGCTGTCTCTCTCCCTCCCCATAGCTGTCTCTTCCTCTCCATAGCTGTCTCTTCCCCTCCTTCCAATCAGCCGTCTCTTTCATCCTGCCTCCCCATAGCTCTCTCTCTACCTCCCTCCCCATAGCTGTCTCTTCTTCCTTCCACATAGCTCTCTTTCTTCCTCTCTCCCCATAGCTCTCTTTCTTCCTCCCTCCCGATAGCCGTCTCTTCCTCCTTCCACATAGCTCTCTTCCTTCCCCCCTCCCCATAGCTCACTCTCTTCCTCCTTCAGCATAGCTCTCTCTCTTCCACCTTCCCCATAGCTGTCTCCTCCTCCTTCCCCATGGCTCTCTTTTTTCCTCCCTCCCCATAGCTCCCTCTCTTCTCCATAGCTCTCTTTCTTCCTCCTTCCCCATAGCACTCTCTTTTCCAACCTCCTCATAGCTGTCTCTTCCTCCTTCCCCATAGCTCTCTTTCTTCCTCCCTCCCTCCCTCCCTCCCTCCCCATAGCTCTCTCTCTTCCTCCTTCACCATAGCTCTCTCTCTTCCACCTTCCCCATAGTTCTCTTTCTTCCTCCCTCCCTATAGCTCTGGGGAGGGAGGAAGAGAGTGATCTATAGGGATGGGGGAAGAAAGAGAGCTATGGGGAGGGAGGAAGAGAGAGAGCTATGTGGAGCTCTCATTCTTCCTCCCTCCCCATAGCTCTCTCTCTTCCTCCCTCCCTCCCCATAGCTCTCTTTCTTCCCCCTCCTCATAGCTCTCTCTCTTTCTTCCTCCCCATAGCTGTATTTTCCTCCATCCCCATAGCTGTCTCCCTCCCTCCCTCCCTCTCTCCCCATAGCTGTCTTTCCCTCCCCATAGCTGTCTCTCTCCCTCCTTCCAAACAGCTGTCTCTTTCTTCTTGCCTCCCCATAGCTCTATCTCTTCCACCCTCCCCATAGCTGTCTCTTCCTCCTTCCACATAGCTCTCTTTCTTCCTCCCTCTGCATAGCTCTCTCTCTTCCTCTCTCCCCATAGCTGTCTCATCCTCCTTCCACATAGCTCTCTTTCTTCCTCCCTCCCGATAACTCTCTCTCTTCCTCCCCATAGCCCCCTCTTCCTCCCTCCCAATAGATATCTTTCTTTCTCTATCCCCATAGCTCTCTCTCTTTCTCCCTTCCCATAGCTGTCTCTTCCTCCTTCCCCATAGCTATCGTTCTTCCTCCCTCCCCATAGATCTCTTTCTTCCTCCCTCCCCATAGCTCTCTCACTTCCTCCCTCCCCATAGCTCTCTTTCTTCATCCCTCCCCATAGCTCTCTCTCTTTCTTCCTCTCCATATCTGTCTCTCCCTCAATCCCCATAGCTGTCTCTCTCCCTCCCTCCCCATAGCTGTCTCTCCCTCCCCATAGCTGTCTCTCCCTCCCCATAGCTGACTCTCCCTCCCCATAGCTGTCTCTCTCTCTCCCTCCCCATAGCTGTCTCTCTCTCCCTCCCGTCCCTCCCTCCCTCCCCATAGCTGTCTCTCCCTCCCTCCCTCCCCATAGCTCTCTCTCTCTCCCTCCCTCCCCATAGCTGCCTCTCTCTCCCTCCCTCCCCATAGTTGTCTCTCTCTCTCCCTCCCTCCCCATAGCTGTCTCTCACTCCCCATAGCTGTCTCTCCCTCCCCATAGCTGACTCTCCCTCCCCATAGCTGTCTCTCTCTCTCCCTCCCCATAGCTGTCTCTCTCTCCCTCCCGTCCCTCCCTCCCTCCCCATAGCTGTCTCTCCCTCCCTCCCTCCCCATAGCTCTCTCTCTCTCCCTCCCTCCCCATAGCTGCCTCTCTCTCCCTCCCTCCCCATAGTTGTCTCTCTCTCTCCCTCCCTCCCCATAGCTGTCTCTCACTCCCTACCTCCCCAAAGCTGTCTCTCTCTCCCTCCCTCCCTTCCCATAGCTGTCTCTCTCTCCCTCCCCATAGCTGCCTCTCCCTTTCTCCCTCCCTCCCCATAGTTGTCTCTCTCTCCCTAAAATACAAAGTATAGGCAAGGACTAAATAATGAGCTTATGTACCTGGGATTTGTCCAACCCTGTTTCACTGAGTGAAAATCAATGTCACATCTATGCAGGATCTGGCATTAAGAAGATCAAATTAACAAGTCTTAATAAGTGTCATGCTGCTCTATCCCAAAGATAGCTCAAGGCTGCATCTCCACAATCAGAATACTTGGATGCATCGGGCGCCTTAAGTTGTGATAAGTGTCCATACAAAGAGTTTACCTGGGCAGTTCTTTTCCACAAAGAATGGATGAGATATGCCACGTCCTGGTCCAGGAGTTAATGGCAATGAACCTGGCACAGAATTCTAAACAAATACATGTAAATATAAACAATGTAGTCAATGCCACTCAGTTCTCGGAAATGTCTAATTGGGCTTTCCACTCGAAAAGCCTAGTGGTTCAGCAAAAGTCCGTTTCACTCACCAGTAGAACTCCCGGTACTCTTTACACAGCAAACCTCAGCGCCAGAAAAGATGAATGTCAGTCAACGGCAGACGCAAGCACCCACATTTAGGGCAGCAGCTTGCAAGTACTTTTTTGCCAGTTGTGGCAAAAACATTAAATTACGAGCCATGTTTAGTGAGGGTATCTGCTCTAATTTCTGGCTCCGGGTATCATTACAAGGCGTGCAAGGGAGCAGTGTGCATCACATCCCTCCCTCGCAGCCTCCCTCACAGCTCTGTAACAGTGCAGAGTAGGCACCTGACGCTTTGGGTAAGTGCCTACTCTGCATTACAGTATTGGTTTAGGTATCAGAGTACTCATGCAAATGTTCAGTATCAGCACTGATACTAGTATCGGTATCAGTGCATCCCTACTATAAATAATAAACCACCCTATTAAAACTATGAAGCTATGTCGCTAAAGTTATCATCAATGTTTAAATAATGTTTCACAGAGATGCACAAAAACGTCCGCTGCTAACCACCGGAGTGCCTGCAAATTTTCGCTGGCCTAGCTGGGCTCCTGAAACTCAGCACCAGGCTGTAAATTGAGTCCCAGTCTGCCGCTTCTTAAAAGGGGTGTTTGATTGAGCAGGGTGCAAGGGATCAAGTCGGCCTTTTAGTAGCTTGTCAGGAATTTGATGAAGCACCTAGGGATACCACTTATTTGGGGGTGCTACCTTCTGGGAGAATGGGGGACACTTCAAATCTGGTTATTGCCGTTATTACAGTAGCCGTTATGGGTAAGGGCAAGGCCCTTATAAATGTTTTCTTTCTTTAGGGCAAATCACAATCCTATTACAATTGTATCTGCCAGAAGTTATTATGGGAGTCACTAAACCCATGTCCTTGATTTATTTAATCCAAGTTACATTTTCTTGCAGCCAGTAGTTTATTTTCCCTTACACCCACATAGACCTATTGCTAAGCTCTAGCTGCTAGGTAGGTGTAAGCCAGTGATATGCAGTCACTAGAGGCAGGTGAGGCAGAGCTTCACCTCTCATATGGGCAAAAATATATATATATTTTTATTGGCTTTAAAAAAAAAACAAAAAACTGCAATCCCCCCCCCCAGCATTTTGTTTTCACAGCTACATGTTGTGCAATGGAGAGGCACAAGCAGGTCTGCCAACCATTACACAACATGCTGCACCACCTACTGGATGAAAGTGGTTAAGATCATTGCATGGCACATAACTGCTTATTTGAGGCAGTCCTATTTGGGCTGACCCAATCCAGTGAGAGGCATTAGTAAGTGGAACTTAGGGTTGGGGCTGGATGTTAAATGATATAAAACAAAACAAAAATGGAAAAAAAAACAACTTTCATTTATTTTGTTACTGTTCTGTGAAGCTGCCAGCTTTGCTAAAGTGAAAAAGAGAGTTCTGTACTACCCCTCCAAGTGCAGTGGAATGTGCCACTGTCACTTCCCTACAGAGCAGCCAGGAAGAGATGCAGTGAGCAGTGATTTAGCCACATTTTATTGAAGTAAGTTCTGCAACCTTAGATTTTGCTGAAAGGGAACTCTTTTACAGCAGTTTAAGGATAATTTTTGTATTTTGTTTACTCAAAATTTACACCCACCCACTACCTTAGCAGCTTGCCTCTGAACTTCACACTAATTTATAGTCTCACTTTCTGAACTCTCTGTAGCTCTGCTGTTTTATTACTTAAAAATGCAGTGGTCCCTCCCCCCCACCCCCTTATATGTGTGTGTGTGTCTCTCTCTCTCTCTCTCTCTATCTATCCATCTCTCTCCTTATGTGTCATTCTCCCCCATGGTCTCTTTCTCTCTCTGTCTCTCTCCCTCTCCCTCTGACTCTCTCATCCCTTATGTGTCTCTCTAACCCTCTGTGTGTGATTGTGTCTCTCTCTCTTTCTCTAACCCTCTGTGTGTGATTGTGTCTCTCTCTCTCTTTCTCTAACCCTCTGTGTGTGATTGTGTCTCTCTCTCTTTCTCTCTCTCTCTCTCTCTCTAACCCTCTGTGTGTGATGGTGTCTCTCTCTCTTTCTCTCTCTCTCTAACCCTCTGTGTGTGATTGTGTCTCTCTCTCTCTTTCTCTTTCTCTCTAACCCTCTGTGTGTGATTGTGTCTCTCTCTCTTTCTCTCTCTCTCTCTCTCTCTCTAACCCTCTGTGTGTGATTGTGTCTTTCTCTCTCTTTTTTTCTCTCTAACCCTCTGTGTGTGATTGTGTCTCTCTCTTTCTCTTTCTCTCTCTCTCTCTCTCTCTCTAACCCTCTGTGTATGATTGTGTCTCTCTCTCTTTCTCTCTCTCTAACCCTCTGTGTGTGATTGTCTCTCTCTCTCTCTCTCTCTCTCTCTCTCACTCTAACCCTCTGTGTGTGATTGTGTCTCTCTCTCTTTCTGTCTCTCTCTCTAACCCTCTGTGTGTGATTGTGTCTCTCTCTTTCTCTCTCTCTCTCTCTCTCTCTAACCCTCTGTGTATGATTGTCTCTCTCTCTCTTTCTCACTCTCTAACCCTCTGTGTGTGATTGTGTCTCTCTCTCTTTCTCTATCTCTCTCTAACCCTCTGTGTATGATTGTGTCTCTCTCTCTCTCTTTCTCTCTCTCTAACCCTCTGTATGTGATTGTGTCTCTCTCTTTCTCTCACTCTCTAACCCTCTGTGTGTGATTGTGTGTCTCTCTCTTTCTCTCTCTCTAACCCTCTGTGTGTGATTGTGTCTCTCTCTCTTTCTCTCTAACCCTCTGTGTCTCTCTCCCCCCCGTCTCTCTCTCCCTCTCCCGAGTGCTTTTCTGTGTTTCTGTCTACCTTTTATTTATTTAATTAATTAATTGGTAGTGCCATCTGATGGTGTGGCTTTATTTAAAGGGGTGGGGTCAAGCGCCCCACCATCTTTAAATTTACCAGCCTCCACTGGATCAAGACATTTTTATATTTACTGAATAATGAAAGAATCTATAAGCATAATTTGCAGCATTAAAGTAAAAAGTATGTTTTAAACATATTTTAATGGGCCTGGATTTCTAGATCTCATAATCAGAGCAAGCATTTTGGTATCTGGCAAGAGTTTCTGTTACAATCCTTTAGACTAAAATCAGAGGTTTACTAAGTTGACCAGTTTTCCAAGACACCATTTAAAGGGACATGAAACCCATATGTTTTCTTTCATGATTTAGAAAGAGCATGCAATTTTAAATAACTTTCCAATTTACATCTAATATCTAATTTTCTTCATTCTTTTTATATCCTTTGTTGAAAATAATATCTAAATATGCTCAGTAGCTGCTGATTGGTGGCTGCACATAGATACCTCATGTGATTGGCTCACCCATGTGCATTGCTATTTATTCAACAAAGGATATCTAAAGAATGAAGGCGTATCCTAGCCACTGCCTCACCAGCCTCACCAGCCTCTGACGTCACTGCACGTCACTGGTGTAAGCATAGTGTAAGCATAGTGGATGGAACGTAAAATACATTTCTTTATTACCTCTGGCAAGTATATAATAATCAAATAGCAAATATATTTATTTTTACACTTTATTTAACAGATATGCTTGAAACAGACGTTACCAGGGGGGGAAGAAATATCCACGGTTAAGCAACCTCTGGACTGATAGTAAGCTTACAGAATCTAGAGATCCCCACCGGTAATTAGACAAGTAAAATAAGGATGTATATATAGAGGGCTAAAAAAGAATGGGATAAGTCACTTCCATACTTCAAATATATAATAGCCAAATTATATAGCATCCACGTTTAAAAATAAGGGCTAGTGGATGCTATATAATTTGGCTATTATATATTTGAAGTATGGAAGTGACTTATCCCATTCTTTTTTAGCCCTCTATATATACATCCTTATTTTACTTGTCTAATTACCGGTGGGGATCTCTAGATTCTGTAAGCTTACTATCAGTCCAGAGGTTGCTTAACCGTGGATATTTCTTCCCCCCCTGGTAACGTCTGTTTCAAGCATATCTGTTAAATAAAGTGTAAAAATAAATATATTTGCTATTTGATAAAACTAGTGTATAATTCTACACTTGACTTCAATGTCACAAACCCCCTTAGGTTCCCTAACCTTACCAAGTATATAATAATCCTCTTTAGAAGAGGACTCATTCTAGCCCTCAGACCATCCACTAGCACACAAAATGACCCTTCCAACACATTTCTATCTTTATTTTCCGTCAACACAAAAAACCTACTCCATCCACATTCCCACCACAATAAAATCTTAAAGGGACAGAAAGCATCTTGAGCTTTTAATATAAATAGCTTACACATAGATTACGAGTTTTGCGTTAGGAGTCGCAGCGTTGTGGCCCATAATGCATCTTTTTCCCTAACGCAGCCATTACAAGTCTTGTCGGTATAGCTATACTGCAAGCCTTTTAGCCTGTACTGCAACGTCAGTACATCACTCCTAAAAATGACGTTTTTTCATGGGATTTTCATAGCGCCGGTATTACGAGTTTTGCGGTGAGGCTGAAAAGCGAGCGTTACAGCCTTAAATGACAAGATCTGTAACGCCATATAAAGTCAGTAGTTATGAGTTTTACACTACAAAGCTGTAATATAAAACTCATAACTAAAGTGTTAAAAAATACACTAACACCCATAAACTACCTATTAACCCCTAAACCGAGGCCCTCCTGCTTTGCAAACACTATAATAAATTTATTAACCCCTAATCTGCCGCTCCCGACATCGCGTCACTAAATTTTTTTATTAACCCCTATTTCGCCGCTCCCCGACATCGTCACCACTATACTAAAGTTATTAATCCCTAAACCGCCGCCCTCCCGCATCGCAAACACTATTTGAATATTATTAACCCCTAATCGGCCGCCCGCCCACATCGCCCCCCCTCTACTAAAGTTATTAAGCCCTAAACCGCAAGCCACTATAATAAACCTATTAACCCATAAACCGAAAAGCCCCCCCACAATGAAATATACTAACTAAAACTATTAACCCCTAAACCGAAAGCCCCCACATCGCAATAAACTAATTTAAACTAGTAACCCCTAAACGCCACCCTAACTTTATATTACAATTACCATTTCCCTATCTTAAATTAAATTAAAACTTACCTGTCAAATTAAAAAAACTAAGTTTAAACTAACAATTAAACTAATATAATTATTAAACTAAAATTAAAGTAACTACAAATTAAATTAAACTAAAATACACTTTAAAAAAATCTTAACACTACTCTAAAAATTGCAAACTATCTAATTACAAAAAAAAAATACTAAGTTACAAAAAATAACAACACTAAATTACAAAAAATAAAAAATGAAATTATCAAAAATAAAAAAAGAATTACGCCTAATCTAATAGCCCTATTAAAATAAAAAAGCCCACCCAAAATAAAAAAAAACCCTAGCCTACAATAAACTACCAATATCAGCTCTTTTACCTATAAAAAAACACAAAGACCCCCCAACAGTAAAACCCACCACCCAACCAACCCCCCAAAATAAAAACCTAATTCTAAAAAAACCTAAGCTACCCATTGCCCTGAAAAGGGCATTTGTATGGGCATTGCCCTTAAAAGGGCATTTAGCCCTTTTACTGTCCAGACCCTAAACTAAAAAATAAAACCCACCCAATAAACCCTTAAACAAGCCTAATATTAACCCCCTGACGATCCACTTACAGTTTTTGAAGTCCCGCTTGAACGATCTTCATCCAGGCGAAGTCTTCATTCAGATGGCCTCTTCAATCTTCATCCTGGCGACAACGTTCTGATCCAAACGGCGAGAAGTCTTCATCCAGGCGGCCTCTTCAATCTTCATCCAGGCGGTATCTTCTATCTTGATCCCGGAGGCGCGGAATGGGTCCATCCTGAAGACATCCGGCTTGGAGCATCCTCTTCATACAGTCGCCGCCGTACACTGGATCTTCAATGCAATGGACGCGATTCAAGATGGCGTCCCTTGAAAAATTTGAATTAGCCAATAGGAATTAGGGCTGCTAAAATCCTATTGGCTATTCAAATCAGCCAATAAGATTTAAGCAGCTCTCATTCTATTGGCTAATTTGAATGCCCATACAAATGCCCTTTTCAGGGAAATGGGTAGCATAAGATTTTAGATATTTTTATTTTGTGGGTTGGGGGGGGGGGGCGTTTGTAATGTTAGTGGGTCTTTGTAATTTTTTTTCCTAAAAGAGCTGATATTTTTAGGGCAATGCCCTACAAAAGGCATTTTTAAGGGCCATTGGTATTTTATTCTAGATTAGTTTTTTTTATTTTGGGGTGTTTTTTTTAATGGGTATTTGAATAGAAATAATTTTTTTATTTTTGATAATTTGTTTGTTATTTTGTGTAATGTATATTTGTATGGAGTGTTTTTATTTTAGCAAAAGAGCTGTTTAACTTAGGGCAATGCCCTACAAAAGGCCCTTTTAAGGGCCCTTGGTAGTTTGGGGAGTGGGGGTTGGTATAGTGTTAAGGAGTGTTTGAATTTTTTTGTAGCAAATGAGCTGTTTATCTCGATGCAATGTCCTACAAAACACCCTTTTAAGGGCCCCCCAAAAGGCCCTTTTAAGGGCCCTTGGTAGTTTTGGGGGGTGGGGGTTTGTATAGGGTTAGGGAGTGTTTGTATATTTTTTGGAGCAAAAGAGCTGTTTATCTCAGGGCAATGCTCTAGAAAAGGCCCTTTTAAGCCCCCCCCCCCCAAAAAAAAGGCCCTTGGTAGTTTATTATAGATTAGGCTTTTTTTTTTTTAAACGGTATTAGAATAGGAATAATCTTTATTTTTTTGGATAATTTCGTGTGTTTTTTTAATGTTTATTTTTTTATTTTTTGTAAAGGTAGTTTTTTTATTTTTTGTAATTTTAGTGTTTTTTTATTTTTTGTAATGTTAGGTTTTAGTGTAAGGCAGGTTAGGTTTTATTTCACAGGTAAGTTTGTATTTATTTTAACTAGGTAGTTAGTAAATAGTTAATAACTATTTACTAACTAGTCTACCTAGTTAAAATAAATACAAACTTACCTGTGAAATAAAAATAAAACCTAAGCTAGCTACAATATAACTATTAGTTATGTATTTAGTTTTAAATAGTTATTATTTACTTAATAATAGTAACTTTAATTTAGATCTAATTTCATTATGTTAAAGTTAGGGGGTGTTAGGGTTAGGTTTAAGGTTAGGGTTACGTTAGGGATAGGGTTACATTAGGGTTAGGTTTAGGGGTTCATTTAGTTTAATTTAGGTTGTTGCGATGTGGGGGGCTGGCGGTTCAGGGGTTAATAGGTTTACAAACACCTAGATTACGAGTTTTGCGTTAGAGGCTATGCGGTGCTAACGAGCAGTTTATGCTCACCGCTCACTTACAGACAGCGCTGGTATTACGGGTTTTTACGAACCCGGCGTTAACCGCAAAAATCTGATCATAGAGCAAAATTTTGCTCCACATCTCACCTCAATACTAGCACTGATTACGTTAGCGGTAAGCTGGCTGAACGTGCTCGTGCACGATTTCCACATAGGAATCAATGGGGGAGAGCCGTCTGAAAAAAAACCTTTTTAGGAATCAATGGGGGAGAGCCGTCTGAAAAAAAAACCTAACACCTGCAAAAAAGCAGCGTTTAGCTCCTAACGCAGCCCCATTGATTCCTATGGGGAAAATACATTTATGTCCACACCTAACACCCTAACATGAACCCTGAGTCTAAACACCCCTAATCTTACACTTATTAACCCCTAATCTGATGCCCCCGACATCGCCGACACCTACATTATATTGATTAACCCCTAATCTGCCGCTCCGGACACCCCACCGCCACCTACATTATACTTATGAACCCCTAATCTGCTGCCCCCGACATCGCCGACACCTACATTATATTGATTAACTCCTAATCTGCCGCCCCCAATGTCGCCGCAACCTACCTACACTTCTTAACCCCTAATCTTCCGCCCCCAACGATGCCGCCACTATATTAAAATATTATTAACCCCTAAATCTAAGTCTAACCCTAACCCTAACACCCCCAACTTAAATATAATTTAAATGAATCTAAATAAAATTACTATTATTACCTAAATAATTCCTATTTAAAACTAAATACGTACCTATAAAATAAACCCTAAGCTAGCTACAATATAACTAATAGTTACATTGTATCTAGCTTAGGGTTTATTTTTATTTTACAGGCAAGTTTGTATTTATTTTAACTAAGTAGAATAGTTATTAAATAGTTATTAACTATTTAATAACTACCTAGTTAAAATAAAGACAAATTTACCTGTAAAATAAAACCTAACCTAAGTTACAATTACACCTAACACTACACTATGATTAAATTAATCCCCTAAATTAAATACAATTAAATACAAATAAATAAAATTAAAGTACAACCCCCCCCCCCACTAAATTACAGGAAACAATAAACAAATTACAAGATTTTTAAACTAATTATACCTAATCTAATCCCCCTAACAAAATAAAGAAGCCCTACCCTACACTAAATTACAAATAGCCCTTAAAAGGGCCTTTTGCAGGGCATTGCTCCAAAGTAATCAGCTCTTTTACCTGTAAAAAAAAAGTACAAATCCCCACCCAACATTAAAACCCACCACCCACACAACCAACCCTACTCTAAAACCCACCCAATACCCCCTTAAAAAAACCTAACACTAACCCCTTGAAGATCACCTTACCGGGAGAAGTCTTCACCCAACCCGGGCCGAAGTCCTCAACGAAGCCGGGAGAAGTCTTCATCCATGACAGACGAAGTGGTCCTCCAGACGGGCAGAAGTCTTCATCCAGAAGGCATCTTCTATCTTCATCCATCCGGCACGGAGCGGGTCCATCTTCAAGACATCCGGCGCAGAGCATTCTTTTCCATCGAAGTCTTCTTACTAAATGACGGTTCCTTTAAGTGATGTCATCCAAGATGGCGTCCCTTCAATTCCAATTGGCTGATAGAATTCTATCAGCCAATCGGAAATAAGGAAATCAGCCAATAGGATTGAACTGGCATTCTATTGGCTGATTGGAACAGCCAATAGAATGCCAGCTCAATCCTATTGGCTGATTGGATCAGCCAATAGGATTGAAGTTCAATCCTATTGGCTGATTGCATCAGCCAATAAGATTTTTTCTACCTTAATTCCGATTGGCTGATAGGATTCTATCAGCCAATCGGAATTGAAGGGACGCCATCTTGGATGACGTCACTTAAAGGAACCATCATTTAGTAAGAAGACTTCGATGGAAGAGGATGCTCCGCACCGGATGTCTTGAAGATGGACCCGCTCCACGCCGGATGGATGAAGATAGAAGATGCCGCCTGGATGAAGACTTCTGCCCGTCTGGAGGACCACTTCGCCCGGCTTGGATGAAGACTTCTCCCGGTAAGGTGATCTTCAAGGGGTTAGTGTTAGGTTTTTCAAGGGGGTATTGGGTGGGTTTTAGAGTAGGGTTGATTGTGTGGGTGGTGGGTTTTAATGTTGGGGGGATTTGTACTTTTTATACAGGTAAAAGAGCTGATTACTTTGGGGCAATGCCCCGCAAAAGGCCTTTTTTAGTCGGATTAATTTAGTGTAATTTTATTTTGGGGGGGCTTTTTAATTTTGTTAGTGGGATTAGATTAGGTGTAATTAGTTTAAAAATCTTGTAATTTGTTTATTATTTTCTGTAATTTAGTGGGGGGTTTGGTACTTTAGATAATTTTATTTATTTGTTTTTAATTGTATTTAATTTAGGGAATTAATTTAATTATAGTGTAGTGTTAGGTGTAATTGTAACTTAGGTTAGGTTTTATTTTACAGGTAAATTTGCCTTTATTTTAACTAGGTAGTTATTAAATAGTTAATAACTATTTAATAACTATTCTACCTAGTTAAAATAAATACAAACTTGCCTGTAAAATAAAAATAAACCCTAAGATAGATACAATGTAACTATTAGTTATATTGTAGCTAGCTTAGGTTTATTTTATAGGTAAGTATTTAGTTTTAAATAGGAATTATTTAGGTAATAATAGCAATTTTATTTAGATTTATTTAAATTATATTTAAATTAGGGCTGTTAGGGTTAGACTTAGATTTAGGGGTTAATAACTTTAATATAGTGGTGGTGACGTTGTGGGCGGCAGATTAAAGGTTAATAAATGTAGGTAGGTGTCGATGTTAGGGACAGCAGATTAGGGGTTAATAATATTTAACTAGTGTTTGCGATGCGGGAGTGCGGCGGTTTAGGGGTTAATATATTTATTATAGTGGCGGCAATGTCCAGCTTCAGCAGATTAGGGGTTAAAAAATTAATTTTAGTGTTTGCGATGTGGGGGGGCCTCGGTTTAGGGGTTAATAGGTAGTTTATGGGTGTTAGTGTACTTTTTAGCACTTTAGTTAAGAGTTTTATGCTACGGCGTTGTAGTGTAAAACTCTTAACTACTGACTTTAAAATGCGGTACCAGTGTTGACAGGAGAGGGTGTACCGCTCACTTTTTGTCAGACTCGTCATACCCTGCGCTATGCAAGTCCCATTGAAAAAATAGGATATACAATTGACTTAAGTGGATTTGAGGTATTTTCAAGTCTGGCTAAAAGTGAGCGTACCGCTCATTTTTAGCCATATTTGAAAATACCGCAAATCCACTTAAATCAATTGCGTATCCTATTTTTTCAATGGGACTTGCATAGCGCCGGTATGACGAGTACCTGCAAGACTCGTAATACCAGCGGACGTTAAGAAGCAGCGTTGGGAACTGCCAACGCTGCTTTTTAAGCCTAACGCCAAACTCGTAATCTAGCCGTTAGTTAATAATTGTAAATTTTATTTAGATCTATTTTAATAATGTTAAAGTTAGGGGGTGTTAGGTTTATGGTTAGGGTTACATTAGGGTTAGGGTTACGTTAGGGTTTAATAGTTTAATTTAGGTTGTTGCGATGTGGGGGCCTGGCGGTTTAGGGGTTAATAGGTTTATTTAGTGTTAGTAATGTGGGAGGCCAGAGGTTTAGGGTTTAATAGCTTTATTTAGGTGGCGGCGATATCGGGAGCGTCGGAATAGGGGTTTATAACTTTAATATAGTTGCGGCGATGTTGGGATGTGGCGGATAATGGGTTAATAACTTTAGTATAGTAGCGGCGATATCGGGAGAGGCACATTAGGGGTTAATAATTTTATTTAGGTGGCGGCAATATCGGGAGCGGCAGATTAGGGGTTAATAACTGTAGGCAGGCGTTGGCGATGTCAGGGGCAGCAAATTTGGGGTGTTTAGACTCGGGGTTTATGTTAGGGTTTTTGGTTTAAACTGTATTTTCTTTTTCCCCATAGACATCAATGGGGCTGCGTTACAGAGATTTTGTTTCCACGATCGCAGGTGTTAGTTTTTTTTTTGCCGGCTCTCCCCATTGATGTCTATGGGGAAAGCGTGCACGAGCACGTCAAACACAGCGCTTGTTTTCTGTGCGGTATGGAGCTTAAAATCTCCATACTTGGGGTTTCGGATCCCCCTACAACCCCTACTCCCCCTGGCTTATCTGGTGTATCTTTGATCAGCTGCCGCTCTGGCCCCCAGCGATGGATCATGTCGCTTTTTTGACTGGGACACCTTGGTGCCCGGAGCTCTCCACTGGTACCCGGGAATTGCTGGCACTCCCTCTGGTGCACCCCAAAACCGCAACCTAGGTATTACGGGGACTCTATGGAACTAAGGCTCCTATGGGGGTGCCAGCCTGTCTAGAGGGGCGGGAATTGCGGGAGATCTGGGGATCAGATAAGACCCTTATCAAGATGGACAGTGTGTATATAAACAGTGTGTTTTTCACAATAAAGTCTGTTCGTGTTTCAACTGAATACTGGTCTTCTCTGGTTATTTGGGTAGGCTCTAGGTATAATCATTTCTCTCCACTCTATAGCTAAAAGTTCCAGGTACAGGAAGGACCCTCTTGGCAGAGCTACACAGTCAGGGTAGCCGGTGTCCATCACAACTGGTTGGCAGCAGTGGGATACTTCCATCTTTCTGGAACATCCAAACCACCAACTAAGCCCTCTTTGATGGAGCAGCGGTACTCTGGGCTTAAAAGGAGTACCCTGAAAGTTTTGCTGGAGGTTCATGGACAAGTGGCCAATAACTGAGGGGACTGATATGTCCGAGGTACAGAGGGAGATCCGGTGGCGACGTGCTCTATGAGACCACCCCACCACAGGAGATTATCACCCAGATAATTGCCAACGCAACCTGCCTCAAGATGTTGGAGGTCCAGAAGGCTATGGAGGGAGCGTTGCCGGTCAATCTGGGGCCTGCTCCCCATCAAAAGAAGCTACCACATGAGGATTTTCTAGCCTTTAAAGATGAAGAAGAGGAGATAGACAGGTACTTACAAGTATTTGAGACGCAGTGTGAACTGCAGGGCATCGTCAGTGCCGACAAAGTTACCCTCCTAATTGGGAAGCTATTGGCGAGAGCCTTGGATGCCTTCGAGGCTATCCCCTTGGAGGACAAAAGAAACTATGACTGGGTGAAAGAAGGAATCCTAGCCCGATACACCATCACGCCAGAGGCTCACCGGCTGAAGTTCCAAGAATTAAGGCTGAAGTTCACAGAGTGGGCACACCAGTTCACCCGCTCCTTGGACTACTGGTTTGCAGACTACCAAATAACCACCCTGGTCCAAGCCTCCCAGCTCATTCTCCTGGAACACTTTTATAAACACTCCCTGTCGGAGGTACGAGAATGGAGCCCAAGACAGTAGACCAAGCTGCCGGCCTAAGATAGATCAGTTCCTGGTTGCTCAGAGTCAGTTGCGACCCAAGCCTCGCCCAGCGGGCCGCTCCTCTGCAGCTTCGGCTCACCCACCGGCGGCTCACCGGAACCCCTCAGCCCCACAGGTACAACACTGCTCCTCCAGGCGCAGTCCACCCTGGAATACAGGAATCTGATGCTACAGATGCAACCAGATGGGTCATGTCCGACCCAACTGTCCAAGAAATCCGCCCCCTGCTCAATAGACAAGAGCACCCGCTTTGAGCTCCAGGGCCATCGCTCACTGCTTGGAGGCAGAGAGCCCCGCTGACCACGCCACTTGGACCGAAGAAGAGTTTGTGGTCCTACATGAGATGGACCCAGTTCAAGCAGCAACTGGCGACATCCGCCTACACCACCGCCAGGTCGTTCACCTGGATTGGGGTGCAGGCTCCCGTGGTGTGGAAGTAGGGGTTATGGCTCACTAACCCGCAGAAGTCTTGTTGGGGAATTATTTGGGGCACTTCACCTCCTCCATTGCATTGGATGGCCAATGCTTACCCTGTCACCACCCGCCAGCAAGCCGGACTTCAAACCACTGCACATGATAAGGGGACCCAGATGCCTCTATGTTCGGGTTGGGAGCAGTGCTAAGCCAGGTGGATGAGGAGGGACAAGAACACCTCCTAGCCTTGGGCCTTTTTAAAACCCCAAATAATAATAAAACATATGACAATTCATTCTGCAGAATAACTTGTTAGATCTACTTGTTTTCATGAAAACATGCTAGAAGCCCATACATTTATTATTGTATCTAAGTAAGTGTGTCCAGAATTTTGGACTATATTTCTAAAGTTTTCTGATAGAACTCTATGGAGGAAAACCTAGAGATAGAGACTGTGCGAGTAACTGAAATAACACAACCACTTTCAGTTATTAGAGTTGTTGAAAGTATAAAGTAAACTATAATATTTCAGAAAATGATGCACCTGGATTTATTAGTATTTGAAAATCAGCATATATTAAAATAGTCAAATTTAAGCTATAGTTGTTCTACTATGCAGCCAAAATACCTGAACATGTTTGTATCTATTCAATATAATTCTCTCTTACATCTTCTGTTCATGAGTTCCTCAACTCTTCATTGATATGTTAATTACTGAAAAGCATATGGATTGAATTATAGATTTATCTTGATTCTGAGGTCTATACCCCAACCACTTTATTCTCAGTAAAGACGTTGTATAAGTGCATAGTGAACTCTTGATAAACCTGAGGTCTGCAGGAAGGGGAAAACATCTATAATGACCAAATTAGGTTAATTTCAGAAAAAATGTGTGAGAAGTTTAGTAAATTTAAAAACATGCACAGACTGATGTAATAGAGAGGTTGCTAATATTTTCTCTGATGGCCGGCGTCATACAAATATACCTAAGTGTACATGTCTGTGCGCTGGGTACTTTGTTCTCAGTATTTGAAATGCCATGTTGTGTGATTCTGTGGTTTCTGTCCCTTCTGAAGCATTTCCTTTTTTGTGCTGGTGTCTGAAATGTGTTTTCAATAACTTTAATTACAGGAAAACAGCAAAAATATAGAAAACAAATCTAGCAGCCAGAAAAAATGTGGTGGTAAAAATAAATGTGCATGCTGTGGTCTCTGATTGTATTACTTACTGTAGCTATTTAGAGATCCATAAAAGTTCATGACGTTCAGAGAAATAAAGTGCATTTTATTGTCACTACATATTATGGGCTTTTATGGTATTGTTGCGATGATTACTGTAACAGCACAAAGCTACATTTAAGCTGATCTCATGGTGTGTTTTTAGTGTTGTTTGTTGTATGAGTTAATTTATCACTTACATTTATACCGGAAGATTTACAACGTTAAAGACCCAGATTACAAGTGGAGCGTTTGGTGCTCTATCAATATCGTTTGACCACTCTAGGATTAGCGTGCAAATTGATATTAAAAGTCTATGATAAAACTGAACAACCATATACTTTTAATGGATATCATGACCATGCTGAGCATTGCTCATATTACAAGCTAAAAGTTGTCTGTTGTGCTCAAGCGCAACCCAAAATATTACTAGAAAAGTTAGTACGATATGAAACATGAAGCAAAGAGTTAGGGCTAGAATAAAAGTTTCACAAAATACATGTAAAACATATTAAAATATATAGAAGTATATAACACACAAACACACACACATATATATATATATATATATATATATTTATATATATATATATATATATATATAATAATAATAATAATAATAATAATAATAAAAATCTGCAGGAGTGCACTCTCACTTCAAATTTCAGCTGCCAGGGTGCTTGCAGTAAATTAACAGTAAAACGAGCAGGCTTGCACTCACTGGTCTTAAATAACTGGTGCCTTTAATGTGAAGTATCAGGGACAAAGTCTGAGGAAGGGTATACGTTCCCCGAAAAACGTTACATTAATGGCACCAGGTATTTAAGACCAAGTTGCCCTAAGTTAAACAGCTCTTTTACATTAAAAATAAACAAAGTCCCCCATAACAGTAAAACCCCCACCCACCAACCCCCCCCCCCAAAAAAAACCCTAACACTAATAAACATAATTTACCCATTGCCCTGAAAAGGGCATTTGTATAAGCATTGCCCTTAAAAGGGCATTCAGCTCTTTTGAGATTTGCCCCAAAAAATCCTAATCTAAAAAAACAAAAACCCCCAAAAAATAAAAAAAAAACCTAACACTAAACCCCCAAATAGGTACTCATGGTTTCAGAAGTCCGGCTGAGAAGGTCTTCTTCCAGGCGGGTCCATCATCTTCACCCATAGCGAAGGAGGCACGGCGCGGAGGTCTGGAGCGGTCTTCCCAGAAGTCGCAATCCTCGGCGGCAGTCATCGGTGGCTGTGGTCCTCGGCAAAGGCGTGGAGGTTCCTCTTCATGCGATCGTCCGCCGTACACTGAAGAAAGAATTCGAGGTACCCCATATTTATTAGGGTACCTTGAATTCCTATTGACTCAAATTTTCAAAATCAGCCAATAGGATGAGAGCTACTGAAATCTTATTGGCTGATTTGAACAGTCAATAGGATTTCAGTAGCTCTCATCCTATTGGCTGTTTTGAAAAATTCAGCCAAAAGGAATTCAAGGTACCCCAAATTGATTGCGGTACCTTGCATTCAATATTCAGTATACTACGGACATCGGATGAAGAGGAGCCTCTATGTTGCAGAGAACCGCCGCCACCAAGGACCACCGCCGAGGATCGCCACATCTGGGAAGACTCCTCCGGACCTCCGCTGCGCGCCGCCTTCGCTGTGGATGAAGATGATGGGCCTGCCTGGAAGAAGACCTTCTCCGCCGGACTTCTGAAACAGTGACTACCTATTTGGGGCTTTAGTGTTTTTTTAGATGAGGTTTTTTTGGGGGACAAATCTCAAAAAAGCTGAATGCCCTTTTAAGGGCAGTGAAAAAGAGCTGAATGCCCTTTTAAGGGCAATGCCCATACAAATGCCCTTTTCAGGGCAATGGGTAGATTAGGTTTATTAGTGTTAGGTTTTTTTTATTTTGGGAGGTTTGGTGGGTGGGGGTTTTTACTGTTAGGGGGGACTTTATTTATTTATTTTTTAGTTTTCAAAAGAGCTTTATTAAGATCGAATGAGATTACATATCATAAAACAGTTGTACATGGTATATATCATTAATGTTACAAGTTAGAATGTCTCATACATAAATCCATGCAATAACAGTGGGAAAACTAGAATCATCTATTACGTTACTTATGATTATCATATAGCTTCTTATTTCCCATTTCAGCAAATCTCAATATTGTCCCCTGAAATTGCAATTGAGACCTCTCTTGGGTCTGAGGCAGGATCAACAAAAAATTGAATGGTATTGGGGATATATAAAGTTAAAAAATAATAAGAAAAATGTTAGCGTACAGCTTAAGTGATAAGTTCAAACCAACAAGATATTTATAACAAATCTTACTGTAGCTATACATCGGTATTAACAGTGTTCTTTTACCAGCCCCCTATAACTGCGATGCAAGCCTCCCTTGGGCCTGTTCTTATGCTTAAATAAAATCCGGGGGTATTATCAGACATACAACAGAAAGGAGAATTTACATAAAAACGCATATTATCATGTTTAAAGGCATTATGAAACTATTCGTTTCTTTTGAAGGTTTATGTAGATGCACCGGTCAAGACTGGTTGTTATATTAACATACAACTCACAGAGGCAAGCAACCATTTTTTGTGGTCTAACTAAGAAACTACATAACGGAATAAAAATAAACTCAACTATGCAAAACTTATTTCCCAGCTCATATAGTCTTCATTATTGAACCTGAGCGGCTATATATATACACTTTCAGCTAATTGTTGCGTGTCACGCCCTAAACAAAAAACATATATATATGATACGGCTCATAAAACTTTCTTTTTAGGTATAGCTCATGTTAGTAATATTAATTGATATTTGGGCTCCCAACAACAGTCCCGGCCGTAGACCGCAAAAGGGGCACTGGTATTACTATCATTTTTTCTTTCTTTAATCTGAGGCAGCACACGCACTGTTAATCCCTTTTTCAAATATAATTTTATATCACCTAGGGGCCCCCCACTAAACCCCACAGGGGACACACAGGAATATAAAAGGGCGTTAATGGCATCCACAATGCCTTCACTATGCCATAAATGCTTATATAGTTCTAAGGCTCCCTTGTAGTGTGTTTCAGTGAAAGTGCATGTAGCCATTTGAAATAAAACATAGGGAAGCCACAACAGATATAATCACATCAACATAGATATAGATAAACAAGATTAAAACATTTTTAAACCAACGATATTAAACAGTATTTCGCAATACCAGGATATCTTCAGGCTGGCTTTAGCATGCCCCAATAATATTGCATTTTAGACTGTTTGTCAGAGTCTTTTCTGTCGGGGTAAAAAGGTATGTCCAGCTGCCGTTGTAAAGCTGCATCCGTTAAAGATGATGTGTTATCCATAGTTATATTAATCTGGGATTCTCCTCTATTCTCCTGTATAAGGAATGCTTCCAGTTCATGTCTATTTATCCTTCGAGACAGCGTGGGTAAAAGTGCTGAGCTTCTTGAGTTGTTTAGAGGCTATTGCGTGGCTTGTTCCATCGCCATGACTGTATTTAGATGTTGGATCAGCACTGAGAGGTGCCATGGAGATAGTGCTCCTCTGTTGCTTATTAGTCACTGGCGGTCTGCTATTTTGCCGGGGCGACTTCTTTCGAGGTGAAACCTGTAAAGCTGACACTGTACTAGCCTTGATTTCCCTTTTGCTTTGTAGGGAAGAAACCGTGGGAGTGCCCTTTGCCGCGATTCTATCCTCCATAGCCCTCACCTCCTTATCTTCCGCTTTGCTCTCTAGGTTAAAGTATATTATATGTGGTTGTGTTAGAAAGTCCCAAGGAGCCCTTTGCATTAGATCCATAAAGCGGTGTTCAATTCTCTCCAAAATGTCATCAATGCGGGACAGATAGTTAACTTCCATCACGGCAGCCATATTTATTGCGCAGCAAGAGATTTCCTGGTAGCCTCAGGTTTTCTGTATTGGAAAGATCCCTTTTATTCTATAGTGCTGTAAGAGTGTGAGAAGTTTATATTCTATTATATCCAGTCCTGACAATTACCCTCGGGGAACCGAGGGGGGTAGCGCTGCCTGTCCTAAGCCGCCGCTCCAGGCCTTTGTTGTCCACTCTCGTACTCTAGCATCAGAAATACAGTGAGTAACCTGATTTTCACCAAACAAACCACTGTACCAGTAGTGCTGATCGTTTTATGTGCTAAATCGCTGTAATAGGTACCCTACACCGGCAGATTGCTGGGTGATCAGCAGGAGCACTGAGAATGAGAAGATGCGACCATCCACAGTCGCTGCTTGGACACGCCCCCCCCGACTTTATTTATTTTTACTGTAAAAAAGCTGTTAAACTTAGGGCAATGCCCTACAAAAAGCCCTTTTAAGGGCTATTGGTAGTTTAGTATTAGATTAGGGGTGTTTTTATTTTGGGGGGATTTTTATTTTCTTAGGCCTAGATTTGGAGTTTTGCGTTAACCGTCAAAACCAGCGTTAGAGGCTCCTAACGCTGGTTTTTACCGCCCGCTGGTATTTGGAGTCAGTGAGGAAAGGGTCTAACGCTCACTTTGCAGCCGCGACTTTTCCATACCGCAGATCCCCCTACACCATTTGCGTATCCTATCTTTTCAATGGGATCTTTCTAACACTGGTATTTAGAGTCTTGGCTGAAGGGAGCGTTAGAAATCTAACGACAAAACTCCAGCCGCAGAAAAAAGTCAGTAGTTAAGAGCTTTCTGGGCTAACGCCGGTTCATAAAGCTCTTAACTACTGTGCTCTAATGTACACTAACACCCATAAACTACCTATGCACCCCTAAACCGAGGTCCCCCCACATCGCCGCCACTCTATTAAATTTTTTTAACCCCTAATCTGCCGACCGCACACCGCCGCCACCTATGTTATACTTATGTACCCCTAATCTGCTGCCCCTAACACCGCCGACCCCTATATTATATTTATTAACCCCTAATCTGCCCCCCACAATGTCGCCGCCAGCTACCTACAATAATTAACCCCTAATCTGCCAAACGGACCTCACCGCTACTATAATAAAGTTATTAACCCCTAATCCGCCTCACTCCTGCCTCAATAACCCTATAAGAAATAGTATTAACCCATAATCTGCCCTCCCTAACATCGCCGACACCTAACTTCAATTATTAACCCCTAATCTGCCGACCGGACATCACCGCTACTCTAATAAATGTATTAACCCCTAAAGCTAAGTCTAACCCTAACACTAACAACCCCCTAAGTTAAATATAATTTAAATCTAACGAAAAAAATTAACTCTTATTAAATAAATTATTCCTATTTAAAGATAAATACTTACCTGTAAAATAAACCCTAATATAGCTACAATATAACGAATAATTATATTGTAGCTATTTTACGATTAATATTTATTTTACAGGCAACTTTGTAATTATTTTAACCAGGTACAATAGCTATTAAATAGTTAATAACTATTTAATAGCTACCTAGTTAAAATAATTACAAAATTACCTGTAAAATAAATCCTAACCTAAGTTACAATTAAACCTAACACTACACTATCAATAAATTAATTAAATACAATACCTACAAATAAATACAATTAAATAAACTAACTAAAGTACAAAAAATAAAAAAGAACTAAGTTACAAAAAATAAAAAAATATTTACAAACATTAGAAAAATATTACAATAATTTTAAACTAATTACACCTTCTCTAAGCCCCCTAATAAAATAACAAAGCCCCCCAAAATAAAAAAATGCCCTACCCTATTCTAAATTAAAAAAGTTCAAAGCTCTTTTACCTTACCAGCCCTGAAAAGGGCCATTTGTGGGGCATGCCCCAAAGAATTCAGCTCTTTTGCCTGTAAAAAAAAACATACAATACCCCCCCAACATTACAACCCACCACCCACATACCCCTAATCTAACCCAAACCCCCCTTAAATAAACCTAACACTAAGCCCCTGAAGATCTTCCTACCTTATCTTCACCACGCCGGGTTCACCGATCCATCCACAGAAGTCTTGATCCAAGCCTCCGAAGTCTTGATCCAAGCCCAAGCGGGGGCTGAAGAGTGACGTCCATCCTCCGGCTGAAGTCTTAATCCAAGCGGCAAATGAAGAAGTCCATCTTCGGGAAGAAATCTTCATCCTATTCGGGCAGAAGAGTAGATCCGGACCGGCAAACATCTTCATCCAAGCCGCATCTTCTATGTTGTTCCATCCGATGACGAGCGGCTGATCTTGAAGACCTCCGGCGCAGATCCATCCTCTTCGATCGACGTCCAACTGAAGAATGAAGGTTCCTTTAAGGGACGTCATCCAAGATGGCGTCCCTCGAATTCCGATTGGCTGATAGGATTCTATCAGCCAATCGGAATTAAGGTAGGAAAATTCTGATTGGCTGATAGAATCAGCCAATCAGATTCAAGCTCAATCCGATTGGCTGATTGGATCAGCCAATCAGATTGAGCTTGCATTCTATTGGCTGATCGGAACAGCCAATAGAATGCGAGCTCAATCTGATTGGCTGATAGGATCAGCCAATCGGATTGAACTTGAATCTGATTGGCTGATTCCATCAGCCAATCAGAATTTTCTACCTTAATTCCGATTGGCTGATAGAATCCTATCAGCCAATCGGAATTCGAGGGACGCCATCTTGGATGACGTCCCTTAAAGGAACCTTCATTCTTCAATTGGACGTCGAACGAAGAGGATGGATCCGCGCCGGAGGTCTTCAAGATCAGCCGCACGTCATCGGATGGAACAACATAGAAGATGCGGCTTGGATGAAGATGTTTGCCGGTCCGGATTTACTCTTCTGCCCGGATAGGATGAAGATTTCTTCCCGAAGATGGACTTCTTCATTTGCCGCTTGGATCAAGACTTCAGTCGGAGGATGGACGTCACTCTTCAGCCCCCGCTTGGGCTTGGATCAAGACTTCGGAGGCTTGGATCAAGACTTCTGTGGATGGATCGGTGAACCCGGCGTGGTGAAGATAAGGTAGGAAGATCTTCAGGGGCTTAGTGTTAGTTTTATTTAAGGGGGGTTTTGGTTAGATTAGGGGTATGTGGGTCGTGGGTTGTAATGTTGGGGGGGGGTATTGTTTTTTTTTTACAGGCAAAAGAGCTGAATTCTTTGGGGCATGCCCTGCAAATGGCCCTTTTCAGGGCTGGTAAGGTAAAAGAGCTTTGAATTTTTTAATTTAGAATAGGGTAGGGCATTTTTTTATTTTGGGGGGCTTTGTTATTTTATTAGGGGGCTTAGAGTAGGTGTAATTAGTTTAAAATTGCTGTAATATTTTTCTAATGTTTGTAAATATTTTTTTATTTTTTGTAACTTAGTTCTTTTTTATTTTTTGTACTTTAGTTAGTTTATTTCATTGTATTTATTTGTAGGTATTGTATTTAATTAATTTATTGATAGTGTAGTGTTAGGTTTAATTGTATTAAATTGTAGGTATTTTATTTAATTAATTTATTGATAGTGTAGTGCTAGGTTTAATTGTAACTTAGGTTAGGATTTATTTTAAAGGTAATTTTTGTAATTATTTTAACTAGGTAACTATTAAATAGTTATTAACTATTTAATAGCTATTGCACCTGGTTAAAATAAAATAAATACAAAGGGGTGTTTAGACTCGGGGTACATGTTAGGGTGTTAGGTGCAGACTTAGGAAGTGTTTCCCCATAGGAAACAATGGGGCTGCGTTAGGAGCTGAACGCTGCTTTTTTGCAGGTGTTAGGTTTTTTTTCAGCTCAAACTGTCCCATTGTTTCCTATGGGGGAATCGTGCACGAGCACGTTTTTGAAGCTGGCCGTGTCCGTAAGCACCGCTGGTATCGAGAGTTGCAGTGGCGGTAAATTATGCTCTATGCTCCCTTTTTGGAGCCTAACGCACTGAAAACCCAGCCATTCTGTGAACTCTAAATACCAGCGGTATTTAAAAGGTGCAGCCAGAAAAAAGCACGCGTAGCTAACGCACCCCTTCTAACGCAAAACTCCAAATCTAGGCGATAGGGATTAGGTTTAATTTTTTTATTTTGGATAATGTGTTTATTATTTTTTTGTAATGTTAGCCTTTTTTATTTTCTGTAATTAGATTAATGTAATTTAGGAGTTTCATCCGGGTGACTGTCGAGAGCAGAGCGGAGAGTGGTCAGTCAGTGACCAGAGTCATGCAGACAGTGCAGAGTAGCTAGCAGGTGACGGTGTTGTGGCTGGGTTGGCAGTGGCTCAGGTATTTCCAAGAGTCGGACCGAGTCAAGGGCTGGGTAGTTTGTTACTTTTGATGAGGTAAGACAAAACAGTCAGACACAGTTAAAGTTAAGAGTAACAGACTACAGTAGTAAGAGAAGTAACTTAAAAAAAAAAATTTGTTTGTTTTTGAGTGCTCAGTGCTGTGCGGCCACATACATCTGTAGTAGTAAAATGTATAGCAGGGCTGTATGACCATTTCACACATCAGACTTTTTGTTCAAAGTCTGCAAACCAAACATACAGATTTGCAGATTTTAACTAAAACAATACTTTAATATTCTATATAAATATGCTTCATATTACCAATATTTCATATATGTGGCCCAAACTTGCACATACCACCAGCACCAGAAACATATACACTATACCCACAATTAGAATTAGCCAGCAGCAGAGAAAATATTTTATGTATTGCAAATGATGAGTTGTAAATGAGTGATATAGAATGAGGAACTATTGACCAGATTAAAAGTACTAAAGAGCAACCTTGTGCGCGTTATACAATTAAAAGAATAATAATAAAAAAGTAAAAATTAAAAAGTATTTTCTTTAATCCCAACAAACCCCACCCTAGCCATGTGATTTGCAAAATATCTGCTCCCTTCTTCATTGAATGTGCTAGTTTATCACCCAAGTGGAATCAAAATAATGATTTGAATGGAGATCTCTAGGCTTCTCACCCTTTAGCGTGTAGTGCACTTGGTTGGCAGAGCCACAGCACTAATCCTATGCTGCCAAAGTACAAAACCAGAACATGAGTTGTGAAAAAAGCATATAATGGGTTAAACTCTACTCTCTGTTCATCTAAAACCTAGAGATCATCCTCTATCTCCCAGCAGAGAATAAACATGCCAGGGCCACATCCCCAGAGTAACAAGTAATTACTAATACAGCTATTTAGGGTGTTGTTGTGTCATAACATGATGAGGAGTTGAGGTTGGACAGTACATTTTCACAGTTTCATTTGGGGAGAAAAAGTAATTAATTTCCATGAAAAGCAAATCAAAGCTGTTTTTAACATGTATATATTTAATGCAATGTATTGCTTTGCTTTTCAGTGATATTAATTACTTTTTTTAGGAAATAGAACTTGATTGTTTATATAAAAAATAAATGTCATAAGTAGTAAGAGTATGGAGGTTATGTCAAACTTTTTTGACAGGTGGACACGCCCCTTTCTCCTCCCCTAAAACACCCCTTTCCACTCCCACTTTTACGCCCCTTTTTGATATCAATTTGATATAAAATTGATATAAAAAGGGGATTTTGATACGAATTTGATATAAAATCGATATTAAAAAAAGTGTTTTTAATACGTATTTGATATAAAATTGATATTAAATAGTTTTTTTATTAGGATTTGGATTAAAAGGTTATAAGAGGTTATTAAGCTTATTTTGATATGGTTGATTAGGAGCTTTATAAAAGACTATAAAGTTTATTTAATTTTAAAAATGTATAAAGTATACTTTGATATTGTATTCTATTAAAAGGGAGATATAAAATCTTAATATATATATCCTCTATAATGTTCAATAGGTTTAATAAGGCATGTCAGGACTTGCTATGAAAAAGAAAAAAAAAAAGAAGATATAAAATGTAATAGGATTAAAAGGAGGAGGTATAAGAGTGTATAAAATTCAATTGTTTTGATATTTTCTTTTATTAGGAGGTTATAAAAATGGGGGATAAAATATAATTTTGAACTTTAATGTTCAATAGGTTTAATAAGGCATGTCAGGACATGTCTTTTGCCAGAAATTCTAACATTATGTTAGGGGAGTGTCTTTTAACCAAAAACAAGAGGCGTGTCAGGACTTATCTTTTTGTCACAAAAATGTTACGTGGCATGTTAGGACATGTATTTTACTCAAAACAGACTGATATCGCACACGTCATATAAATCAATGTTTTATGAAAAAAATAGCTGTATACTGCCTAAAGAATGCAGTCTGCTAACGTCAATCGTGGACTTGTATTAAGAGAATTATATCATAATCCTATAAACCCCGGGTCATTAGGCGGTGTTGAAAATCTGTACAAAGCAGCTAAAAAATATGGATTCAACAGAAAAAAAATTGTAAAATTTTTAAATCAGCATTCAAAATAGCATTTCTAGTCTTCTACTGTGTTTAATAAATGTAATATTCAAATTTAAATGCTACATTCGAATTTGAATGAAACATTCAAATTTAAAATAGTATTTCTAGTCTAATACTGTGTTTCATAAATGTAATATTCGAATTTAAATGTGACATTCAAATTCAAATGTGACATTCAAATTCGAAATAGCATTTCTAGTCTTCTACTGTGTTTAATAAATGTAATATTCAAATTTAAATGCTACATTTATTAAACACAGTATTAGACTAGAAATACTATTTTAAATGCTGATTTAAAAATTTTACAATTTTTTTTCTGTTGAATCCATATTTTTTAGCTGCTTTGTACAGATTTTCAACACCACCTAATGACCCGGGGTTTATAGGGTTATAATATAATTCTCTTAATACAAGTCCACGATTGACGTTAGCAGACTCCATTCTTTAGGCAGTATACAGCTATTTTTTTCATAAAACATTGATTTATATGACTTTTACGAAATACGTGTGCGATATTAGTCTGTTTTGAGTAAAATACATGTCCTAACATGCCACGTAACATTTTTGTGACAAAAAGATAAGTCCTGACACGCCTCTTGTTTTTGGTTAAAAGACACGCCCCTAACATAATGTTAGAATTTCTGGCAAAAGACATGTCCTGACATGCCTTATTAAACCTATTGAACATTAAAGTTCAAAATTATATTTTATCCCCCATTTTTATAACCTCCTAATAAAAGAAAATATCAAAACAATTGAATTTTATACACTCTTATACCTCTTCCTTTTAATCCTATTACATTTTATATCTTTTTTTTTTTTTTTTTCATAGCAAGTCCTGACATGCCTTATTAAACCTATTGAACATTATAGAGGATATATATATTAAGATTTTATATCACCCTTTTAATAGAATACAATATCAAAGTATACTTTATACCTTTTTTAAATTAAATAAACTTTATAGTCTTTTATAAAGCTCCTAATCAACCATATCAAAATAAGCTTAATAACCTCTTATAACCTTTTAATCCAAATCCTAATAAAAAACTATTTAATATCAATTTTATATCTAATACGTATTAAAAACACTTTTTTTAATATCGATTTTATATCAAATTCGTATCAAAATCCCCTTTTTATATCAATTTTATATCAAATTGATATCAAAATGGGGCGTAAAAGTAGGAGTGGAAAGGGGCGGGTTTAGGGGAGGAGAAAGGGGCGTGCCCACCTGTCAAAAAAGTTTGACATAACCTCCATACTCTTACTACTGTCATAATATATACCGTATATTGTTATATTAATCTAGTTTATAACATTTAAACCTCTAAATTTCTGAGCCACTCCAGACAGCCTCTTATCACATGCTTTTCACAACAACACTGCTAGTTCATGTGAGCCATATCGATGACATTGTGCTCTCCCTGGAATTTTGCATGACACTACAGTAACTGGCTAAAATGCAAGTGAATAGATGATAAAGGCATGTGATAAAGGGGCAGTGTGCAGAGGCTTACATACAAGGTAATTACAGAGGTAAAAAGTATATTACTATAACCATGCTGGCTGTGAAAAACTGGGGAATGGGTAATAAAGGGATTATCTATCTGTTTTTTTCTTTTTCTTCAAAAGGTTAGGACATTGGAGAAGAGGGGGGGGAGGTCTAGGAGATTAAGGGATTGCCAATAGTTAAGGGTGAAGATGGTCTGGAATAGTGGAAGATTGTTATATAAGAGGTAGCGATTTTATGGGGAGGAAGCCGATTTGATGATGCATTGCTCATTGTGTTAAAAGTCAAAGGCCTAGATTTAGAGTTTGGCGGTAGCCATGAAAACCAGCGTTAGAGGCTCCTAACGCTGGTTTTAGGCTACCGCCAGTATTTGGAGTAATTGAAAAAAGGGTCTAACGCTCACTTTTCAGCCGCGACTTTTCCATACCGCAGATCCCCTTACGTCAATTGCGTATCCTATCTTTTCAATGGGATCTTTCTAACTCCGGTATTTAGAGTCGTGTCTGAAGTGAGCGTTCGAATTCTAACGACAAAACTCCAGCCGGAGAAAAAAGTCAGTAGTTAAGAGCTTTCTGGGCTAACGCCGGTTTATAAAGCTCTTAACTACTGTGCTCTAAAGTACACTAACACCCATAAACTACCTATGTACCCCTAAACCGAGGCCCCCCACATCGCCGACACTCGATTAATTTTTTTTAACCCCTAATCTGCCGACCGCCACCTGCGTTATACTTATGTAGCCCTAATCTGCTGCCCCTAACACCGCCGACCCCTATATTATATTTATTAACCCCTAACCTGCCCCCCACAACGTCGCCGCCAGCTACCTACCCTTATTTACCCCTAATCTGCCAACCGCAAAGAGCCGCCACCTACATTATAGCTATGTACCCCTAATCTGCTGCCCCTAACACCGCCGACCCCTATATTATATTTATTAACCCCTAATCTGCCCCCCTCAACGTCCCCTCCACCTGCCTACACTTATTAACCCCTAATCTGCCGACCGGACCGCACCGCTACTATAATAAAGTTATTAACCCCTAATCCGTCTCACTAACCCTATAATAAATAGTATTAACCCCTAATCTGCCCTCCCTAACATCGCCGACACCTAACTTCAATTATTAACCCCTAATCTGCCGACTGGAGCTCACCGCTATTCTAATAAATGTATTAACTCCTAAAGCTAAGTCTAACCCTAACACTAACACCCCCCTAAATTAAATATAATTTTAATCTAACGAAATAAATTAACTCTTATTAAATAAATTATTCCTATTTAAAGCTAAATACTTACCTGTAAAATAAATCCTAATATAGCTACAATATAAATTATATTTATATTATAGCTATTTTAGGATTAATATTTATTTTACAGGTAACTTTGTATTTATTTTAACCAGGTACAATAGCTATTAAATAGTTAAGAACTATTTAATAGCTAAAATAGTTAAAATAATTACAAATTTACCTGTAAAATAAATCCTAACCTAAGTTACAATTAAACCTAACACTACACTATCAATAAATTAATTAAATAAAATTCCTATAATTATCTACAATTAAACCTAACACTACACTATCAATAAATAAATTAAATACAATTCCTACAAATAAATACAATGAAATAAACTAACTAAAGTACAAAAAATAAAAAAGAACTAAGTTACAAAAAATAAAAAAATATTTACAAACATTAGAAAAATATTACAACAATTTTAAACTAATTACACCTACTCTAAGCCCCCTAATAAAATAACAAAGACCCCCAAAATAAAAAATGCCCTACCCTATTCTAAATTACTAAAGTTCAAAGCTCTTTTACCTTACCAGCCCTGAACAGGGCCCTTTGCGAGGCATGCCCCAAGAAGTTCAGCTCTTTTGCCTGTAAAAAAAACATACAATACCCCCCCCAACATTACAACCCACCACCCACATACCCCTAATCTAACCCAAACCCCCCTTAAATAAACCTAACACTAAGCCCCTGAAGATCTTCCTACCTTGAGTCATCTTCACCCAGCCGAGCCAAATTCTTCATCCAAGCAGAGCAAGAAGAGGTCCTCCATCCGATAGAAGTCTTCATCCAAGCGGAGCAAGAAGAGGTCTTCCATCCGATTGAAGTCTTCATCCAAGCGGCATCCATCCGGAGCGGAGCGGCAGCATCCTGAAGACCTCCAACGCGGAACATCCATCCTGGCCGACGACTGAACGACGAATGACGGTTCCTTTAAATGACGTCATCCAAGATGGCGTCCCTCGAATTCCGATTGGCTGATAGGATTCTATCAGCCAATCGGAATTAAGGTAGGAATATTCTGATTGGCTGATGGAATCAGCCAATCAGAATCAAGTTCAATCCGATTGGCTGATCCAATCAGCCAATCAGATTGAGCTCGCATTCTATTGGCTGTTCCGATCAGCCAATAGAATGCGAGCTCAATCTGATTGGCTTTTCGGATCAGCCAATCGGATTGAACTTGATTCTGATTGGCTGACTCCATCAGCCAATCAGAATATTCCTACCTTAATTCCGATTGGCTGATAGAATCCTATCAGCCAATCGGAATTCGAGGGACGCCATCTTGGATGACGTCATTTAAAGGAACCGTCATTCGTCGTTCAGTCGTCGGCCAGGATGGATGTTCCGCGTTGGAGGTCTTCAGGATGCTGCCGCTCCGCTCCGGATGGATGCCGCTTGGATGAAGACTTCAATCGGATGGAAGACCTCTTCTGCCCCGCTTGGATGAAGACTTCTACCGGATGGAGGACCTCTTCTTGCCCCGCTTGGATGAAGACTTCTACCAGATGGAGGACCTCTTCTTGCTCCGCTTGGATGAAGAATTTGGCTCGGCTGGGTGAAGACGACTCAAGGTAGGAAGATCTTCAGGGACTTAGTGTTAGGTTTATTTAAGGGGGGTTTGGGTTAGATTAGGGGTATGTGGGTGGTCGGTTGTAATGTTGGGGGGGGGTATTGTATGTTTTTTTTTACAGGCAAAAGAGCTGAACTTCTTGGGGCATGCCTCGCAAAGGGCCCTGTTCAGGGCTGGTAAGGTAAAAGAGCTTTGAACTTTAGTAATTTAGAATAGGGTAGGGCATTTTTTTATTTTGGGGGTCTTTGTTATTTTATTAGGGGGCTTAGAGTAGGTGTAATTAGTTTAAAATTGTTGTAATATTTTTCTAATGTTTGTAAATATTTTTTTATTTTTTGTAACTTAGTTCTTTTTTATTTTTTGTACTTTAGTTAGTTTATTTCATTGTATTTATTTGTAGGAATTGTATTTAATTTATTTATTGATAGTGTAGTGTTAGGTTTAATTGTAGATAATTATAGGTATTTTATTTAATTAATTTATTGATAGTGTAGTGTTAGGTTTAATTGTAACTTAGGTTAGGATTTATTTTACAGGTAAATTTGTAATTATTTTAACTATTTTAGCTATTAAATAGTTCTTAACTATTTAATAGCTATTGTACCTGGTTAAAATAAATACAAAGTTGCCTGTAAAATAAATATTAATCCTAAAATAGCTACAATATAATTATAATTTATATTGTAGCTATATTAGGGTTTATTTTACAGGTAAGTATTTAGCTTTAAATAGGAATAATTTATTTAATAAGAGTTAATTAATTTCGTTAGATGTAAATTATATTTAATTTAGGGGGGTGTTAGTGTTAGGGTTAGACTTAGCTTTAGGGGTTAATACATTTATTAGAATAGAGGTGAGCTCTAGTCGGCAGATTAGGGGTTAATGTTTGAAGTTAGGTGTCGGCGATGTTAGGGAGGGCAGATTAGGGGTTAATACTATTTATTATAGGGTTAGTGAGGCGGATTAGGGGTTAATAACTTTATTATAATAGCGCTGCAGTCCGGTCGGCAGATTTGGGGTTAATAAGTGTAGGCAGGTGGAGGCGACGTTGTGGGGGGCAGATTAGGGGTTAATAAATATAATATAGGGGTCGGTGGTGTTAGGGGCAGCAGATTAGAGGTACATAGGGATAATGTAAGTAGCGGCGGTTTACGGATTAGGGGTTAATAATAATATGCAGGGGTCAGCGATAGCGGGGGCGGCAGAATATGGGTTAATAAGTGTAAGGTTAGGGGTGTTTAGACTCGGGGTACATGTTAGAGTGTTAGGTGCAGACGTAGGAAGTGTTTCCCCATAGCAAACAATGGGGCTGCGTTAGGAGCTGAACGCGGCTTTTTTGCAGGTGTTAGGTTTTTTTTCAGCTCAAACTGCCCCATTGTTTTCTATGGGGGAATCGTGCACGAGCACGTTTTTGAAGCTGGCCGCGTCCGTAAGCAACTCTGGTATCGAGAGTTGCAGTGGCGTTAAATATGCTGTACGCTCCTTTTTTGGAGCCTAACGCAGCCATTCTGGGGACTCTCAATACCAGAGTTATTTTAAAGGTGCGGCCAGAAAAAAGCACGCGTAGCTAACGCACCCCTTTGGCCGCAGAACTCTAAATCTAGCCGAGAGTTAGGAAGCCATTGAGTGTTAAATAGGGATATCCAATCAGCCCAAATCATTTCAAAAAGGTCAAAATTGTCAAGGGAGTGGAAAACGCTTCTTTCCATGGAGTATATGTAATATGTAAGCCATGGTGTTAATTATAGTGGGCCAGATAGGAGGAGTTTATGACTTCCATAATCTAGCTATAGAAAGTTTAATTGCAGAGAATAGATAGACACATAAGAAGTTATGGTGTTTGGGTAAGGTGCTTGTACCTATGTGAAGCAAGGACATGGCCAGGCCCGGATTGGCCATAGGGCATACCGGGCATTTGCCCGGTGGGCCGCCAGTTACCTTGGCCCTGCCCACTAGTACTGCTGACAATAAATTATTTAAGAACTTTTTTTTGTAAATTGTTTATTAAATGTTTAATTTTTAAACTTTATTATCTGTAGTCTGCAGCAGCGCAGCTTAACTTTGGTACTTCAGGGCCAGCCTATATACAAACATGGGCCCATTCGGATTGGCCGCACACCCGAGCTATTTAGTAGACTTACAACTAGGGTATATTCAAATGGCAAGAACGGCAAGAACGGTGGTGTATGTTGAGGTTCCCCGATTTGGTCTAACAAGAAAAAGTGACCCTGTGAGGTATTTGACCATGTACCAGGTACCCTCTCGATTCCCAGGCGTACCCACGTATTGGGGTGAGAGTCAGGAAGACCCGTGAGAAGACCTGGGATGGAGGTGATGGGGAAGGGTGGGGAGCTATCAACTTGTAATGTCTAATCTTATCCCTGGAGGAAAGGCATTCCATTATTATAGGGTTATTTATAGAAAGATGTCTACGACAGTGTGGATCACGAAGGTGAACGTGGAAAGGTAACGAGGCCTGTTCAATTTCCCTTCATTTACGTTGGGATTTCTTGATCCCCCATTGAGAAATGTGGGTGAGCATTACTGCCTCTTAATATCTTGGTATAGATGGTATAGATGGGGAGGCTACCCCCCATGTTGTCTAGGTAGGGTACTGTAAAGACTTGTGAGCTATTTGCAGAGGTTTGCCCTGCCAGATATATGTTGTGCATTCACTCTGGAATTGTAGTAATCATTGTTTGGGCACCCTAATTGAGAGACATAGGAATACATATGTCAGTTTAAGGAGGAAGCTAATTTTGAGTGCTGTAATCCATCCAAGCCAAGATATAGGCCTCTAGTTATCAACGTGTCTACTTACCTGCCATCGCCGGCCCCAATACGCCCGCCTAAGCTCGCCTACCATCGCTGCTGCGGACCTGAATACGCTCGCCAAAGTTATCAATAAAGCTGTCAAAATGCCGCGCACCAAGTACGGGGCGATGAGCAGCGGACTGTGATAGTTATCACTCATCTGGTCTCGCTGCTCTTCGGCTTTTTCCCAGCTTTATTGATAAGCTGTCACTAAGCACCCAAACTAAACTACACTGTTCTACCCCCTATACCGGCGCCCCCGGAGCCCCCCGCAACTATATAAAGTTATTAACCCCTAAACCGTTGCTCCTAGACCCCGCTGCAACTATAATAAATGTATTAACCCCTAAACCGCCGCTCCCGGAGCCCACCGCCATCTACATTATACCTAGTAACCCCTATCCTGCCCCCCCTACACCGTCACTCCCAGACCCGGCGGCCACCTATATTAAACTTATTAACCCCTAATCTGACCCACCTACACCGTTGCCACCTATAATAAATTTATTAACCCCTATCCTGCCCCCCTACACCGCCGCCACTATAATAAAATTATTAACCCCTTAACCTAAGTCTAACCCTAACCCTAACACCCCCCTAACTTAAATATTAATTAAATACATCTAAATATTATAACTCTTATTAACTAAATTATTCCTATTTAAAACTAAATACTTACCTTTAAAATAAACCCTAATATACCTACAATATAAATAATAATTATATTGTAGCTATTTTAGGATTTTTTTTTATTTTAGAGGCAAATTTCAATTTATTTTAACTAGGTACAATAGCTATTAAATAGTTATTAACTATTTAATAGCTACCTAGTTAAAATAAAGACAAATTTACCTGTAAAATAAAAACTAACCTAAGTTACAATTACACCTAACACTACACTATCATTAACTAAATTATTCCTATTTAAAACTAAATACTTACCTGTAAAATAAACCCTAAGATAGCTACAATGTAATTAATAATTACATTGTAGCTATTTTAGGATTTATATTTATTTTACAGGTAACTTTGTATTTATTTTAGCTAGTTAGAATAGTTATTAAATAGTTATTAACTATTTAATAACTACCTAGCTAAAAGAAATACAAAATTACCTGTAAAATAAATCCTAACCTAAGTTACAATTAAACCTAACTCTACACTATAATTAAATTAATTAAATAAATTAGCTACAAATAACTACAATTAAATACAATTAAATAAACTAACTAAAGTACAAAAAATAAAAAAAACTAAGTTACAAAAAATAAAAAAAGTTACAAACATTTAAAAAACATTACAACAATTTTAAGCTACTTACACCTAATCTAAGCCCCCTAATAAAATAACAAAGCCCCCAAAATAAAAAAAAATGCCCTACCCTATTCTAAATTACAAAAGTTAACAGCTCTATTACCTTACCAGCCCTTAAAAGGGCCTTTTGCGGGGCATGCCCCAAAGTATTCAGCTCTTTTGCCTGTAAAAAAAAAATACAACCCCCCAACATTAAAACCCACCACCCACACACCCCTACTCTAACCCAAACCCCCCTTAAATAAACCTAACACTACCCCCCTGAAGATCATCCTACCTTTAGCCGTCTTCAGCCAGCCGACCACAGATGGAACAGAAGAGGACATCGGCAGCGGCCGAAGTCATCCTCCAAGGGGCGCTGAAGAAGTCTTCTATCCGATTGAAGTCATCATCCAAGGGGTGCTGAAGAGGTCTTCCATCCGATTGAAGTCTTCATCCAGGCGGCGTCTTCAATCTTCATCCATCCGGAGCGGAGCACAGCCATCTTCAGATGAGCCGACGTGGAGCCATCTTCTTCCACCGACGACTTCCCGATGAATGACGGTTCCTTTATGTGACGTCATCCAAGATGGCGTCCCTCAAATTCCGATTAGCTGATAGGATTCTATCAGCCAATCGGAATAAAGGTAGGAAAAATCTGATTGGCTGATTGAATCAGCCAATCAGATTGAAGTTCAATCCGATTGGCTGATCCAATCAGCCAATCAGATTGAGCTTGCATTCTATTGGCTGATCTGAACAGCCAATAGGATGCAAGCTCAATCTGATTGGCTGATTTAATCAGCCAATCAGATTTTTCCTACCTTAATTCCGATTGGCTGATAGAATCCTATCAGCCGATCGGAATTCGAGGGACGCCATCTTGGATGACGTCACTTAAAGGAACCGTCATTCGTCGGGAAGTCGTCGGTGGAAGAAGATGGCTCCGCGTCGGCTCGTCTGAAGATGGCTCTGCTCCGGATGGATGAAGATTGAAGACGCCGCCTCGATGAAGACTTCAATCGGATGGAAGACCTCTTCAGCGCCCCTTGGATGATGACTTCAATTGGATGGAAGACTTCTTCAGCGCCCCTTGGATGATGACTTCGGCCGCTGCGGATGTCCTCTTCTGTTCCATCTGTGGTCGGCTGGCTGAAGACGGCTAAAGGTAGAATGATCTTCAGGGGGGTAGTGTTAGGTTTATTTAAGGGGGGTTTGGGTTAGAGTAGGGGTTTGTGGGTGGTGGGTTTTAATGTTGGGGTGGTTGTATTTTTTTTTACAGGCAAAAGGCCCTTTTAAGGGCTGGTAAGGTAATAGAGCTGTTAACTTTCGTAATTTAGAATAGGGTAGGGCATTTTTTTATTTTGGGGGGCTTTGTTATTTTATTAGGGGGCTTAGATTAGGTGTAAGTAGCTTAAAATTGTTATTTTTTAAAAGTTTGAAACTTTTTTTAATTTTTTTGTAACTTAGTTTTTTTATTTTTTGTACTTTAGTTAGTTTATTTAATTGTATTTAATTGTAGTTATTTGTAGTTAATTTATTTAATTAATTTAATGATAGTGTAGAGTTAGGTTTAATTGTAACTTAGGTTAGGATTTATTTTACAGGTAATTTTGTATTTCTTTTAGCTAGGTAGTTACTAAATAGTTAATAACTATTTAATAACTATTCTAACTAGCTAAAATAAATACAAAGTTACCTGTAAAATAAATATAAATACTAAAATAGCTACAATATAATTATTAATTACCTTGTAGCTATCTTAGGGTTTATTTTACAGGTAAGTATTTAGTTTTAAATAGGAATAATTTAGTTAATAATAGTGTAGTTTTAGGTTAGTTTTTATTTTACAGGTAAATTTGTCTTTATTTTAACTAGGTAGCTATTAAATAGTTAATAACTATTTAATAGCTATTGTACCTAGTTAAAATAAATTGAAATTTGCCTGTAAAATAAAAAAAAATCCTAAAATAGCTACAATATAATTATTAGTTATATTGTAGCTATATTAGGGTTTATTTTAAAGGTAAGTATTTCATTTTAAATAGGATTAATTTAGTTAATAAGAATAATATTTATTTAGATGTATTTAATTAATATTTAAGTTAGGTGGGTGTTAGGGTTAGACTTAGGTTTAGGGGATAATAATTTTTTTATAGTTGCGGCGGGGTCTGGGAGCGGCGGTTTAGGGGTTAGCATATTTATTATAGTGGCGACAGGGTCCGGGAGCGGCGGTTTAGGGGTTAATCAGTTTATTAGATTGCTGGTGGGCTCCGGGAGCGGCGGTTTAGGGGATAATAACTTTATTTAGTTGCTGCGGTGTAGGGGGGGACAGATTAGGGGTGTTTAGACTCGGGGTACATGTTACATGTTAGGGTGTTAGGTGCAGACATCTCCCATAGGAATCAATGGGATGTCGGGCAGCAGCGAACATGAACTTTCACTATGGTCAGACTCTCATTGATTCCTATGGGATCCGATGGGATCCGCCGCCTCCAGGGCTGGAAAAGTGCCAAGCGTACCTGCTAGTTTTTTGATAACTAGCAAAAGTACTCAGATTGTGACGAACTTGTATTCAGAACATCTGGAGTGACGTAAGAATCGATCTGAGTCCGGCGGATCGAAGCTTACGTCACAAAATTCTACTTTTGCCGGGCAGCAGGGCTTGATAACTTAGGCGAATCAGCCTCGCCACAAATACGCTGCGGAATTCCAGCGTATTTGGGGTTGACGGCTTGATAACTAGAGGCCACTCTACTTCTGTCTCAGGGATCTTAATTTGGTTAATAGGGGCGGTAGTTTTCATTTATAATTTGAAGGATATTATTGGATAATCTAACTCCTAAATGTGTTTTGTGAGTTTCCATCCATTTAAAGCGATATTTGGATCATAGCTGTTGAGAATTATCCAGTGGATAGGCCCGAACATACATTTCTGTTTTGTTGTAATTTAATTTATAAAAGGAGAGGTTACCGAAGGACTCTAAGATTTCTAGTAATCTAGGGGTTGTTTTAGTTGATGTGGTGAAGAAAATTGTAACATCATCTGCAAATAACGCTATTATGTGTATAGTACCATGAAGTGCAATCCCCTCTAACTTTCTATCTTTTCTAATTTGCTCCACTAGGGGTTCTATGGCCAGGGCAAATAGTTAAGGGGATAGATGGCAGCCTTGTCTTTTTCTGTTAGAGATGGGAAATAAAGGGGAATTAAATCCTAGACCACTAACTGAGGCTGTGGGTGTGGAGTATAAGGCTTTTATAGCTAGTATAATTTGAGCTGGGAATTTGAAAGTATCCAATTCTGTCAATAGCTATTCCCACCTAACCCGGTCGTACACCTTCTCGGCGTCAAGAGAGATGACTGAGAGGGGCTTATTTAAAGGGACAGTACACTGTAAAATTGTTTTTATATTAATGTATTTTCAATGAGTTGTTATACCAGCTGCAGAGTATAAAATGTATGAAAAATTAAATTTTCAGGTTTATTTGTGTATTTGAAGTAGCTGGTTTTGTGCTTTTAAACCACAGCCTATTACAATGGGTTGAGCTTCAGGTAATATCATATCTCATTATGTTATCACCTTGGCCTCTATTTATCAGCTTTCTTGGTACCCTGCCACTAAACACCCACACTATACTATACTGTTTACCCCCTAAACCGCTGCTCTCGGACCCCTCTGCACCTAAATAAAGTTATTAACCCCTAAACCGCCGCTCCCGGACCCCGCCGCAACTAAATAAAGTGTTTAACCCCTAAAACGCCGCTCCCGGAGCCCACCCCCACCTACATTATACATATAAACCGCTAATCTTCCGCCACCTACATAAAGTTATTATCCCCTATCCTACCACACCCGGACCCCGCAGCAACTAAATAAAGTGTTTAACCCCTAAACTGCCGCTCCCGGAGCCCACCGCCACTTACATTATATTTATTATCCCCTACTCTGCCCCCCCTACACAGCCGCCACCTACATTTTATTTATTAACCCCTAATCTGCCCCCCCTACACCGCCGCCACTATTAAATGTATTAACCCCTAAACCTAAGTCTAACACTAACCCTAACACCCCCTAACTTAAATATAATTTAAATAAATCTAAATAAATTATTCCTATTTAAAACTAAATACCTATAAAATAAACCCAAAGATAGCTACAATATAACTAATAGTTACATTGTAGCTATCTTAGGATTTATTTTTATTTTACAGGCAACTTTGTGTTTATTTTAACTAGGTACAATAGTTATTAAATAGTTATTAACTATTTAATAACTAACTAGTTAAAATAAAGACAAAAGTACCTGTAAAATAAAACCTAACCTAAGTTACAATTACACCTAACACTACACTATCATTAAATTAATTGCCTACATTAACTGCAATTAACTACAATTAACTACAATTAAATTAATTTATCTAAAGTACAAAAAAAGAACAACTAAATTACAGAAAATAATAAAATAATTATAAGTTTTTTAAACTAATTACACCTAATCTAGTCCCCTAATAAAATAAAAAAGCCCCCCCAAATAATAAAAAGCCCTACCCTATACTAAATTACAAATAGCCCTTAAAAGGGTCTTTTACGGGGCATTACCCCAAAGTAATCAGCTCTTTTACCTGTAAAAAAAAGTACAATACCCCCCCCCCAACATTAACCCTTTCAGTGCTAATGACGGCTCTGAGCCCCCAAGACCCACTGTTGGAAAGGTAATCGCCTAAACTTTCCTACAGTGTAAGTCTTGGGAGTCTGTAAAAAAATAGAAAAGTTAAAAAAAGTTTTTAAAAAAAGAAAAAAAAGAAAAGAAAATATTAGCACCCAGGTGGGAAATGGCTTAGCAGCCAAAGGGTTAAAACCCACCACCCACACACCCAACCCTACTCTAAAACCCACCCAATCCCCCCTTAAAAAAACCTAACACTAACCCCTTGGAGATCACCCTACCTTGAGACGTCTTCACCAAACTGGGCCGAAATCCTCCACGAAGCCGGGCAAAGTGGTTCTCCAGATGGGTAGAAGTATTCATCCAAGCCAGCCAGAAGAGGTCCTCCAGGCGGGCAGAAGTCTTCATCCTGGCGGCATCTTCTATCTTCATCCATCCGGAGCGGAGCGGGTCCATCTTCAAGACATCCGACGCAGAGCATCCTCTTGCAACAACATCCGACGACTGAATGAAGGTACCTTTAAGTGACGTCATCCAAGATGGCGTCCTTTAAATTCCAATTGGCTGATAGAATTCTATCAGCCAATCGGAATTAAGGTATGAAAAATCCTATTGGCTGATGCAATCAGCCAATAGGATTGAAGTTCAATCCTATTGGCTGATCCAATCAGCCAATAGGATTGAGCTCGCATTCTATTGGCTGATTGGAACAGCCAATAGAATGCAAGCTCAATCCTTTTGGCTGATTGCATCAGCCAATAGGATTTTTCCTGCCTTAATTCCAATTGGCTGATAGAATTCTATCAGCCAATCGGAATTCAAGGGACACCATCTTGGATGATGTCATTTAAAGGACCATTTATTCAGTCATCAGATGTCGTTAGAAGAGGATGCTACGTGTCGGATGTCTTGAAGATGGAGCTGCTCCGCGCCGGATTGATGAAGATAGAAGATGCCGCCTGAATGAAGACTTCTGCCCATCTGGAGGACCTCTTTTGCCCGGCTTTGATGAAGACTTCTGCCTGTCTAGAGGACCACTTTGCCCAGTTTCGTTGAGGACTTCGGCCTGGTTGGGTGAAGACGTCTCAAGGTAGGGTGATCTTCAAGGGGTTAGTGTTAGGTTATATTAAGGGGGGATTGGGTGAGTTTTAGAGTAGGGTTGGGTGTGTGGGTGGTGGGTTTTAATGTTGGGGGGGTATTGTACTTTTTTTTACAGGTAAAAGAGCTGATTACTTTGGGGCAATGCCCCGCAAAAGGCCCTTTTAAGGGCTATTTGTAATTTAGTATAGGGTTGGGCTTTTTATTATTTTGGGGGGCTTTTTATTTTATTAGAAATTGTAATTATTTTATTATTTTTTGTAATTTAGTGTTTGTTTTTTTGTACTTTAGATAATTGTTTTTAATTGTATTTAATTGTTTGTATTTAGTTTAGGTAATTTATTTAATTATAGTGTAGTGTTAGGTGTTATTGTAACTTAGGTTAAGTTTTATTTTACATTTACTTTTGTATTTATTTTAGCTAGGTAGTTATTAAATAGTTAATAACTATTTAATAACTATTCTACCTAAAATAAAATAAATACATAAAGTTGCCTGTAAAATAAAAATAAATCCTAAGCTAGCTACAATGTAACTATTAGTTATATTGTAGCTATCTTAGGGTTTATTTTATAGGTAAGTATTTAGTTTTAAATAGGAATAATTTATTTAATGATAGTAATATTTATTTAGATGTATTTGGCAGTGGGCTCCGGGAGCGGCGGTTTATGGGTTAATAAGTTTTATTTAAGTGGCAGCGGTGGCGGGACAGCAGATTAGGGGTTTAATAAGTATAAAGTAGGTGGCGGCGGTGTAGGGGGGGCAGATTAGGGGTTAATAAATATAATGTAGGTGGCAGTGGGCTCCGGGAGCGGCTGTTTAGGGGTTAAACACTTTATTTAGTTGCAGCGTGGTCCGGGAGCGGAGGTTTAGGGGTTAATAATTATTATGTAGGTGGCGGCGGTGTAGGTGGGGGCAGATTAGGGGTGTTTAGACTCGGTATACATGTTAGGGTGTTAGGTGTACAGGTTCCTAAAGGAATCAATGGGATATCGGGCAGCAGCGAACATAAGCTCTCACTGCTTTCCGACTCCCATTGATTCCTATGGCATCCACCGCCTCCAGGGCGGCGGATTGAAAACCAGGTGCACTGGGCCGGAATAGTACCTGGTAGGAATTTGATAACTTACAAAAGTAGTCAGATAGTGCCATCTGTAGTGACGTAAGCATCGATCTGTGTTGGACTGAGTCCAGCGGATCGTATGTTACGTCACTAAATTCTACTTTTGCTGGTATGTAGGGTTTGATAACTAAGGCGAATCAGGCTCACCACAAATACTCTGTGGAATTCCAGCGAATTTACGGTTGACGGCTTGATACATAGAGGCCTTTGTGTACGCACACTTGCTCTCTTATCTTATATTTGTCTGGAAATCTAAAGCTCAATACATAGAGAGAACAATGTAAAATTATCATTTTATTACTTATCCATCCTTCTCCCCACTGTGAGTGTCTTTCTACTGCTAGCTATGTTTAGTTAGGCCATTCAATAGGTGAGACTCCAGTATCAAAAATTTCAGTATAGGTTGGGAAACCACAAGCTAAATCAGCTATTTTAAAGTCCAAAATATGGGTAAAGGAGCTACTTGTAAACAATGTAATACACTCCAGCAGGTAAAATGGATCATTGGGAACAATTTAAATGGGAGACATTTTTTGGGTGAACTGTCCCTTTAATCTCTTACAGCTAGATTTAGAGTTTGGCGGCCAAAGGGGTGCGTTAGCTATGCATGCTTTTTTTCTCCCGCACCTTTTAAATACCGCTGGTATTTAGAGTTCACAGAATGGCTGCGTTAGGCTCCAAAAAGGGAGCGTATAGCATATTTACCGTCACTGCAACTCTAAATACCAGCGTTGCTTACGGACGCAGCCAGCTTCAAAAACGTGCTTGTGCACGATTCCCCCATAGAAAACAATGGGGCCGTTTGAGCTGAAAAAAAAAACCTAACACCTGCAAAAAAGCAGCGTTCAGCTCCTACTGCAGCCCCATTGTTTTCTATGGGGAAACACTTCCTATGTCTGCACCTAACACCCTAACATGAACCCCGAGTCTAAACACCCCTAACCTTACACTTATTAACCCCTAATCTGCCGCCCCCGCTATCGCTGACCCCTGCATATTATTATTAACCCCTAATCTGCCGCTCCATACACCGCAGCAACCTACGTTATCCCTATGTACCCCTAATCTGCTGCCCCTAACATCGCCGACCCCTATATTATATTTATTAACCCCTAATCTGCCCCCCACAACGTCGCCTCAACCTACCTACAATAATTAACCCCTAATCTGCCGACCGGATCTCACCGCTACTATAATAAATGTATTAACCCTTAAAGCTAAGTCTAACTCTAACCCTAACACCCCCTTAACTTAAATATAATTTAAATCTAACAAAATAAATTAACTCTTATTAAATAAATTATTCCTATTTAAAGCTAAATACTTACCTGTAAAATAAACCCTAATATAGCTACAATATAAATTATAATTATATTGTAGCTATTTTAGGATTAATATTTATTTTACAGGCAACTTTGTAATTATTTTAACCAGGTACAAAAGCTATTAAATAGTTATTAACTATTTAATAGTTACCTAGTTAAAATAATTACAAAATTACCTGTAAAATAAATCCTAACCTAAGTTACAATTAAACCTAACACTACACTATCAATAAATTAATTAAATAAAATACCTATAATTATCTACAATTAAACCTAACACTACACTATCAATAAATTAATTAAATACAATACCTACAAATAAATACAATGAAATAAACTAACTAAAGTACAAAAAATAAAAAAGAACTAAGTTACAAAAAATAAAAAAATATTTACAAACATTAGAAAAATATTACAACAATTTTAAACTAATTACACCTACTCTAAGCCCCCTAATAAAATAACAAAGACCCCCAAAATAAAAAAATGCCCTACCCTATTCTAAATTAAAAAGTTCAAAGCTCTTTTACCTTACCAGCCCTGAAAAGCGCCCTTTGCGGGGCATGCCCCAAAGAATTCAGCTCTTTTGCCTGTAAAAAAAAACCATACAATACCCCCCCCAACATTACAACCCACCACCCACATACCCCTAATCTAACCCAAACCCCCCTTAAATAAACTTAACACTAAGCCCCTGAAGATCTCCCTACCTTGTCTTCACCTCACCGGGTTCAGCGATCGGTCCAGAAGAGGGTCCGAAGTCTTGATCCAAGCAGCGGCTTAAGAACTCCATCATCGGGCTGAAGTCGGAAGTCCATCATCGGGATGAAGTCTTCTATCAAGCCGCATCTTCAATCTTCTTTCTTCTAGGAGCGGAGCGGAGCCATCTTCTTCGCCGCCGACGCGGTTCCAACCTCTTCAAGCGACGCCTACTCGCCGAATGACGGTTCCTTTAAATGACGTCATCCAAGATGGCGTCCCTCGAATTCCAATTGGCTGATAGGATTCTATCAGCCAATCGTAATTAAGGTAGGAATATACTGATTGGCTGATGGAATCAGCCAATCAGATTCAAGTTCAATCCGATTGGCTGATCCAATCAGCCAATCAGATTGAGCTTGCATTCTATTGGCTGTTTTGTTATTTTATTAGGGGGCTTAGAGTAGGTGTAATTAGATTAAAATTGTTGTAATATTTTTCTAATGTTTGTAAATATTTTTTTATTTTTTGTAACTTAGTTCTTTTTTATTTTTTGTACTTTAGTTAGTTTATTTCATTGTATTTATTTGTAGGTATTGTATTAGGGGTTAATAACTTTATTATAATAGCGGCGCGGGCCGGTCGGCAGATTAGGGGTTAATAAGTGTAGGCAGGTGGAGGCGACGTTGAGGGGGGCAGATTAGGGGTTAATAAATATAATATAGGGGTCGGCGGTGTTAGGGGCAGCAGATTAGGGGTACATAAGTATAACGTAGCTTACGGCGGCGTGCGGATGGCAGATTAGGGGTTAAAAAATTTAATTAGAGTGGCGGCGATGTGGGGGGACCTCGGTTTAGGGGTACATAGGTAGTTTATGGGTGTTAGTGTACTTTAGAGCACAGTAGTTAAGAGCTTTATAAACCGGCGTTAGCCCAAAAAGCTCTTAACTACTAACTTTTTTCTGCGGCTGGAGTTTTGTTGTTAGAGTTCTAACGCTCACTTCAGCCAAGACTCTAAATACCGGCGTTAGAAAGATCCCATTGAAAAGATAGAATATGCAAATGGCGTAGGGGGATCTGCGGTATGGAAATGTTGCGGCTGCAAAGTGAGCGTTAGACCCTTTCCTGACTGACTCCAAATACCAGAGGGCGGTAAAAACTAGCGCTAGGAGCCTCTAACGCTGGTTTTGACGGCTACCGCCCAACTCTAAATCTAGCCGTTAGATTCAAATAGGATTTTAAGTAATCTTCTAGTGTTATCTGGGCCCTCCCTAACTGGGACATAGCCTACTTGATCTGTGTTAACTATATTAGGGTGTAGCCTGGATATATGGTTGGCTAGTATTTTAGAATATATTTTAATATCCACATTAAACAGTGAAATGGGTCTATAGTTGGTGCATAAAGAGGGATCTTTTCCAGGTTTGGGTATGGTTACAATGGAGGCTTCAAGGAACTCCCTCTGAAATGTGCCTTCCTCTATAGCAAGGCTAACAAAATCTGTTTAGAACGTGGGATAATTCATGAATGTATGTCTTATAGAAGATAGTCGAATAGCCAACTGGGCTTGGGGCTTTAAGGGATTTAATTTTTTTAATAACTTGCTTGATCTCTTGGATGGTAAAGGGGTTAGCAAGGGTTTCTTTCTGATCTGCATTAAGGGACAGTAAGTTCAGTGAGTGTAGAAAGGACATAGTAACCTCTGGAGAGGCAGGAATTATTGGTTCATGTTTCTGAATGTTATGTAAGGCAGAGTAGAATCCGCCAAATTTTATACCAATCTGAGAAGGAAGTCATAGGGTTTGGTCACCATGTTTCAGTGAATGTATGCGTGTGGCTCCTGTACGATGCAATGCCTTAATCTATTTGCAAGTAATGTGTCAGCCTTATTGATCTTAGAACAGTTGTTTTAATTTGGTGAAATGGGATTATATTCAATTGGCAGATATGACGTCCCCTTCCATTAAGCTATAGTGAATAGACATAGGCTTGCATAATTTTCTGTCATGTTGCCATCTGGATTCCCAAATGGTGAGCTGGCATGAGAATGATGGTTTAAATCCACAGCTATTTAGTAGACTATAAATCGGGTATATTCAAATGGCAAAAACGGTGGTGTATGTTGAGAATCCTGATTTGATCTAACGTAACAAAGTGACCCTGTGAGGTATTGAACCATGTATCAGGAAGACCCATTAGAAGACCTGAGATGGAGGTGATGGGGGAAGGCTGGGGAGCTATCAACTTGTAATATCTAATCCTATCCCAGGTGGAAAGGCATTCCATTATTATAGGGTTATTTAAAGAAAGATGTCTACGGCAGTGTGGCGGAGTCCAGATTAGATCACAAAGGTGAATGTGGAAAGGTAACAAGGCCTGTTAAATTTCCCTCCATTTGCTTTGGGATTTCTTGACCCCCCATAGAGAAATGGGGGTAAGCATTACTGCCTCGTAATATCTTGGTATAGATGGGGAGGCTACCCCCCATGTTATCTAGGTAGGGTACTGTAAAGACTTGTGAGCAATTTGTAGAGGTTTGCCCTGCCAGATATATTTTTTGCATTCACTCTGGAATTGTAGTAATAATTGTTTGGGCACCCTAATTGGGAGACATCGGAATAAATATGTCATCTTAAGGAGGAAGTTTATTTTGAGTGCTGTAATCTGTCCAAGCTAAGATATAGAGTCAAAACTCCACTTCTGCCTCAGGGATCTTAATTCGGTTAATAGGGGGCGGTAGTTTTCCCTTATGATTTGAGGGATATTATTGGATAATCTAACTCCTAAATGCGTTTTGTGAGTTTCCATCCATTTAAAGCGATATTTGGATCATAGCTGTTGAGAATAATACAGTGAATAGGCCCGAACATACATTTCTGTTTGGTTGCAATTTAATTTATAAAAGGAGAGGTTACCAACGGACTCTAAGATTTCTAATAATCTAGGGATTGTCTTAGTCGGTGTGGTGGAGAAAATCATAACATCATCTGCAAATAACCCTATTATATGTATATTACCATGAAGTGTAATCCCCTCTAACTTTCTGTCTTGTCTAATTTGCTCTGCTAGGGGTACTATCGCAAGGGCAAATAGTTAAGGGGAAAGGCAGCCCTGTCTTGTTCAGTTAGAGATGGGAAATAGAAGGGAATTAGAGATGGGAAATAGAAGGGAATTAAATCCTAGACCACTAAATGAGGCTGTGGGTGTGGAGTATAAGGCTTTTATAGCTAGTATAATTTGTGCTTGGAAATTGCAAGTTTCCAATACCATCCACAGGTACCTAACCCAGTTGAACACCCTCTCGGCGTCGAGAGAGATGACCGTGAGGGTCTTTTTTAATCTCTTAGGTTCACATAGGATATTAAGTAACCTCCTTATGTTATCTGGGCCCTCCCTACCTGGGACAAAGCCTACTTGATCTGTGTTAACAAACAGCTAGATTACAAGTTTGGCGTTATGAGTGAAAAGCATCGTTATGCTTCATAACGCTGCTTTTTCCCTAACGCCGCTATTACAAGTCTTGTAGGTATAGGTGTACCGCATACCTTTTTGGCCATCACGCAACGTCAGTACTGCACTTTTTAAAAAGTCCATTTTCAATGGGACTCCCATAGCGCTGGTATTCTGAGTTTGCCTGGGAGGCCAAAAAGTGAGCGGTACACCCTATTCTGACAAGATCCGTACCGCCATCTAAAGTCAGTAGTTATGAGTTTTACGTTACAACGCTGTAGAATAAAACTCATAACTTAAGTGTTAAAAAGTACACTAACACTCATAAACTACCAATTAACCCCTAAACCGAGGCCCTCCTGCATCGCAAACACTAAAATAAAATGATTAACCCCTAATCTGCCGCTCCGGACATCGCCACCACTTAAAAATGTATTAACCCCTATTCCGCCCCTCCCCAACATGGTCGTCACTATAATAAACCTATTAACCCATAAACTGCCGCCCTCCCACATCACTACATAAATATATTAACCCCTAAACCTAATCCTAACGTAACCCTAAGCCTAAATCTAACCCTAACTTAACCCTAACACCCCCTAACTTAAATATAATTAAAATAAATCTAAATAAAACTTACAATTATTACCTAAATAACCTATTTAAAACTAAATACAAACTTACCTGTAAAATAAAACCTAAGCTAGCTACAAAATAACTAATAGTTACATTGTAGCTAGCTTAGGTTTTATTTTTATTTCACAGGTAAGTTTGTATTTATTTTAACTATTTACTAACTACCTAGTTAAAATAAATACAAACTTACCTGTAAAATAAACCTTACCTGCCTTATACTAAAAACTAACATTACAATAAAATTCAAAAATTAAATTAATCAAATACAATTATCTAAATTACAAAAAAAAATAAAGACTAAATTACACAAAATAAAAATGAAATTATCCAAAATAAAAATGAATTGCTCCTAATCTAATAGCCCTATAAAAATAAAAAAGTCCCCCCAAAATTAAAAAAAACCTAGCCTACACTAAACTACATAAAGCCCTTAAAAGGGCCTTTTGCAGGGCATTGACCCAAATAAATCAGCTCTTTCACCTGTAAGTGGATCGTCGGGGGTTAGTGTTAGTTTTTTTTTTTAGGGTTTATTGGGTGGGCTTTATTTTTAGCTTAGGGTTTGGGCACCATAAAAGAGCTAAATGCCCATCCAAATTCTCTTTTCAGGGCAATGGTTAGCTTAGGTTTATTTAGATAGCATTTTATTTGGGGGGTTTGATTGTGTGGGTGGTGGGTTTTACTGTTGGGGGGTTGTTTGTATTTTTTTTACAGGTAAAAGAGCTGATTTCTTTGGGGCAATGCCCTTCAAAAGGCCCTTTTAAGGGCTATTGGTAGTTTAGTGTAGGCTAGGTTTTTTTTATTTTGGAGGGGGGGGGTTATTTTGATAGGGCTATTAGATTAGGAGTAATTAGTTTTTATTTTGGATAATTTCGTTTTTTATTTTGTGTAATTTAGTGTTTATTTTTTTGTAATTTAGATAATTTTATTTGCTTAATTTAATTTTTTTATTTTATTGTAATGTTAGTTTTTAGTATAAGGCAGGTTAGGCTTTATTTTACAGGTAACTTTGTATTTATTTTAACTAGGTCGTTAGTAAATAGTTAATAACTATTTACTAACTAGTCTACCTACTTAAAATAAATACAAACTTACATGTGAAATAAAAATAAAACCTAAGCTAACTACAATGTAACTATTAGTTATTTTGTAGCTAGCTTAGGTTTTATTTTACAGGTAAGTTTGTATTTAGTTTTAAATAGGTTATTTAGGTAATAATTGTAAGTTTTATTTAGATTTATTTTAATTATATTTAAGTTAGGGGGTGTTAGGGTTAGGTTCAGGGTTACGTTAGGGTTAGACTTATGCTTAGGGTTAGGGTTATGTTAGGGTTAGGTTTAGGGGTTAATATATTTAAGTAGTGTTAATGATGTGGGAGGCCAGAGGTTTAGGGGTTAATAACTTTAGTATAGTGGCGTCGACATTGGGGCGGCAGATTAGGGGCTAATAAGTGTAGGTATATGGCGGCGATGTTAGGGCCAGCAGATTATGGGTTAATAACTGTAATGTAGTTGGCGGTGATGTTAGGGGCAGCAGATTAGGGGTTAATAACATTATGTAGGTTGCGGCGATGTCGGGGGCGGCAGATTAGGGGTGTTTAGACGTGCTTTTATGTTAGGGTGTTAGGTTTAAACATAACTTTTTCTTTCCCCATAGACATCAATGGGCTGCGTTACGGAGCTTTTGTTTCCGCGATCGCAGGCTTTTTTTTAGCCGGCTCTCCCCATTGATGTCTATGGGGAAATCGTGCGCGAGCACATCAAAACACTGTTTGTATTTGGGCGAGGTATAGAGCTCAACACCACCATATCCCCCGCACAAGCCGGGTTTTTTAAAACCTGTAATAGCAACGCTATAGGGAGGTGATTGTGGCGGTCGTTAATTTCCCTATAGCGCTCAAAATTCGTAATCTAGCTGAATATTAGGAAGTAGTCTGGATATACGGTTGGTTAGTATTTTAGAATATATCTGTCATGTATGCCTCCATTCCACCTTAAGAAGATCAGTCTAACTTCTCATACCACCTTTTATTTCAATTATCAACTTCTCCTCCCATATATAAACTGCTCTTTCCCATGTTACTTTGCTGGTTTATTGAAGTTATTACTCAGCTCTATACATCACCTTGTTCTCCAGTGAATGATCACTAGTTCTGTGTCCTTTCGCTCACTAGCAGACAGCCTCAGTTTCTATCTGCCGCAAGCTCTTTTGCCTGTAAAAAAAAAACATACAATACCCCCCCCAACATTACAACCCACCACCCACATACCCCTAATCTAACCCAAACCCCCCTTAAATAAACCTAACACTAAGCCCCTGAAGATTTCCCTACCTTGTCTTCACCTCACCGGGTTCAGCGATCGGTCCAGAAGAGGGTCCGAAGTCTTGATCCAAGCAGCGGCTTAAGAACTCCATCATCGGGCTGAAGTCGGAAGTCCATCATCGGGATGAAGTCTTCTATCAAGCCGCATCTTCAATCTTCTTTCTTCTAGGAGCAGAGCGGAGCCATTTTCTTCGCCGCCGACGCGGTTCCAACCTCTTCAAGCGACGCCTACTCGCCGAATGACGGTTCCTTTAAATGACATCATCCAAGATGGCGTCCCTCGAATTCCAATTGGCTGATAGGATTCTATCAGCCAATCGTAATTAAGGTAGGAATATACTGATTGGCTGATGGAATCAGCCAATCAGATTCAAGTTCAATCCGATTGGCTGATCCAATCAGCCAAACAGATTGAGCTTGCATTCTATTGGCTGTTTTGTTATTTTATTAGGGGGCTTAGAGTAGGTGTAATTAGTTTAAAATTGTTGTAATATTTTTCTAATGTTTGTAAATATTTTTTTATTTTTTGTAACTTAGTTCTTTTTTATTTTTTGTACTTTAGTTTATTTCATTGTATTTATTTGTAGGTATTGTATTAGGGGTTAATAACTTTATTATAATAGCGGCGCGGTCCGGTCGGCAGATTAGGGGTTAATAAGTGTAGGCAGGTGGAGGCGACGTTGAGGGGGCAGATTAGGGGTTAATAAATATAATATAGGGGTCGGCGGTGTTAGGGGCAGCAGATTAGGGGTACATAAGTATAACGTATCTTACGGCGGCGTGCGGACGGCAGATTAGGGGTTAAAAAATTTAATTAGAGTGGCGGCGATGTGGGGGGACCTCGGTTTAGGGGTACATAGGTAGTTTATGGGTGTTAGTGTACTTTAAAGCACAGTAGTTAAGAGCTTTATAAACCGGCGTTAGCCCAAAAAGCTCTTAACTACTAACTTTTTTCTGCGGCTGGAGTTTTGTTGTTGAAAAGATAGGATATGCAAATGGCGTAGGGGGATCTGCGGTATGGAAATGTCGCTGCTGCAAAGTGAGTGTTAGACCCTTTCCTGACTGACTCCAAATACCAGAGGGCGGTAAAAACTAACGCTAGGAGCCTCTAACGCTGGTTTTGACGGCTACCACCCAACTCTAAATCTAGCCGTTAGATTCAAATAGGATTTTAAGTAATCTTCTAGTGTTATCTGGGCCCTCCCTAACTGGGACATAGCCTACTTGATCTGTGTTAACTATATTAGGGTGTAGCCTGGATATATGGTTGGCTAGTATTTTAGAATATATTTTAATATCCACATTAAACAGTGAAATGGGTCTATAGTTGGTGCATAAAGAGGGATCTTTTCCAGGTTTGGGTATGGTTACAATGGAGGCTTCAAGGAACTCCCTCTGAAATGTGCCTTCCTCTATAGCAAGGCTAACAAAATCTGTTTAGAACGTGGGATAATTCATGAATGTATGTCTTATAGAAGATAGTCGAATAGCCAACTGGGCTTGGGGCTTTAAGGGATTTAATTTTTTTAATAACTTGCTTGATCTCTTGGATGGTAAAGGGGTTAGCAAGGGTTTCTTTCTGATCTGCATTAAGGGACAGTAAGTTCAGTGAGTGTAGAAAGGACATAGTAACCTCTGGAGAGGCAGGAATTATTGGTTCATGTTTCTGAATGTTATGTAAGGCAGAGTAGAATCCGCCAAATTTTATACCAATCTGAGAAGGAAGTCATAGGGTTTGGTCACCATGTTTCAGTGAATGTATGCGTGTGGCTCCTGTACGATGCAATGCCTTAATCTATTTGCAAGTAATGTGTCAGCCTTATTGATCTTAGAACAGTTGTTTTAATTTGGTGAAATGGGATTATATTCAATTGGCAGATATGACGTCTGAATTTTGAAATAGTGGTAGATTGTTATATAAGAAGTAGCGATTTTATGGGGGGGTGTGGTGGAGAAAATCATAACATCATCTGCAAATAACCCTATTATATGTATAGTACCATGAAGTGTAATCCCCTCTAACTTTCTGTCTTGTCTAATTTGCTCTGCTAGGGGTACTATCGCAAGGGCAAATAGTTAAGGGGAAAGGCAGCCCTGTCTTGTTCAGTTAGAGATGGGAAATAGAAGGGAATTAGAGATGGGAAATAGAAGGGAATTAAATCCTAGACCACTAAATGAGGCTGTGGGTGTGGAGTATAAGGCTTTTATAGCTAGTATAATTTGTGCTTGGAAATTGCAAGTTTCCAATACCATCCACAGGTATTCCCACCTAACCCAGTTGAACGCCCTCTCGGCGTCGAGAGAGATGACCGTGAGGGTCTTTTTTAATCTCTTAGGTTCACATAGGATATTAAGTAACCTCCTTATGTTATCTGGGCCCTCCCTACCTGGGACAAAGCCTACTTGATCTGTGTTAACAAACAGCTAGATTACAAGTTTGGCGTTATGAGTGAAAAGCATCGTTATGCTTCATAACGCTGCTTTTTCCCTAACGCCGCTATTACAAGTCTTGTAGGTATAGGTGTACCGCATACCTTTTTGGCCGTCACGCAACGTCAGTACTGCACTTTTTAAAAAGTCCATTTTCAATGGGACTCCCATAGCGCTGGTATTCTGAGTTTGCCTGGGAGGCCAAAAAATGAGCGGTACACCCTATTCTGACAAGATCCGTACCGCCATCTAAAGTCAGTAGTTATGAGTTTTACGTTACAACGCTGTAGAATAAAACTCATAACTTAAGTGTTAAAAAGTACACTAACACTCATAAACTACCAATTAACCCCTAAACCGAGGCCCTCCTGCATCGCAAACACTAAAATAAAATGATTAACCCCTAATCTGCCGCTCCGGACATCGCCACCACTTAAAAATGTATTAACCCCTATTCCGCCCCTCCCCAACATGGTCGTCACTATAATAAACCTATTAACCCATAAACTGCCGCCCTCCCACATCACTACATAAATATATTAACCCCTAAACCTAATCCTAACGTAACCCTAAGCCTAAATCTAACCCTAACTTAACCCTAACACCCCCTAACTTAAATATAATTAAAATAAATCTAAATAAAACTTACAATTATTACCTAAATAACCTATTTAAAACTAAATACAAACTTACCTGTAAAATAAAACCTAAGCTAGCTACAAAATAACTAATAGTTACATTGTAGCTAGCTTAGGTTTTATTTTTATTTCACAGGTAAGTTTGTATTTATTTTAACTATTTACTAACTACCTAGTTAAAATAAATACAAACTTACCTGTAAAATAAACCTTACCTGCCTTATACTAAAAACTAACATTACAATAAAATTCAAAAATTAAATTAATCAAATACAATTATCTAAATTACAAAAAAAAAATAAAGACTAAATTACACAAAATAAAAATGAAATTATCCAAAATAAAAATGAATTGCTCCTAATCTAATAGCCCTATCAAAATAAAAAAGTCCCCCCAAAATTAAAAAAACCTAGCCTACACTAAACTACATAAAGCCCTTAAAAGGGCCTTTTGCAGGGCATTGACCCAAATAAATCAGCTCTTTCACCTGTAAGTGGATCGTCGGGGGTTAGTGTTAGTTTTTTTTTTAGGGTTTATTGGGTGGGCTTTATTTTTAGCTTAGGGTTTGGGCACCATAAAAGAGCTAAATGCCCATCCAAATTCTCTTTTCAGGGCAATGGTTAGCTTAGGTTTATTTAGATAGCATTTTATTTGGGGGGTTTGATTGTGTGGGTGGTGGGTTTTACTGTTGGGGGGTTGTTTGTATTTTTTTTACAGGTAAAAGAGCTGATTTCTTTGGGGCAATGCCCTTCAAAAGGCCCTTTTAAGGGCTATTGGCAGTTTAGTGTAGGCTAGGTTTTTTTTATTTTAGGGGGGGGGGGGTTATTTTGATAGGGCTATTAGATTAGGAGTAATTAGTTTTTATTTTGGATAATTTCGTTTTTTATTTTGTGTAATTTAGTGTTTATTTTTTTGTAATTTAGATAATTTTATTTGCTTAATTTAATTTTTTTATTTTATTGTAATGTTAGTTTTTAGTATAAGGCAGGTTAGGCTTTATTTTACAGGTAACTTTGTATTTATTTTAACTAGGTCGTTAGTAAATAGTTAATAACTATTTACTAACTAGTCTACCTACTTAAAATAAATACAAACTTACATGTGAAATAAAAATAAAACCTAAGCTAACTACAATGTAACTATTAGTTATTTTGTAGCTAGCTTAGGTTTTATTTTACAGGTAAGTTTGTATTTAGTTTTAAATAGGTTATTTAGGTAATAATTGTAAGTTTTATTTAGATTTATTTTAATTATATTTAAGTTAGGGGGTGTTAGGGTTAGGTTCAGGGTTACGTTAGGGTTAGACTTATGCTTAGGGTTAGGGTTATGTTAGGGTTAGGTTTAGGGGTTAATATATTTAAGTAGTGTTAATGATGTGGGAGGCCAGAGGTTTAGGGGTTAATAACTTTAGTATAGTGGCATCGACATTGGGGCGGCAGATTAGGGGCTAATAAGTGTAGGTATATGGCGGCGATGTTAGGGCCAGCAGATTATGGGTTAATAACTGTAATGTAGTTGGCGGTGATGTTAGGGGCAGCAGATTAGGGGTTAATAACATTATGTAGGTTGCGGCGATGTCGGGGGCGGCAGATTAGGGGTGTTTAGACGTGCTTTTATGTTAGGGTGTTAGGTTTAAACATAACTTTTTCTTTCCCCATAGACATCAATGGGCTGCGTTACGGAGCTTTTGTTTCCGCGATCGCAGGCTTTTTTTTAGCCGGCTCTCCCCATTGATGTCTATGGGGAAATCGTGCGCAAGCACATCAAAACACTGTTTGTATTTGGGCGAGGTATAGAGCTCAACACCACCATATCCCCCGCACAAGCCGAGTTTTTTAAAACCTGTAATAGCAACGCTATAGGGAGGTGATTGTGGCGGTCGTTAATTTCCCTATAGCGCTCAAAATTCGTAATCTAGCTGAATATTAGGAAGTAGTCTGGATATACGGTTGGTTAGTATTTTAGAATATATCTGTCATGTATGCCTCCATTCCACCTTAAGAAGATCAGTCTAACTTCTCATACCACCTTTTATTTCAATTATCAACTTCTCCTCCCATATATAAACTGCTCTTTCCCATGTTACTTTGCTGGTTTATTGAAGTTATTACTCAGCTCTATACATCACCTTGTTCTCCAGTGAATGATCACTAGTTCTGTGTCCTTTCGCTCACTAGCAGACAGCCTCAGTTTCTATCTGCCGCAAGCTGTGACGTCAGCCCGGCAGTAAACCACTGTTCCCTCCTACCTTGCAACCTTCAGTGAGAATCTAGACCGCTCAGCAGCTCAGCCTGTCACGCGGAAACGTCTTCCAGCCGAACGCTCTCATCTTCACACTGACCTCATCACAGTCTGTCACGCTGCACGGATTTCCTGCCTTGCCGTAACACCGACTTCGGAACCGCCTGCAGTAACAGTAAGCTGCACACCTACCAACAGCTACAAGAACAGGTTCCGTATAATAAGAGGTTATTTCATATATACTGTGTGTATAGACTCTGCTTAATCACATTGCATAAAACAGCTATTATAGTGTTTCCTGTGACACTGTCTCTCAGCCTTCCATGAGCTTGTTACAAAAGCAGCTAGGTTCAGTATTTAACATCCTGCTTGTTGCAGTCTTGCTGTTATCCTCCACCTCAGGGTTCTGTGTTAAAGTCACAGGTGCTACTTACTGTGTTGAAACTTAAGCTCTTCAATCCTGCAGTTAACTCTTAAATTACCTCTGTGGCAGTTTCTAAACTACCTCTAAACTATTGCGCCTGTATTACTGCCCTCTAATACTTCTCATATTACTGGGTTAAATCTTCAAGGCAACATTATATCAAGTGATTAAGAGTGTGTTTACTTACTAGCAGACAATCTTTTTTACTTGTTACAATAAATATTTATAGATTATATCTTGTATCTATAAGTAAAAAACAGCAACTAACTGCTGATCTTTACAATATCTTAATTTCCACATTAATCAGCATAATGGGTCTATAGTTGGTGCATAAATAGGGATCTTTACCTGGATTGGGTATGGTTACAATGGAGGTTCAAGGAACTCTCTCTGAAATGTGCCTTCCTCTTTAGCAAGGCTAAAAAATCTAAGTAGAAGGTGGGATAGTTCATGAATGTATGTCTTATAGAAGATAGCCGAATAGCCATCTGGGCCCGGGGCTTTAAGGGATTTAAATTTTTAAATAACTTGATTAGCAAAGGTTTCTTTCTGATCTGCATTAAGGGATGGTAAGTTCAGTGAGTGTATAAAGGACCTAATAACCTCTAGAGAGGCAGGATTTATTGGTTCATATTTCTGAATGTTATATAAGGCAGAGTAGAATCCGCCAAATTTTTGACCAACTCATAGGGTTTGGTCACCATGCTTCAGTAAATGTTTGCATGTGGCCCCTGTACGATGCCTCAATGTGTCAGCCTTATTGCTCTTAAAATAGAACAGTTGTTTTAATTTGGTGAGATGGGATTGTGTTTTCTTAAGCTCCAATTGGCAGATATGACGTTTGAGTTTTGAAATTTGCTCTCTAAGGTCTAAGGAGTTGGAGATGTGTTGCAATATTTTAAGGTCTCTCAGCTAACAGGGGGTTTAGGAAAGTGAGAGGCCCATCTGCTTTCTTATATGGGCTTGTTTTCTAATGAAGTATCCTCTAATAGTGGGCTTAATTGCTCCCCAAATTGTGTCCTCACTAAGTGAAGGTTTATCATTTGCTTGCATGAGAAATTTAAATTCTTTTCTCAATTCTCCCCTAAAAGGTATGTCTGACAGTATATGGTGGGATAACCACCAAGTGGATTTGTTCACAGATTGAAGGCTCATTATAACTTGATCATGGTCTGACCATAGACTAATCAACATATCTGCTGACTGTACTAAGTCAAGGGTGTCAGAATGGCAAAATAGATAATCTATTCTGGAATATGTCCTGGGTGGGTGAGAAAAGTGGGTGTAATCCTTATCTAGTGAGTGATAGGATCTCCAAATGTCGTAATAACCGTATTGTGTCATTAGGGTTCTAAATTTGAGGCTTAACAGGTTAGGGGTTGCGGAATTCTTGTTAGAAGTGTTGGACTTTCTATCCAGCCTACTATCCCAAACCATATTGAAATCCCCTGCTAAGATAACGCTACTTTGTTTGACCTGATCAACCTTATGCTGAATTTTCTTCAGCTATTTGGATTTATGGAAATTGGGGAGGTAAATAGAGACTAGAGTATAGGTGTTGTGGTCCAAGTTACATACTAGTATGACGTATCTGGCTTGCAGATCTCTGAATATATGTATCGGTTCATAGGCTAGCCTTCTATCAATCAAAATGGCTGCTCCTCTTGCTTTTTTAGAAAAAGGGGACGATTCTATGACTGGGTAGTCCTTGGATAGGGGTATGGCTGGGGCATCTAACAAAAAATGTGTTTCCTGGAGGAATGCTACATCTGCTCTATGAGTCTTAAGGGATCTTATGAGGAGGGTTCTTTTTCCCATGGAGTTCAAGCTTCTCACATTATGTGTAACAAATTTGAGGGAGGTCATATGTGGGGCCATAAGCTAACCCTACATAGCATGTGACAGGGATCCTCAGAGGGGAGTGAGAAATATGGCAGGTGAGGCAATGAAGTTGGGGAAGGGTTGGATATGGATATTTTCAGGGGAAATAGTCCACCATCTAAACTCTAAACTTCAAAACAAGACGCAAAGGATCTTGAAGCAGACCGGGTTTCTGTTGTTTGGGTCTTTGTTCTCTTACAGTCCATTTGGGCGCTGAGACCCTCAATTTTGCTTGAGGGGTGACAGATGTAGGTACAGGATATATTTTGTAGTCCACAATTTGCCAGAATGGCATTTCCTTGAGGGAGTGAGGTCACCACATGGGTTTCATTATGATAAGTTTTGTGGGGTATCACCACCTATACTTAATGTTGGCTCCTCTAAGAGGAGTGGTGATAGGTATCAAGTGTATTCATTGCTGCAAGGTGTGTGTAGATATTTCTGGTAGTAGTTGAACATCTTTGAAATGTTCTGGAAGAGCAGGTCTTTTACAGGCTGCCTGCATCAACCGGTCCTTAAAGGTGAAGTTGTGAAAGCACACCACGACATCTCTTGGTCTGTTAGATGTCAAAGATCTGGGTCTTAAAGCTCTATGAGCTCGCTCCATAGTTCCCAGCAATGCTGCAGAAAGAGATATGAGATATTTCTGTAAATCTGCAGCTGTGAAACTCTTAGGGATGCCTCTGAATCGGACATTATTTCCCCTGGCTCTATCCTCAACATCTGCCAGCTTAAACTCTAAGTGAGTGATTTGTTCTGCTAGGCTCTCAGAATATGAGAGGAGATTAGAGTGGTCAGTGGTGAGGTCATCGTGTCACCCCTCTCACCTATCTTCAAGATGTCTTTTCTTAATTCTGCAGAGCTGTGTTGGATTTCTGCAGTAATGGATTTTGTTTAAGCGGCCAGCATTTTTTTTAAGGTGGATTCAGTAATGTAGTGCTGTAAATGGGTTGGTGATTGTATGCTCGATTGAGAGCCTTCGTCAAGGGACTCAGTGTCCCTTAGGTCCTGTCCACTAGTATCTGAATGATCCTTAGGCTGTTGAGAAAGTGATCAAAGACAGTCTTTTTGACAATTGACTGGTTTTAGGGTGCCTTCTTGAGGTGTGCGGCATATTGGCTGGACTTATATCTGATCATGATATAAAACAATGAGATCTTAAAGTATCACGTGAGTACAATTTAAGACTAAAGATACTTACTATCTATCACCTAGATTACAATTTTTGCGTTCGGGTTTTAAGGCTGAAAAAATGGTAATTTCAGCGTTAAAACAGCACCACAGCCATTACAAGTCTTGTCGGAATAGATGTACTGCAAGCCTTTTAGCCTGTAACGCAACGTCAGTCCCGCACTCATAAAAACAAAAAAAATTTCATGGGACTTCTATAGCGTAGCCATTACTAATTTTGCGGTAAGGCTAAAAAGCTTGCGTTCCAGCCTATACCGACACGATCCGTTCCACAATCTGAGAACAGTAGTTATGAGTTTTATGCTACAAAACTGTTACATAAAACTCATAACTAAAGTGTCACAAAGTACACTAACACTCATAAACTACCCATTAACCCCCTAAACAGAGGACCTCCCGCATCGCAAACACTATGTTTAAGTTACTAACCCCTAATCTGCCACTCCCCAACATCGCCGCCACTAAATAAAGTTATTAATCCCTAAACCTCTGGCCTCCCACATCACTACCACTAAACAAACCTATTAACCTTTAAACCGACAGCCCCCCACAATGCAACAACCTAAATTAATCTATATTAACCCCCTAAACCTAACCCAAATGTAACCCTAACCGTAACCCTAACCCTAACACCCCCTAACTTTAACATAAGTAAAATACAGCTAAATTAAAGTTACAGTTATTAACTAAATAATACCTATTTAAAACTAAATACATACTTACCAGTAAAATAAAACCTTATCTAGCTACAATATAACTAATAGTTATATTGTAGCTAGCTTAGGTTTTATTTTTATTTCACAGATAAGTTTGTATTTATTTTAACTAGGTAGACTAGTTAGTAAATAGTTATTAACTATTTACTAACTACATAGTTAAAATAAATACAAACTTACCTGTGAAATAAAACTTAAGCTGCCTTACACTAAAACCTAACATTACAAAAAATTTAAAAACACTAAAAAGTAAAACCCACCTCAAAACGAAAAAAAATAATTACACAAAATAACAAACAAATTATCCAAAATAATAACAATTATTCCTATTCTAATACCCATTTAAAAAAAAAACACCCCAAAATAAAAAACTAATCTATAATAAACTACCAATAGCCCTTAAAAGGGCCTTTAAGTTAAACAGTTCTTTTACCTGAAAAAAAATACAAAGACCCACTAACATTACAACCCCCCCAAACCCACAAAAAAAAAAACCTATCTAAAAAAAACTAATCTACCCATTGCCCTGAAATAGGCATTTGTATGGGCATTGTCCTTAAAAAGGCATTTAGCTCCTTTTCTTGCCCTGAAAAGGGCATTTAGCTCTTTTAAGAAATGCCCAACCCCTAAAAAAAAACAAAAAAAAACATCTTTAGGTACTCACAGTTGCATAAATCCCGCTTGACGGATCTTCATCCCGGCGGCTCTATCTTCATCCATCGCGGGACCAGCATATTCTTCATCCCTGTGGAGGCAGAATGGTCGATGCGTTAAGGCGGAGGTCCAGGCAAAGGTCCATGGCGGAGGTCCAGGCGGAGGTCCAAGGCAGAGGTCCAGGTGGAGGTCCAAGGCAGAGGTCCAGGCAGAGGTCCATCGATCCGACGTTGAGGTCCTCTTCATGCGATCGTCCGATGCACACTGAGGATTGAAATGCAAGGTACACCTTTTATACTGGGGGTACCATTGCATTGCTATTGGCTGAAAAATTTGAATCAGCCAATAGGAATTAGGGCTGCTAAAATACTATTGGCTGTTCAAATCAGCCAATAGTATGAGAGCTACTGAAATTCTAAGGGCTATTCAAATCAGCCAAAAGAATTTCAGTAGCTCTCATCTCAGCCAATAGGAATGCAATGGTACCTTGCATTTCAATCCTCAGTGTGCGGCGGATGATCGTATGAAGAGGACCTCCGCCTTGGACCTCCGCCTTGGACCTTCATCTGGACCTCTGCCTCTGCGCATCAACCACTCCGCCTCCGCAGGGCTGAAGAAGGTGCCGGTCCCGTGATGGATGAAGATGGAGCCGCCAGGATGAAGATGGAGCCACCAAGATGAAGATCCTTCAAACGGGACTTCAGCAACTGTGAGTACCTAAAGAGGGGTTAGTGGGTTTTTTGGGCAGGCTTTTTTTTTAGAGCTAAATTCCCTTTTCAGGGCAAGAAAAAGAGCTAATTGCCCTTTTAAGGGCAATGCCCATAAAATGCCCTTTTCATGGCAATGGGTAGATTAGGTTTTATTAGATAGTTTTTTTTAATTTTGTGGGTTGGGGGGTGGGGTTTGTAATGTTAGTGGGTCTTTGTATTTTTTTTTCATGTAAAAGAGCTGTTTAACTTAGGGCAATGTCCTAGAAAAGGCCCTTTTAAGGGCTATTGGTATTTTATTATAGATTAGTTGTTTTTTTTATTTTGGCGTGTGTTTTTTTTTAAAATGGGTATTAGAATAGGAATAATTGTTATTATTTTGCATAATTTGTTTGTTATTTTGTGTAATGTTTTTTTTTTTCATTTTGGGGTGGGTTTTTCATTTTAGAATAGCCATTTTTTATTTTTAATGGGCAGCAAAGGAGCTGAATGCCCTTTTAAGGGGAATGCCCATACAAATGCCCTTTTCAGGTTTTACTTTATTCTTATTTTGTGGGTTTAGGGGGTTGGGGTTTGTATACTGTTTAGAGGGTGTTTGTTTTTCTTTTGTAGAAAAAGAGCTGATATCTTTAGTGCAATGCCCTTCAAAGGCCCTTTTAAGGGCCCTTGGTAGTTTATTATAGATTAGGGTTTTTTTTGTTTTGGTTTTTTTAAAGTGTATTAGAATATGAATATTTTTTAATATTTTGGATAATTGTGTTTGTTATTTTTTGTAATGGTAGTTTATTTTTTATTTTTTGTAATTTTAGTGTTTTTATTTTTTGTAATGTTAGCTGTTAGTGTAAGGCAGCTTAGGTTTTATTTGACAGGTAAGTTTGCATTTATTTTAACTAGGCAGTTAGTAAATAGTTAATAACTATTTACTAATTAGTCTACCTAGTTAAAATAAATACAAACTTACCTCTGAAATAAAAATAAAACCTAAGCTAGCTACAATATAGCTATTAGTTATTATTTAGTTAATAATTGTAACTTTAATTTAGCTCTATTTTAATTATGTTAAAGTTAGGGGGTGTTAGGGTTAGGGTTACGGTTACGTTAGAGTTAGAGTTAGGTTTAGGGGTTAATATAGTTTAATTTAGGTTGTTGCAATGTGGGGGGCTGGCGGTTTAGGGGTTAATAGGTTTATTTAGTGGTAGTGATGTGGGAGGCCAGATGTTTAGGGGTTAATACATTTATTTAGTGGCAGCAAAGTCAGGGAGCAGCGGACTAGGGGTTAATAGATTTATTATAGTGTGGGCGATGTTGGGGTGCAGGGGAATAGGGTTTAATAACTTTAGTATAGTGGTGGTGATATCGGGAGCATCAGATTAGGGGTTAATAGATTTATTTAGGTGTCGGCGATGTTGGGGCCAGCAGATATGGGGTGTTTAGACGGGGGGTTTATGTTAGGGTGTTAGGTTTAAACTTAACTTTTTTCCCCATCAATGGGACTGCGTTACGGAGCTTTTCATTCCTCGATCGCAGGTGTTAGGTATTATTCTGACACTCTCTCCCCACTGATGTCTATGGGGAAAGCGTGCACGAGCACGTCAAAACAGCGCTTGTATTTTGTGCGGTATGGAGCTTAAAACCACCATATTGCACGCACAAGCCGGTTGTTTCAAAACTCATAATGGCTGCACTATAGTGGGTTAAATAACGCAACTTTTCTTGCATTCGTTAAATTCCCTATAGCGTGCATAACATCCTGACAAGACTACGCCACCAAACATGATGGGGATAAATGGTTTCTAGAAGGAATTTATTCCATTTTTGTATACCTTAAGTTATCTTTTAGAAATCAAGGGGTATACTAGCATAACAACCCTTCATATAAAAGGATTTGTTAAATAAATCTACCAGAGTGAAGTACTAGAGGGGAAGACTATTTGCCCCTGGCGTGCGGGCGTTTGCGTAATATTGGTGTTAGTTGGCTACGAACATGACAGTTAACAAATAGTGTTGCTAGCAATAATAAGTATATAGAGCATAAACAGTTGCGACATAAAATGCAGGTCTAACACTAGATATGCTCCCCAACCCCAGGGTCCTCCAAGAGGGGGGAAAAGGGCTGTGGAGGTGACCCACCCAGACTAGCTTGGCGGGAAAGAAGGGGGCTGAAGAGCAGACCCAGCCCAGACACCCAGAAAGCAAGGCACCAAATACTCTTTATATTGATACAGCAAGCCTAACAGTGCAGACATATTATTATTTAACAGACAATAGTATAGGAGGATATTTCTCAGGTGTGCAAATATAAAGAAAACCCACCATGAGATAAAATTTAATGTACAGACTATTTATAGATTTGTTCCCTCCCCTCAGGGAACATGGGATACTTCCTCAAAAAAAGGGGGGGGGGAAGGAATGTGGAGGTGACTGGGGCTTCACTTGCAGTGTTAGTAGGGATTCTGCTGTGGAATTAGACCTTGAGAGCCTGCATGTAACAAACGGAGCTGGATCCCCTATGAGCTGGGGATGACTGCAAGGCTCCCACGTGGCGGTCGAAATGGCGGCCCTCGTGCCCCTGGCATGGCACTACGGCGGCCATGGCAACCCCCCTGCCTGGGTTGAGGGTATCGTCTACTCAGTCACAGGTGACTGTAACGCCCCCAAAGTTTCCAGTCGGAATTTGAATGTCGCAAGTGCGACTCGCGAGAGACCTGATGGAGGCTTCTATGACAGAGTGGGCCCGTGCAGTAAGTCCGATTTTGCCATCAGTCCTTCACTTGTTCCTACTTGGGCCAGCTGGTAGGATGGTTGCAAGTACACCAGGTGACAGAGATGAGGTTTTGGAAGGGCTTTATATGTAGAAAAATACTACTTTAAAGCAGTTTTCTGCCGGAGCTCAGGTACAATGCGTCCGCTCAGTGTGCTGGCTAACTCCGCCCCAGTATTATCTATCTTTTTAAACAATAAAACATGTTAGAGTAGACTGTCTCCTTAATAAAGCTGAAAGTATTTTTAATGATTTCAAGTTGAAGGGTAGCAGGATCAGCCTGCAGACTGCAATCACTATCAGTTGGTATATGCCTATCTACTCAGGTTGTCATATTATACCAGTGGTCAGGCAAAGACAGGTTGTTATATTATACCAGTGGTCAAGCACAAGCAGGTTGTTATATTATACCAGTGGTCAGTTAAAGACAGGTGGTTATATTATACCAGTGATCAAGCACAGACAGGTTGTTATATTATACCAGTAGTCAGGTACAGGCAGGTTGTTATATTATACCAGTGATCAGGCACAGACAGGTTGTTATATTATACCAGTAGTCAGGTAATGCAGGTTGTTATATTATACTAGTGATCAGGCACAGACAGGTTGTTATATTATACCAGTGGTCAGACACAGACAGGTTGTTATATTATACCAGTGGTTAGGCACATACAGGTTGTTATAATATACCAGTGGTCAGACACAGACAGGTTGTTATATTATACCAGTGGTCAGGCACAGACAGGTTCTTATATTATACTAGTGGTCAGGCACAGCAGATTGTTATATTATACCAGTGGTCAGGTACAGACAGGTTGTTATAATATACTAGTGGTGAGGCACAGACAAGTTGTTATATTATACCAGTGGTTAGGCACATACAGGTTGTTATAATATACCAGTGGTTAAGCACAGGCAGGTTGTTATATTATACCAGTGGTCAGGCACAGACAAGTTGTTATATTATACCAGAGGTTAGGCACAGGCAGATTGTTATATTATACCAGTGGTCAGACACAGACAGATTGTTTTATTATACCTGTGGTCAGACACAGACAGGTTGTTATATTATACCAGTGGTCTGTCAGTATATTTATAAGAATCTCAGTAGTGCTCTCCAAATAATATGTTAGTCTATGGCAGGGTTATCTATTAAAATAATTATCCTTTAAAATAAACCCTCAATCAATATGCATCTACTAGAAGCCATACAATTAATATAAATATCTGAATTCTTTTTATTAGTTAATATCTATGAACACATTGAAATATATTTGTAATACCAGAATATGAGTCAATATTATATGCGTTTAAAAACTATTTAAAATATGCTATGCAGAGTCCGTACAAGTTTATTTTATTCACAATAGAGATTTCACCCAGTTAACACAATGAGACTTAAGATCTTTAACTACTAACATCCAAACAATACAACTCTAACAGTGCTTAGTAAACAATAGGGCAATATATATATATGTATGTATGTATATATATATATATATATATATATATATATATATATATATATATATATATATATATATATATATATATATATATATATATACTCAGCTATTTAGCTGCAATTGGTTCTAATACAATTCTAATTAGGATACTAAAAATACATATATTCTTACTGTAAACCGTTACTTTAAAATGTCTATTTATTTAAACTGGAACAGATTCTTATTTACTTATAATTAAAACCAATTCTAAGATGTGTATATATATATATCTATATATAACTATATTTTGCACAGATGAATTATTTAGCATGCAAGAGACAAACTTATACTTTATATATAGGACTATGAATATAAGCAAAAATACAGACTGCTCTCTTTAAATCTATTAAATATGAATTTACTATGTTCTTACCAATAACCTTTGTTTCAAGTTTTTAAAATTAGAACAATTATACTTCACCAATTTAAACCAATTTGTAGGGGTCTTTAGGTCATCTCATTTGAAGGAAAGTTATTGCATAGATCAAGGGTAAGCTTCCAGTTTCTTGCTGAAGTGAAATGTGTCCCCAAGTATGGCAGCCAAAATCAAATCACCAGTATCCAGTAAGTCACAAAAAAACTGTCTCCTTGTTTGCATTGCTAATCCTTTTATCTAATCATTGATGACCTCTTTCGTTCACACTCACGGTGCTTTTCCCTTCTCATTGGACACCCCTGGGAACGCTCCCCATTGGCTCAGTATATATTGTCGCTATGGAAACGCATCTTTTAAACATGAATGTATATCTATCAGCGCCACAATAATACCATACAAGCTATATCTGATATAGGCGGAGTCTCCCAACCAGACTCCAAAAGTTAAGAGTAAAAAGAAATGCCAAGATACAGCGCTACGCTATCCTCAGATGAGGGTTGGGTTGCTAAAGATGGTGTCCACGACTAGGAATGTGTATACATCAAGGTTAATATATAATATTGTGTTACACAAAGAATATATATAAAACCATGTGAAAAAGTACTTAAAAGGTAAAAGATTAAAAACAAAATATATATATATATATATAGGATGTGATATTAAAATGTATTAAACAAACATTTTATTAACATAAACTGACAGTTAAAAATACAGTTAAAAATAGATTCAACAATCTAATGGATTGCCCCATACAATGTCCAAGAAGTTATGTCCTATGTAACATACAAGTGTTTAAGTCCCATACCAAAATGTCCAAAGCAAATGTTCAAGGTTAATATCCAAAAAAATAAAAATAAAAATGATAATATGTCCAAAGTTGGTGTAAAAATCAAAAAGGTGAAAAAATGTAAAAAATATAAAAAATATATTAAATATTTTTTGAAAAGATGAAAAAATGAATAAAAATATATAAAAAATATATGAGTTGTGATCAGCAACCCATATGGAAGGAATATAATATATGTGATAGTGAATAATTCTCGTGAGGTGTACACCTAAAAAGTGTGTATATAAAAGGGTGTGGTAAAAAATGTGTCATAAAAAATGTGTCATAAAAATGGATTCAAAATCCTGGTGAAATAAATAAAGTCCAAATTGCTCCAAAAAAATGTGTATATAATTCCAAGTATTCCAAATGTGAGTGTAGAAAGTGCTGGGTTGATGTTCCTCTTCTTAAAAGGTTATCAAATGTAATGGGATATCCTCCTGTACCTAAAAAAGTGTACAGAAAATAGACATAGTGCAATAAAATCACTTTAGAATGACAACAACAGTATTCTACTCACCAGATATATTCTGAGCTGCAATACCAGTGTATAGCCAACGCGTTTCGGTCCTCAGGGACCTTTCTCAAGACTGGTCATTCCTAGTCGTGGACACCATCTTTAGCAACCCAACCCTCATCTGAGGGTAGCGTAGCGCTGTATCTTGGCATTTCTTTTTACTCGCATCTTTTAAACAGTTAAGTCCCTTAACTGTTATACTGGGTTCTGGCACTCAGGTGGCAGCAGACGAACACAAACAGATTCATTTAATCATTTCTAAACATTTTACAGGATTTCCCATATAATGATTATATTAAACAATACTATAACATTGCATTATTAAATTACAATATTAATTGTAGATGGGGTAGTATCATATAATTTTTCTGATTACTCTGATATGAAACATCACGTGTCTTTAACATTATATTATATTAAAGTAGTTATACTGCTAATTATTAGCTTAAAATCTATTAAAAATTTTATCAATATCCTGGCATTTATATACAAATACAGCCTAATTCATATTCAGTACTGCACTGTATTCCAACATGAATATACTATATTTCATATTTCTAATAAATCCTGGATCTATGAATCTTGTCCGTGTAGATCTGAGATAAAAGTAAGTGTTATTAATCATTTCTTTTTAGGTCCACAAATATCTATTTATATTCTTAAAAATACAGAGGCTAAGACATTTTATGCTTTCAAAAAAAAAAAAAAAATATATATATATATATATATATATATATACATACATATTTATTTCTATGCAGGCAATCTTGTATTTAGAATTTTCAGTAAATTTCAAAATTACCTTGTAACATGTGTCTATAGTTCACAGGGGATCACTTAACAGGCAGGAAGACCATATATGAGCATGCACCTTTGAGATTCCAGCAATCTAATTTCCATCTCATCTGGCCTCAAAGGCATATCTCAGACACCCCGTCTCCACTCACTGTATGGGGTAAGGGATGTTTGGAAATGGCTGTTAAAGTTAAACAAACCAAATGTTTATAGTTCTCACTTGTATGCCCTTTTAACTTTTGCATCCTGAATGGGGAGAACTGACATGAGTTAGGTCAATTTTTCTGAATGAATAAATCATTGGCTACTAACTAGCCAAATATATGATTAAAATATATATATAGGGGGGCGGAGCCAACTAGCACTGCAGTTAGACGCACTTCTCAGAAGCTCCTAAAATATCTCACTATTTTCAAGGATTTCAGGAGTGTTTGGTCCTTTTACAGCCTTTTTTCAGGGACTTATAAGGTGTACTATCGTTCTGCTGCTGAAGAAGTGGCTTGGAAGTGCTGGACATTCGTGAATTACCCTATTCTCTAGCTTTGCCTGTTATATCGCATTTGCAGCAGTTATGGCGGCTCTCCTTTACAGACAGATGCAGGAGCTGCTGGATAGTCACAACGAAGCTCTTTTGCAAGCGGTATCTGAAGCTTTCAAGCCCCTCATTGCTCATAACACGCTCTCATCTACCCTGGCTGGCTGTGAGGAGCAGTGCCTGGAAATCACAGATGACCCGCGTAAGCCGCCATTTTGGCTTACAAATCAGGAGCACGCTACATGGCCTCAAGAAACAATTGGCTCAGAGGAACAGGGAGTTGAAATTGCGCGGATCTCTGCTGTGGAGTGGTACGACCTACAAATCAAAGCGCTCAATTTGGGAGAAGCACCGCTGATTACCCGCACTTCAAAAAGGATTTTAGGTGAGCCCCAGAGCAGCTGCGGCGATAATGAGGCCCTTTATATGCCCCCGCACTCAGACCTGCTTAATGGGCTGGCGCAGCACACTAGAATGAAGAGCCTGCTAAGCCTCCCTTGCCTGTATAAGTGGAACCGTCATAGGAGATACCCTAAGCCTAGCCATCTCTGGCTTCTGGCCAGAGGCATTTTAACATCGGTCCAACAACTCTGCTGCTACTACTGTTACGCACATTTGTTGAAGCTGCAGTGGGATCCCAGGGGTTTCCTCCTCTACCTTCTCTATTGCACAATTGATGACGCACTTGGGACATACCTGATCTCTATACATATAAATGCGTCTATAGCCGCTTGAACTAAACTGGAGAGATTATATGCGACACTAGCTATGCCATCACAGATGTGTAGAATTGTCTCAGAGCCTTTTTATAGTACAGCCTAGCAACCTGTTGTTTGGTCCTCAGTATTGTCCCCATAACTATGTTGCTACACTTATCGCATCTGGACACGGACACACTATTTTGCAGGGTTTTTTTTATGCATCTTAAATACCATTGTATTCAGTTGACACGCTGGACTCTGTTTTATTATATACTAGTTAAATTATTTTGTGTGATGACAACGATATCTGTAAGCTCTGGTAGTGAATAGGGATGAGAAGGCTTCTCTAGCACAGGGCAGCTCCATTTCATTTACACAGCTCAGTTTTATGTTTAAATTGTTTACAGCTTATCTACACCCACTGGGGCGTTAATGGAAATTAAATGTAATGCTTTTTCTATACACTTCTGTGCATATTTCAATGGGGCTAGATTATCCCCCCAGATACTACCATATTAGGGTGCAATATTGACAATTTAACTTCTAAGCTCCACACAATTGTCTGCCCCCTTTTGTTTATTACTCTGTATTTACAGGCTCCTCATTGTTTCCTTACACCTACCATGATATAAATAGAATTTCAATATTTCATCACATAATCCTTCTATGTCTGTAGTTTTTTTTTTTACATATCTTATATATATGCATGGAGTTTGGATGAAGTTTGTGTACATGACATCTCGCTGCCAGTGGCCAGGGCAGTGTGATGCCTATACTTTACAACTATGTAGCTCCATAGCATAGTTTCGGACATAGTTTTGCACCATAATGCAGATTAATGTACATAAGTAATGTTCTTATTTTTTTTTGCTTTATGTTTATGTCCTAGACATGTTCCCAGCATTCTATCTACAATTGTTGTATAACCACGGCAAACACATGTGACTTCTATATTAACTATATCTGAACATATATGTCGGAGTGCTGTAATCATACTACCTACTAATACCTATTCTATGTGCAGATTTCCGTTACTCCAGGATGACTTGTTTTCTGATGCAGGCTGGACCTGCACTTGTATTTAACTATACAATTTCTCCCCCTTTCATTTAATACTAGAGTTGCAATACCCCTGTTATCTGCACCATATTAGACTCTTAGGTCTCAGTACACAGAATGTAGCCTTCGCCCATGCCCAGTTAGTTTCCCACGTAGATATAATACTATGCTTTATTGTAACCTGTCTATTCTAAGTTAAGATGCAGTGGTTTATCTCACCCTTTTTAGCAATGTGCGACTCTCTGTCATACCTCTTTTAATCTACTTAAATTCCTATCTCCCCCCCCCATAGTCTCATACAATATACCTCCTGCAGGAGGGTTCACTATGCGGTTTTTCTAGTTTGTACCGCACCCTTTCTACTATCTTCATATGTTCATCTTGCAGTGCACCATAAAATTGTCCATACTTCCCCTTCATGGAATAGCAAGATTGTTTAACATTAGCATTACTAATAACTTGTTCACAGCTATTGCATTTAACGCAACTTATAATATACTTAGGAAAATGATTCCTCTTCCATGGTTTCTTTAACCTTGCGAGGTCTATGAATAGCTCCACCTGTTATTCGAGGAAATCATACTTGTTTAAAAAAAGAGGTACTTCCTTTATATTGTACTATTTTATTTTTGCTGTTTCACACTCCTCGCTATTAAGTGTTGTAATTGTCTTTACATGTGAATCCCAGGCAAATTGTTGTTCCTACCTTGATGTACTTGACTATATTATTGTATTGCACCTGTTGAATACCTCAATAAAAAATTCATTTAAAAAAAAATATATATATATATCTATCAACTGATAGATCTCCAAGCCAAAGCCATTAAAACATTTGAAAACCTTGTATTAGAAAAAAAAAATAATAATAATAATAATATATATATATGTATTAATCTTTACATATACCTTGACATAAATACCCCTTCCAATTTTAAATACATGTAGGAAACATGTATTTAAATTGGCTTAAAGTCAATGGTATTTGGTGAGGATGTTGACCGTACACATCATAGACAGTCTTCTATGTAGAAGTCTGTCATTTTTGAGCCTTCATGTTCATCAGCTATGCATCTTTAAACTACAGTATGTCTTTAGTGTATTTGGGGATATGACACTTCATTCTCCCTCTATGACTTGTAGTTGGGACCTAGGATGACACGCTCGCAACTGATTGATATGGACCCATTTATCTATGAAACTTTCACTTTTGTGGATCCTTATTTTATAGGCTACTGGAGATATTTTGTCAGTAATGACAAAAGAACCTTTCCATGATGGAAGAAATTTCTTCTCCCTAAACTGATCTGTTCCAAAGTTATAAAGATAAACTTTATCATTTATTTCATATTCCTTTTTGCACGTTTCGAGATCATAATAGGTTTTAGTGGCAGTTGCAGCTTTCTCTAAATTCATTTGAGCAAATGCAAAGGCATATTGCAGGTGCTTTCTTAGGTTCTCCACATATTGATGTGTTCAATAGCCATTTCAATGGTTTTTAGAACAGCAGTTAGTTCTGCAACTTGACTGGATCTTGGTCCAATGTTAAAACCTATAGATATATTTGAGAATCCATTTGCCTAAGTTATACCAATGCCAGCGACTAATCTGCGCTCATTATCAATAGTGGCATGGTAAGAACAACCATCAACATATACCCAAGGTAATGTTTGACACTGGTCTTCATTGTATATTTTATATGGGGAAAGCAATTGTTCCTCCAGGAAATCATCTTCTGATTATTCTTCCCCAGGATCCTTAGCAGTACAGTCGTGGAGCTCAGCAAGCCCCTGTGCGACTGGATTCTTTTTATTCTGCTTGTAGCAAATTTCTAAAGGCCAGCCTTGTAAGGAAAGAGTCCACGCTGTTATGCGGCTATTAGACAAATTCTCATCTCTTATTCTCTCACTTTGCAAATATAGCAAAGGCTGGTGGGCCGTTTCTACAATAATTTTCTCGCCCTGTATATAGCTGCGGAAATTTTGTAGAGCCCATACAGTATATAAGAGGGCTTTTTCGCAATCGCTAAATCTTATTTCTACTGGGGATAGAGTTTTGCTTAAATTATCATGCTTCTGGTATAAAACAGCACTCATGCTTACATCCGTGTAACCTGTCTCTAAGAAGAAAGGTTTACCCCCTTCAGGGTATGCTAAGCAAGGTGCTTGTGTGAGTTTTCTCTTCAGCTCTTTGATGGCTGTCTCTTGAGACTCACCCCAGTGCCATTTCACATCCTTCTTTAGAAGAAGTAGTAGTGGTTTAGCTAATTCTGCATAATTATCAATGAATTTGCGAGAATAATTCCTCATACCCAGGAAGGATCTCAATTCCTTTAAGTTAGTTGGGTTTTTAGAATTTACTATAGCTTCCACCTTTGTCTTCTGAGGATTTAACCCTTCAGAAGTAACTTCATGTCCCAAGAAGTTTACACGAGTGCGGCACCATTGAGCTTTCTGTAGGGATAATTTGACACCTGCCCTTTTAAGTTAGCTGAGGACGTGTTTAAGCTCTGCAATGTGCTTTTCAAAGTCTGTGCTTTTGATTAAAACATCATCAACATAAGATAAGGTCCCCCTTTCCAGTGCATCAGGCATAGCCTTATGCATGAATACAGCAAATTCATGTCCAGAATTTATGTATCCAAAAGGAAGTCTCTGAAATGCATACTGGATCTTTTGGAATGAGAATGCCAGCTTATACTGGTCCTCCTCATGTACCTTTATGGTCCAATATCCCTGTGCACAATCAATGGCAGTGAATATTTTGGATCCATGCATCTGTGCAAGGCACTGGTCAATGTATGGTACAGGCCAGCCAGACATGTTTGTTTAGCTGTCTTAAGTCAGCACACAAACGCCATTGTCCATTGGGCTTAAGAACACCTAGAATAGGATTATTATAAGAGCTGTACACCTGTCGTATGATACCCCTTTCTTCCAAGTTCCTTATGATTTCTGCAAGAGAATCATATGAGGCTAAAGGAAGTCTGTATTGTTTAACAAAGACAGGTGGTGCATTGGGATCTGTTTGTATTCTTGCAATGTGCAAGTCTGTAGTACCCCAGTCATAAGAATCCTTAGCAAAAATATCCTTGTACTCAATCAGGAGTTCTGGCAGCAGTTGGCGTCCATCATCGCTAGAACAGCAACTAGCTAAGGATATTTGCTCTTCGACTATTTGCTGAAATCCTGGAAAGATTTCAGGCTGTCCTATTTCATAGGTTTCTTCCAATCTAGAGGTGAGATCCCCTTGATTATAATTTACATTGCCCCCATGACTCTGGGTATTGGGGTAATCTTGCTGTTTAATCGGCGGATCAAACACTAGAGAGGCTTCTTCAATTTTACTGATACCTTCCTCTGAGCTGAAGGGATAAATAGACTGAATATTAAATAGACCCTCTGGCATAGATGTAAAGGATTGTTCTATTAATTGTTCTTCAGTTAAGTATCCTTCAGGTATTAGCCCAATTACATTATTCTGGAATCCAAAAGTGTAATGACTTGATTCCAGTGTGTATCCTATGGTAGTCCCCTTGGATAAGTTTATATCCTGTGGGGTCATGTTATGCACAATAACATGTATTGGAATAGTTCCAATATTTATCAAAGGAGTGTAGGTCACTGTGACACCCAGATTTTGTATTCTATGGGAGAGGCAAATTAGTGTTTCAGAAGTTTTTAATTTCTGACCTCTCTTTACCTGTAAGGGTAAGAGGAATTTATCAGCTCCTGCAGGTATTATAACATCGCTAGACACCTGCATATTCACAGCATATGACAATTGCTGGTTTGATTTCAGGGCTGCATTTTCATCCTGAAATACTTCAGGGTCCCCCTTTAACCTGCTCCAGAGGCAAGAGTTAATCAAATCTATTTGTATGGCATATCTATGTAAGATATCATTGCCAATGTATATTTGATTATGGGGAGTATTTAAAACTAAAAACAGGTGCTTCACTGACTTATTACCTATAGAGACCGATAATAAGCACTTAGCTGTGACGTTATTGCTTTCAAACCTGTCATCCAGGCCGTTGACACAGTGGTCTTGGGGAGAAAGATATTTAATCACTTTAGGTTCCGCTATCTGCGCTAATAAGCCTTCGTTTATATAGCTAGCTTCCTGTTTTAAGTTCAATTTGGCATATTTTGCTGTACCAAGGTCATGCACTTGTATAGGGATAAATAGATCTCTCTCAATCCCTGCGAGGTATTGAGCGTGCTCCCACCTTAGGGATTTTATGATCCCCCTTGTGGAGAGATATGTTTAATACATCGCCATCTAAGGAAATATTCGCTATCTTTCCAGGCAAAATTTTTAAAGTATTACCATCAGAGCCACTTAAAGGAGTCTGATCATCTATTTATAAAATAGTGATTTCAGGTACAGAGTTATTCCTGAAATGAATCTCCACAGCATCTGGTTTGACAGTTATGTCGGGGGCGAGATATACCAGATTTCTCATAATTGATAGGCCTTTTAACTTGTGACTAAATTACATTATTTATGCAATCAATTATGGTGCTTAATCGCTTCAGGAGATCGCTACCAATAATTAAACGATCAGTTGGCAGATCCACTATAATGACAGGATGTCTTATGGCCCTGTTCCCCAATTTAAATTTTAACCAGGCAGTACCGTAGACTTTTAGAGAGTCACCCCCAACACCTATTAGAGAACCATCAAATTATTTTATTTTAGGTTTGTGGGGTGTTAGCTCATTTAGCTGTGTGTAGTACATGTGGGATAGGTGCCTGAGATCCAGTATCAATTAATCCCATGCTGGGTTGGAGACTGAATCTTGCAGCTCAGCTAATACATAATATCTCCCTGCAGTTTCTACCATTTCACACATAAAATTCGCATTATTTTACATCTGTGGGCCTCGCCACGTAATATCTGAATCCGCCATGTTTTCCCATGCAGAAGGAATTTCATACCTACTGGTCTCCTTTATGACAGGGTCAGCTGGATTCTTGTGTACTGCATCTGTGGAAATAAGGTTAAGAGAACACTACAAAGGGAAAGATTGGTTAATGCTTTCAGGCCGAGGTTGCTTGTCATCACAGCTAAATCGTCCGTTTCCGGTCTGTGGGGAGATAACATGATTAGTACCATTGACATTTATCATTACATTTTGTATATCTCTCCCCTCCCTTTTAGGTGATACTGCAGTATTTATGACTGTGCCTGTGGTCCACTGCTGACCACTGGCTGTACCCCTAAAATAGTATTGTTCGGTTGCTGAGTCGTAGAAGGTTGACTCATATTAGCGAATTGTTCACTCAATCGATTTAACTGGGTAAAAAGCATATCTACCTGATTGTACAAGTTACCTCTACACCTGGGCCTATCTCTTGATGCCCCATAATAATGATTCCTGGACCATCGGGTTCCCTCAGAATCAGGGCCGCTATTTCTATTTTGGCGTGGTTGCCCCTGGGGTTCAGCTTGTTCAGCATTAGTACTTTGGGGAGCATTATATACTTGGGGTGTCTGGTTACCCTGAGAATATCTTCGCCATCTATTGTATCTACCCTTGTGTGGATACCAATTATTTGGTGAGTACTCTCTTTGTGAGTAATTATTTACCTGATTATGTCCCCCACTTTGGTTATAGTCTCTCTGCGCCTCAGCCCGTGTTGGGGAAGGGGTAGAGTTAAACCTCTGTAGAGATGGCCTGTTTTGACTGGCCACCTCCTCGTACGTTTTCTTTTTAGACTCCAAATTTAGGGGGCTAGGTGACACCCTAGTTTCGCCACAATTTTGGGTTTTGATTCCCTTTTCACCCCTGTTCACCGGACTGCTGAATAGAGTATAACTTTGTACTTTCTTTGATCAGCCATTCCAATGAGCAGTCCTCATCAAAATCTCTAGCTAAATTAATTTTGATGGGTGTAGGCAGTGCTTCAAAAAATAAATTTACAAATTCTGAGCAATCAAATCTGGGATTATCTTCAGCCATACTGTACTCATTTTTCAATTCAGAAAGGAACTCAATGGGACTTTGATTCGCACTACATTTTAAACCATATACAGCTATTTTTGCGGTAGTTTTAGTGCAATGTTGCCCAAATTCTTTTCTGCATTGTCGTTTTATTTCACTCCAGGAATGAATATTCATATCCTTTAGTGAAGTGAAGAATGTGTGATGTTTACTGTCAAATACCCAGGGCAGAAGTTTATTTTTTAATTTCTCACTTGTAACATTCATTATAGCTAATGCATTTTTTGAAGGCCTCTAAGTGATCAATTACAGAGTTTGTTCCCTTGTTGGAGAATACAGGTACGGCACCCTTCAGGAAAGTAACTATTTTATGGGAGTCATACACCTTATTAGACGTGTGTTGGGACTCCTGATTAGAGTTTCCCTCACCTGCACCAGCTGAGTTACAGCAGTTCCCTGGATTTACATCATAAGGTGATTGTCTATTTGGGAAATCTATTTCTGACCAAATAGAGGTCATTTGTCTACACTCTTCCATATATTTCTGCACTTCGTCCCTGACGCGTTCTCTAAGGGAGTTAGCATTATCTTCATTATTCTCACTGTTAACATAGGGGTTTTCATTATGGTGATATGACCTTTTTAAATCACTTAGTTCTCTCTGGCTTTGCGCAAGCTGTTTATTTAACTCTTGTATCTGTGCTAGTAAGTCTATGTTATGCTTATCTAAGGTGGTTAGGTTTTGGGCAAACTCATCCATTTTATTTTTGGCTATTTTTAAATCCTCTTTGCATCTGCGTGGGGAACGAATACTACTTTATAGCTCCTGTATTTGCAATTCTTTGTCTATGACACAAAGCAATATTTTGTCAATAACGCATATCACAAGGGGCCAAGATTTTAGTATTAGTTTGTCTCGCTTTTTGAGAGCCTTGCATTGATTAATCATTAATAATTCTTGGAATAATTAATTGTTTTCATTCCACATGTTATTATTAACGGCAATATTTTTAGACTTAATTTCAAGCATATCCATAAAATCATTTAATTCACCCGCAATATTAAACTTCTCTTTAATGTGGCCTATAATGTCTCTCTTAAGGACCTGACCTCTAGTATGGGGTATTGTGATGGGACCATTTTCAATGCTTTGTACAGAATTAACTGAGTCACTCCTAGTGATAGACATTATTATATTGGTTTAGTATTTAGTTAAATTAAAACACTAGTACAATTTTTACCAATAAAAAGAGAGTAGTAAAAAAAGATTATATTTTCAAAAAAAATTAATATTAATTTTGAAATATGAAAAATTACTATTTTTATGAATTTTGAAATATGAAAAATTAATATTTTTATGAATCTTGAAATATGAAAAATGTATATTTTTGATTCATTTTGAAATATGAAAAATCTATATTTTTATTAATTTTTTCAAAAATTAATCTTTAACAATATTTCAAAATATCAATATCAATCTTGAAATATGAACATCAATATTTCAATCTTCAAAAAAATAACATTTTTTATTTTCAAAATATTAATTTCGAAATATGATTTTTTTTTCTCTCTTTTATAATAATTTCTATTTACTACAAATATATGATATCAACATAATAAATATTAATAATATCTCATGTAAGTGCCTCCATAAAATATGTCAGTATATTTATAAGAATCTCAGTAGTGCTCTCCAAATAATATGTTAGTCTATGGCAGGGTTATAATACAATATATTTAAATAATTATCCTTTAAAATAAACCCTCAATCAATATGCATCTACTAGAAGCCATAAAATTAATATAAATACCTGAATTATTTTTATTAGTTAATATCTATGAACACATTGAAATATATTTGTAATACCAAAATATGAGTCAATATTATATACGTTTAAAAACTATTTAAAATATGCTATGCAGAGTTCGTACAAATTTATCTTATTCACAATAGAGATTTCACCCAGTTAACACAATGAGACTTAAGATCTTTAACTACTGACATCCGAACAATACAACTCTAACAGTGCTTAGTAAACAATAGGGCAATATATATATATATATATATATATATATATATATATACACAGCTATTTAGTTGCAATTGATTCTAATACAATTCTAATTAGGATTCTAAAAATACATATATTCTTACTGTAAACCGTTATTTAGCATGCAAGAGACAAACTTATACTTTATATATAGGACTATGAATATAAGCAAAAATACAGACTGCTCTCTTTAAATCTATTAAATATGAATTGACTATGTTCTTACCAATAACCTTTGTTTCAAGTTTTAAAAATTTTAACCAATTTGTAGGGGTCTTTAGGTCATCTCATTTGAAGGAAAGTTATTGCATAGATCAAGGGTAAGCTTCCAGTTCCTTGCTGAAGTGAAATGTGTCCCCAAGTATGGCAGCCAAAATCAAATCACCAGTATCCAGCAAGTCACAAAAAAAACTGTCTCCTCATTGCTAATCCTTTTATCTAATCATTGATGACCTCTTTCGTTCACACCTATGGTGCTTTTCCCTTCTCATTGGACACCCCGGTATATATTGTCACTATGGAAATGCATCTTTTCTGGCCCTCGGGTGGCAGCAGACGAACACAAACAGATTAATTTAATCATTTCTAAACATTTTACATGATTTCCCATATAATGATTATATTAAACAATACTATAACATTGCATTAATAAATTACAATATTAATTGTAGATGGGGTAGTATCATATCATTTTTCTGATTACTCTGATATGAAACATCACTTGTCTTTAACATTATATTATATTATATTAAAGTAGTTATATTAAAAATGTTATCAATATCCTGGCATTCATATACAAATACAGCCTATTTCATATTCAGTACTGCACTGTATTCCAACATGAATATACTATATTTCATATTTCTAATAAATCCTGGATGTATGAATCTTGTCCGTGTAGATCTGAAATAAAAGTGTTATTAATCATTTCTTTTTAGGTCCACAAATATCTATTTATATTCTTAAAAACACAGAGGCTAAGACATTTTATGCTTTCAATATATATATATATATATATATATATATATATATATATATATATATATATATATATATGTGAATATCTAGAAAAACAAGCGCATAGAGACACCTCTCATAGTGCAAATCAATTGGGTTTAATACAAATACATATAAAATACATAAAAACTTTTGAAGGTAATCCCTACTCACAAATAAAACCTCAATCGAATGAGGTAAGTTGAGGCAATTGGATTCTTAAAGTGTCCTCACTTAAAACCGGAAAACCGCCAGGCTGTAGTACCAGTCTCAGATTCTTGAGTCCGTTTGTATTGTTTTTCCAGTAAGCTGAGCAAATAGTCCTGTTTTGCTCAATAATGTTAGAAGGTCACTTCTGAAATAGTGAAAAATCGCTCTATTTGGAGCTAAAACAGACGCTGTGGATCTCCTTGCAGTACTCAGAGAAACTCTTCAGCGTGTGTGTCGGCAATGACGTAAGGTGGGCGTGGCCTTACACATTTCACGGTAAACAACCGCTTCGTCAGAGGCTTGATGATGCCCACCTTACCAGCTGAACTTTTGTAGTCAGCGTATAGGTACACTCCCACATTACGTCATAGATAAATTTTGACAGCGGAGGTTCAACACCTGTCATTTGAGTAATATGTCAGCTCACATTAGAAAAGTATCAAATATACTATCATATATGTTCTATTAAAATGCCTATTTGACAACACACACCAGCACATAAACAGTTGCTATATTCAGTGTGATATCGCATATTGCTACTTGTTGAACATTGTCAGATGTTAGATAATAATTATTAAAGGCCATCAAAAGTAAAATACATAAAATAATATTTTATACTATGCTAAACTGGATATAAGATTTGATTTGTTTCTTATATTTTATTGTTTTTAAGTTAACCATGATGATATATTTTCTGAAATATTTTAAAGGGCATTTTCAACGCTCCTAAACATTTTCTTTATTTATTTTATTTTATTTTAATTATTTGTCTATTGAAAAAAATTATTAAAGTGCTTAATTTATTATATTGTTAGTATAAAATATAATTTGCTAATAATGTTTGATTAACGTTCTAAGGCTTATCTGTTAAACTGAAACCATAAATATAAATAATTTGTTAGAGTTTAATATATCCAACCTAAAATCTTATTTTGCTTCATTGTGAATTTAGAGGACTCGCTATAAGGGCATTATTTAAAAACATTGTTTCAATTTCGGGTTTATTATATAGGTTAACACTATTTCATATCTGATAACTATGATTAGAAGCATTCTCAATTTATTCTGTATTATATCTACAGTACACCATACATTTACATTATATCTAATGTTCCCTATAGAGAAAAAAATGATATATATATATATATGATACATATATACATATATACACGCATGCATTCACGCACATATATACACGTATACATATATATACATATACACATATCTTGACCCAAATCATATTGACTTGAGTCAACATGAGTTCAGTAAAGTCATGTTAAAAAGGTCTGGATATCAACCTCCCTATTCATGCCATAAGGTTCCATAGTCTGGAGGGAGTGAATCCAGAAGGTCTCCCTTTGTCGTAAACGTAACATTCTATCTCCCCTTCTTTCATCTAGTGTGACTTGTTCAATAGCTTTAAATCAAAGGCTTGAGGGGTCATTGTTATGTACCCTTCTACAGTGGTCTGTCACTCCGTGGGATACATCACCCTTCTCAATTTTAGTTATGTGTTCAAGGACCCTCCTCTTCACAGTTCTTTTGGTCCTGCCCACATATTGACAATGACAAGCACATTCCAAAACGTATACTACATATTTGGAATGGCAATTCATATATATATATATATATATATATATATATATATATATATATATATATATATATATTTATTTATTTATTTCTATGCAGGCAATCTTGTATTTAGAATTTTCAGTAAATTTCAAAATTACCTTGTAACATGTGTCTATAGTTCACAGGGGATCACTTAACAGACAGGAAGCCCATATATAGCATGTACCTTTGAGATTCCAGCAATCTAATTTCCATCTCATCTTGCCTCAAAGGCATATTTTAGACACCCCGTCTCCACTCACTGTATGGGGTAAGGGATGTTTGGAAATGGCTGTTAAAGTTAAACAAACCAAATGTTTATTGTTCTCACTTGTATGCCCTTTTAACTTTTGCATCCTGAATGGGGAGAACTGACATGAGTTAGGTCAATTTTTCTGAACGAATGAATCATTTGCTACTAACTAGCCAAATATATGATTAAAATATATATATATTTATTAATCTTTACATATACCTTGACAGGTCAGACACAGATTGGTTGTTATATTATACCAGTTGTTAGACACAGACAGGTTGTTATATCATACCAGTGGTCAGGCACAGGCAGGCTGTTATTTTACACCAGTTTTCCGGCACAGACAAGTTGTTATATTATATCAGTGTTTAGGCACAGGCAGGTTGTTATATTATACAAGTGGTCAGGCACAGGCAGGTTGTTATAATATACCAGTGGTCAGGCACAGACAAGTTGTTATATTATGCCAGTGGTCAGGTACAGGTAGGTTGTTATATTATACCAGTGGTCAGACACAGATTGGTTGTTATATTATACCAGTGGTTAGACACAGACAGGTTGTTATATTATATCAGTGGTCAGGCACAGGCAGGTTGTTATGTTATACCAGTGGTCAGGCACAAGCAGGTTGTCATATTATACCAGTGGTCAGGCACAGGTTGGTTGTTATATTATACCAGTGGTCAGGCACAGACAGGTTGTTATATTATTCCAGTGGTCAGACACAGATTGGTTGCTATCTTATACCAGTGGTCAGCCACAGACAGGTTGTTATCTTATACCAGTGGTCAGGCACAGATTAGTTGTTATATTATACCAGTGGTCAGGCACAGACAGGTTGTTATATTATACCAGTGGTCAGGCACAGACAGGTTGTTATATTATACCAGTGGTCAGGCACAAACAAGTTGTTATATTATACCAGTGGTCAGGCACAGACAGGTTGTCATATTATACCAGTGGTCAGACACAGGTTGATTGTTATATTATACCAGTGGTCAGGCACAGACAGGTTGTTATATTATTCCAGTGGTTAGGCACATATTGGTTGTTATCTTTTACCAGTGGTCAACCTCAGATAGGTTGTTATCTTATACCAGTGGTCAGACACAGACAGGTTGTTATATTATACCAGTGGTAAGGCACAGAATGGTTGTTATATTATACCAGTGGCCAGGCACTGACATGTTGTTATATTATACCAGTGGTCAGGCAAAAATTGGTTGTTATATTATACCAGTGGTCAGGCACAGTCATGTTGTTATATTATACCAGTGGTCAGGCACAAACAAGTTGTTATATTATACCAGTGGTCAGGCACCGACAGGTTGTTATATTATACCAGTGGTCAGGCACAGAAAAGTTGTTATATTATATAAGTGGTTAGGCACAGACAGGTTGTTATATTATAGCAGTGGTCAGGCAGAAACAGGTTGTTATATAATACCAGTGGTCAGACACAGACAGGTTATTATAATATACCATTGGTCAGGCAAAGACAGGTTGTTATATTATATCAGTGGTCAGGCACAGACAAGTTGTTATATTATACCAGTGGTCAGGCACAGACAGGTTGTTATATTATAGTAGTGGTCAGGCACAGACAAGTTCTTATATTATAACAGTGGTCAGGCACAGACAGGTTGTTAAATTATACCAGTGTTCAGGCAGAGACAGGTTGTTATATTATACCAGTGGTCAGGCACAGACAGGTTGTTATAATATACTATTGGTCAGGCACAGACAGGTTGTTATATTATATCAGTGGTCATGCACAGACAAGTTGTTATATTATCCCAGTGGTCAGGCACAGACAAGTTGTTATATTATTCCAGTGGTCAGGCACAGACAAGTTATTATATTATACCAGTGGTCAGGCACAGACAGGTTGTTATATTATACCAGTGGTCAGGCACAGACAGGTTGTTATATTATACCTTTGGTCAGGCACAGACAGGTTGTTATAATATACCAGTGGTTAGGCACAGACAGGTTGTTATATTATACCAGTGGTCAGGCACAGACAGGTTGTTATAATATACTATTGGTCAGGCACAGACAGGTTGTTATATTATATCAGTGGTCAGGCACAGACAAGTTGTTATATTATCCCAGTGGTCAGGCACAGACAAGTTGTTATATTATTCCAGTGGTCAGGCACAGACAAGTTATTATATTATACCAGTGGTCAGGCACGGACAGGTTGTTATATTATACCAGTGGTCAGGCACAGACAGGTTGTTATATTATACCAGTGGTCAGGCACAGACAGGTTGTTATAATATAAGAGTGGTTAGGCACAGACAGGTTGTTATATTATACCAGTGGTTAGGCACAGACAGGTTGTTATATTATACCAGTGGTCAGGCACAGACAGGTTATTATTATATACCATTGGTCAGGCACAGACTGGCGGTTATATTATATCAGTGTTCAGGCAGAGACAGGTTGTTATATTATACCAGTGGTCAGGCACAGACAGGTTGTTATATTATACCAGTGGTTAGGCACACACAGGTTGTGATATTATACCAGTGGTCAGGCACAGACTGGTGGTTATATTATATCAGTGGTCAGGCACAGACAGGTTGTTATATTATACCATTGGTCAGGCACAGACAGGTTGTTATATTATAATAGTGGTCAGGCACAGACAAGTTGTTATATTATACCACTGGTCAGGCACACACAGGTTGTTATAGTATACCAGTGGTCAGGCATACACAGGTTGTTATATTATACCAGTGGTCAGACACAGACCGGTTGTTATATTATAATAGTGGTCAGGCACAGGCAGATTGTTATATTATACCAGTGGTCAGGCAGAGGCAGTTTGTTATATTATACCAGTGGTCAGGCAGAGGCAGTTTGTTATATTATACCAATGGTGAGGCAGAGGCAGGTTGTTATATTATACCAGTGGTCAGGCAGAGGCAGTTTGTTATATTATACCAGTGGTCAGGCACAGGCAGGTTGTTATATTATACCAGTAGTCAGGCAGAGGCAATTTGTTATATCATACCAGTGGTCAGGCACAGGCAGTTTGTTATATTATACCAGTGGTCGGGCAGAGGCAGTTTGTTATATTATACCAGTGGTGAGGCAGAGGCAGGTTGTTATATTATACCAGTGGTGAGGCACAGGCAGGTTGTTATATTATACCAGTGGTCAGGCAGAGGCAGTTTGTTATATTATACCAGTGGTCAGGCACAGGCAGGTTGTTATATTATACCAGTGGTCAGACAGAGGCAGTTTGTTATATTATACCAGTGGTGAGGCACAGGCAGGTTGTTATATTATACCAGTGGTCAGACAGAGGCAGTTTGTTACATTATACCAGTGGTCAGACACAGAGAGGTTGTTATATTATACCAGCGGTCAGGCACAGACAGGTTGTTATATTATACCAGTGGTCAGACACATAGAGGTTGTTATATTATACCAGTGGTCAGGCACAGACAAGTTATTATATTATACCAGTGGTCAGACACAGAGAGGTTGTTATATTATACCAGTGGTCAGACACAGGCAGGTTGTTATATTATACCAGCGGTCAGGCACAGACAAGTTATTAAATTATACCAGTGGTCAGGCACAGATAGGTTGTTATATTATACCAGTGGTCAGACACAGAGAGGTTGTTATATTATACCAGTGGTCAGACACAGAGAGGTTGTTATATTATAAAAGTGGTTAGGCACAGACAGACTGCTAAGTGACAAGGTTTAACAGATAGTCCAAAGTTGTAGAACTCAATGTACAAACCACCTTTACTAAAACCCACTATACTATAACTTCACTCTCATTGTACAGAACAAAGTTTCTCTTTGCTGCATTGCTATAGCGTGATTGTCAAGAGAAACCTCATCACTTAATACGAGAATGCTGTACTTTACATTCCTGAAAATGCAAGTGTGAAATAAAAACAACAATGTTTAGAGAATGATTACTAAATACTATTGTTCTATATTGCAGCTAGGATTTCCATTTTCTCACATTTTCTGCAGATATTCTTAGTTGTATGCAATATCATGCAAATGTCTATTGTATACATATCCAAAGATACATATGTACATGTCTGTACCACTACTGAGGGACCATACAATAGTACTGAATATAGGTTTAATGAATATAGACCATTTATTGACTAATATACATCTAAAATGGTGTCTGTGGTCGTTTCAGAATGTATTAAACATGTGCAAGATATTATAATTATTCCTAAGGGTCAAATCGCCATGACTTCATTCCCACCTTACCCAATAAAGACACAGACACATATTTGGAGATATAAGACCGTGAAGCAAGGTCGCATTTATTAAACAAAACCAGGCAAACTCTAAACTTATTAACTTGAGAAGCTTAAGGCTTATCTACGGGTGGCGGCATCTGAGGCTAAACTATATTCTAAGCCTAACCATAATTTAGTATATATAAATACAACCAGCGTAGTGAGGTCACCGGCCCGGATTGGTTGTTGCAATGCTCCTGCCGAGCATTGCCCTTCAGAGGCTGGCATCATCCGCAAGGGGTTTCTAGGTCAGCAGGCCCGCGGGGAGAGGCGTTACAAGCTGCGACTTGCAACATCATGCCCCTCCCATTAGCTCGACCACACCCTCGCAGAAACCATAAAAATTATTCGGCCAGGACCCCGCCACGCCAGCCGATGATTTCTACTCTTATGCTAGCAAATTGCTCCATACCCATAAAGGTCATCATTTAGACGTAAGACGCACAACAAACGCCCATGAAGTGAAGCCAAAAATTACCACTTTGGACTTAAGATCAGCTAGCCTGAGTAGGCATGCTCCTGCCAAAGTCCTAACAAAACCACCCTAATGGCAGCTGTTCCCTCAGTGCCGCCCCCCTTTCCTGCAACAAAATATCAAACATGTTAACAACAAGGGAGGGATGGGCGGGGAAAAAACCTTTCTCCAGCAGTTGCAGACAAGAAAGAGGAAGTGTTCCAGCATCCATGCACTTTTATAACAGGTAAGAGTCCCCACCCCACATATTGCAACAATTGTTGCAAACTCACACACTGCACAGCTTCACATTTCAGTCAGGCAGCATAACCCTTAAGACGTTACATGCACAAATATGCCTTCCACTACCATAAGGATCAAATCGCCATGACTTAATTCCCACCTTACCCAATAAAGACACAGATACATATTTGGAGGTATAAGACCGTGAAGCAAGGTCGCGTTTATTAAACAAAACCAGGCAAACTCTAAACTTATTAACTTGAGAAGCTTAAGGCTTATCTACGGGTGGCGGCATCTGAGGCTAAACTATATTCTAAGCCTAACCATAATTTAGTATATATATATACAACCAGCGTAGTGAGGTCACCGGCCCGGATTGGTTGTTGCAATGCTCCTGCCAAGCATTGCCCTTCAGAGGCTGGCATCATCCGCAAGGGGTTTCTAGGTCAGCAGGCCCGCGGGGAGAGGCGTTACAAGCTGCGACTTGCAACATCATGCCCCTCCCATTAGCTCGACCACACCTTCGCAGAAACCATAAAAATTATTCGGCCAGGACCCCGCCACGCCAGCCGATGATTTCTACTCTTATGCTAGCAAATTGCTCCATACCCATAAAGGTCATCATTTAGACGTAAGACGCACAACAAACGCCCATGAAGTGAAGCCAAAAATTACCACTTTGGACTTAAGATCAGCTAGCCTGAGTAGGCATGCTCCTGCCAAAGTCCTAACAAAACCACCCTAATGGCAGCTGTTCCCTCAGTGCCGCCCCCCTTTCCTGCAACAAAATATCAAACATGTTAACAACAAGGGAGGGATGGGCGGGGAAAAAACCTTTCTCCAGCAGTTGCAGACAAGAAAGAGGAAGTGTTCCAGCATCCATGCACTTTTATAACAGGTAAGAGTCCCCACCCCACATATTGCAACAATTGTTGCAAACTCACACACTGCACAGCTTCACATTTCAGTCAGGCAGCATAACCCTTAAGACGTTACATGCACAAATATGCCTTCCACTACCATAAGGGTCAAATCGCCATGACTTCATTCCCACCTTACCCAATAAAGACACAGATACATATTTGGAGGTATAAGACCGTGAATCAAGGTCGCGTTTATTAAACAAAACCAGGCAAACTCTAAACTTATTAACTTGAGAAGCTTAAGGCTTATCTACGGGTTGCGGCATCTGAGGCTAAACTATATTCTAAGCCTAACCATAATTTAGTATATATATATACAACCAGCGTAGTGAGGTCACCGGCCCGGATTGGTTGTTGCAATGCTCCTGCCGAGCATTGCCCTTCAGAGGCTGGCATCATCCACAAGGGGTTTCTAGGTCAGCAGGCCCGCGGGGAGAGGCGTTACAAGCTGCGACTTGCAACATCATGCCCCTCCCATTAGCTCGACCACACCCTCGCGGAAACCATAAAAATTATTCGGCCGGGACCCCGCCACAAGAGATACCACACCTGCCTCCCATAATGGAGCTCTTGCCGCCACACCTAGGGATAGCTAACTGACATGCCGCCTCAACGCGCCAGCTAGATTAGCCAAAAATAGCTCTAAACCTTCCTCAGTTAAATGAACCCCGTCCGGCCTGTACAGCCGCTTGCAGTCCCCCAAGATGTTATCGTGCCTGATTACAAAACCACCTTCCTCCACGGTCAACCTCCCCACATCTCTGTTCAGCTTCTTCCGAATACGGTAGGCTGAACGGTGCACTCTCACATGCCGCCACTGCAAGCGCGCAATCACATTTGACCAAGCCACTCGCACTCCCGGGAAACGCACTTTCAACCAACATACATCTGATTGAATGATGTTCACCAACTCCAGCACAGGCAAACTCCCCACATCATTAACTCCCAGATGCAGTACTATCAATGAAGGCCACCCCCAACGAAGGAAGGCCTCCTCTAGGTGACCCGGCAAATCACTCCACAACATTCCCCTTTTTCCCAGCCATCTAATTGAAACCGCATCTGGACGAAAATCTCAGCTGCTGGCCGCCTGGGTGCTTCAAAGCGTGAATGGCCGCCCAGTGAACGTACGAGTGGCTAACTATCCACGCTCTACACGGAGGGGCTCTTACACCTAAAATCAACAAAAATCCACATTACTAAGTCCCCGTCCACTTGTTCATACCCCCCCTTTCCCAACTATCTACACCTTACTCTGAAGGGGTCTAATGTATGACCTATACCGTTTGGAACTCCACCTTCCCAATTTCTTAATTTCTCGCTCCGACGCCCCAGCCGCAGCTGTGCTGGTGGCCACTCCAATGCGAAAGGAGTGGGGAGCAATGAGCCCAGGGTCCAAGCCGACCCTCTTAGCCGCTTCCTCCAACACCCTCTGAAACTGGAATCTGGACAAGTTAGACCCATCCACATGAATAAAAAACTGCCCTGAACTCCCAGGCCTTTTAACCGAAAACTCAGAAGCGAGCCGGACGGGGCAACACTCCACAGAGTCCTGCTGCTGTATGGATAACCATACACCTTTCCTTTCTTGATCCGTCTTAGATCTGGGGATAAATAACAATAGCGCTTGCATGTCAAACCTGACATGCTGCGCTTGGATACCACAACCTACCGCCAACCTGGTTGGACTAACTATCTCACCTACTCTCAAAGCCCCAAAGAAAGCAACCGAAAACGCTGCCCAAAACAAAGCAACCTCATACTCGTCTGCGCACACTTCGGGCAGCGCTGCCAATAACCCCCCCAGCCGCTGAATTGTAATGGGCTCTCGTCGATCTGCTGACTTAGCCTCTATCCTACCCCAACCTTTCATTACCTGCCTAACCAGGAAAGCATTCGTCCCATCCTGGATACCCCTCCATTTAGCAAAAAAGGATAAAGCAGCTAGCCTTCCTTGCATGGATCCTTTCCTACAGCCACCTTCCTTCAAACACACCATCCACTCAAGCAACAAAGCTGGCGATCCGGATTCCACCGGGACGCCCTTACCCTTGAGGAAGACTTCCCATTCCGCCCAGTACTTGCCGTAGGCCTTCCAGGTAGCAGGTGCCAGTGACGCCTGAACCATTGAAGTCAGCACGTCCCCCCTTTCGCCACCTGCCAAAGAAAGGAAGGACAAGGAGTACCAACCTTTGCTGCCCTTGGTGCCAACTTTCTGAATGCCTCCCATTGGCCTCGCGACAATGCGTCTGCCAATACGTTATCGACCCCAGGCACATGACACGCCGTAAAGTCAATGTTGTGCTGCAAGCACCGCAGCACCAACCAACGAAGGTAACGCACCACAATAGGGGAAGAGGCTGAAAGATTGTTGATAGCAAACACGACGCTCAGATTATCGCACCAGAATATTACATTCTGGTTTGCTAATTGCCGCCCCCATAATTCAATGGCTACGACAATAGGGAACAACTCCAGGAGTGTAAGGTTCCTGGTCCATCCCCTCTCAATCCAGGCCCCAGGCCACTCCCCGGCACTGCAGGCACCGTTGAAGTAAGCCCCATAACCCTTTGCTCCTGCCGCATCCGTGAACAGATGCAGAGCCTGGCTAGATGTCCTTACTTGCCTCCATAACAAGACCCCATTGAAATCCTCCAGGAACAACTCCCAGATTCTCAAGTCCTCCTTCATATCTGGAGACACCGCACACGACTTGCGGCTCCCACTATCCCCTTTTAGAGGGCCCTCCAACCTCCTGTTGAATACTCTGCCCATCGGGATAACTTTGCACGCGAAATTGAGCAAACCCAGTAAGGACTGCAACTCTTTTAACGAGAGCCGGTCAGCTGCCGCGGCCGAAGAAACTGCGGCCAGCATTCGAACCACCTTATCCTTTGGCAACCTGCACTGCCTTTCTAAAGTATCGATCTCGATACCCAGAAATGTCAGGCAAATGCATGGCCCCTGGATCTTGTCCTCGCTAATGGGACCCCAAAATACGCAAATAGGGCTCTCATCACCGACATGAGCCGCGCACACTCAGGCGACCCAGCCCTGCCGATTAGCAGAAAATCATCCAAGTAATGGGTTATAAGCCAACCCCGCGCTTCTGAAAACACAGCCCAGTGCAAGAATGTGCTGAACATCTCGAAAAAGGCGCATGAGACCGAGCAACCCATTGGGAGACAACGATCTACATAGTAAGCACCATTCAACCAGCACCCCATCAACCGAAAGGATGCTGGATGAATAGGCAACAAGCGGAAGGCCGACTCGATATCGAGCTTTGCCAAGAGTGCCCCGACACCAGCCTGTTGCACCAAAACCATTGCTTGGTCAAACGACTGATAAAAAACTGAGCTAACCGGGTTGATTGCGTCATTGACCGAATTACCTTTCGGGTATGATAAATGCTGAATCAACCGGAATTTCCCCGCTTCCTTCTTTGGCACAACCCCCAGTGGGGAAACCACCAAACCCTCAATGGGTGGCTCCCGAAAGGGGCCCACCATGCGACCTAAGCTCAGTTCTTTGCCCAGTTTATCCCTCACTACGTCAGGGTAGTCATACGCTGACTTGAGGTTCCGCTTCTGACGCGCCCCAATCACCGGACCTACCACTGGAATGAGGAAACCCTCGCGCAGCCCGGCCAGGAGGAGCTCCCCCGCCCTCCTGTCCGGGTATGCCCTGAGCCATGGCTCAAGGGCGGCCACCCTCAACGGCGTTGGTGCCCTTCGCCCCAGCAGCCCCTCTGCCGGCTCCGCGGCCCCCCATCTCTTTTCGTCTAGCACATTCGGTCCCTGGGTGACCAGCTCCGCAGTATATGCAGGAGTGTCGAAAGGAGCAGTTCGCTCCTCGGTCACACTTCCCGTCGTTAAACTTCCAACACTCCCGCCCTTTTCTCTTGACTCCTCCCATCTGCTTACTCCCCCCGGCCCTTGCACCTGAAGGGGGGGAGGGGGAGCGCTCCGAACCCAAACGCTGCCATAAATGCACATCCGTGGTGCCAAAGGTAAGCAAAGGGTTCCCCACCATCTTACGCCTATAATCCGCGTCATAAGACCGCCACACCCCCTCCTTGTACGTCTTATGGACGAACTCTATAGTTTCCATATATTTTAACACGTCAACCCGCAGCTCAGGCTTCGCCTCCACCAGGCAGGAAGCCAAAACCCTAAAGCACGTGCGCCACTCGTCCATTGTCTCCGGTCTCTTGACCTTTTTTGGACCTGAGCCGTCCTCGCTCCACTCCTTGGCCTTATGGGCCTCCAGCGACAAATCGAAAATGTGTACATATTTGCCATCTCTAATTTTTTTGATCGTCTTAGCCTTAAGGTGAGAATGCAATGAGTGCACATTACAGGGGTAAGCATCCCCTTGCAGCGCCACTTTCCTGTCTGCCACCGCCAAGCTCACAGCCCCTGACCCTACCTGCTGACCAACACCCACTGAGTTCCCCATCTGCACTCCCCCACCCAGAGCTAGCCTCAATTCCTGCCTCTGTTGCCCAGCTACCAACCTACGAAGATACTTCAATACCCGTTTTTGAGGTTTAGACACTGGCCCTAAGGAGTCGTCGCTCTCAGAGCCAGTGTCACTAGATGACCCACCCGCACCCTCCCCCAGCACCCCACGCAATGCAATCTCACCTGCTCCTGCCGCCGCCGGGGGAAGAGCCTCCTGGCTTGGTCCGGTCCTCTGAGTCACCTCTCGCCTAGCCTCCTGGCAAACTGCCACCACAGCATCCCCGCTCACCTGAGGAAACAAAACAGAATTGGGAGCACCGGGGATCAAGGCACGGTCACCCCCTCCCACTACAGAACTACCTGGCTGACTACCCACCAGGACCCCAACTCCAAACTGCCCCGTTCCACCAGCCCCTACGTTTCCAACCACTGCCCCATGTCCTCCCACCCTCCCTCTACCCACAACTCCAACATGACCAGGATCCAACCCTCCAGCACTGGCCGGCACTGTATGCTGCTGCCCCCCCACCCCAGAGGAACCCACGTGCACCCCTTGAGCCAAAATTGAGGCCAACCTAAAAGTTTCCCCCATCACATCCTGTTGTCCTCTCCCTAGAGGCTCATGCCCAACTTGTAGCCCGCTAACCACCTGATTACTGCCCCCAGCAGGGCCAAACTCCGGTCCACCACTTCCACTCAAACCCGGCACTGCCATAGCTGCCCGGCCCTCCCCACCCCAGTGCCCCGCACCAACAGGTCCCCTAGTACCAAAAACTCCAAGGCCCACAGAAGTCCCAGCCTGTGGCTCGGACCCACCATTGCCAGCACCCATATGCCTACCATGCGCCCCCACAAGTGTCTCCAACTGCCAAGAGCCTGTCCCCCCATGACCGCTCACCGCCGCAGCCTGTCCGGTGCTGCCCCTCCCCGGGCTCCCGACTCACCTCTCGTGCCTCCATCCGTCGCCTGCACTCCGCCGCGGCCGAAACCGGAAATGACGTCATGCAGGCGACGCCCGGAAGTGACGTCACCGGCGCAACTACCGGAAGTGACGTCACTCGCGCCTACCACCGACCGAAGGCCTCCACCGAGGGAAGAAGCACCGCCCGCCGCTCCAGCCTGGACCACGCCGCCGACCGCCAGAACACCCACCGGACCACCGCAGATGATGTCGGACTGCTCCACACCCGCTGCGATGCCCGGACCCGCTCCCGCCGAAAGGGCCTGGATTAAGGCCACGACCGCCGCCCGTGCCGCCTCCGGGACAGGTAAGTTAAGTAAGTACCCGTCCCAAGGAGGGGCCGCAAACCCACCGGAACCACCACTGGCAGAGGGGGCACCATGCGGGCCGCGATCCCCGCCGCCTAAAGCCACCGGGGTAGGGGAGAGACCCACTACGCCACCAGGCGCGACCACGCAGTGTAGGCCCGAAGGCCCCCCGCTCAAAGTTAGGACCTCCTGCTCACCCCGCATATCAAGGCCCTCACTTTCCCGGGCGACTAGCGTCCCTGAAGGCCCAAAAACTGGCTCGCCTAATTGCCCCCGGCCCTGCGCCACGCGCCCCCGATCCGGGCCTACCTGCCCCGATACCGCTAGAGGCCCTAAACTAGGCCCCCCGCCCGATACAAGTTGCCCGGCCCTAAAGACCTCCGGGAGGCCGATCGAGCCAACCGGAGACACTTCCACCCCCCCATCGCCTGCGCCACCCCCTGAAACCAACCCTGAATCCTCCAAATCCTCCCCCTGGGACCCAGGGAAAAGGGAAGGGGAGGAAGACACTCCAGAGGGCTCCCCAGAATCCCGGGAAGGGGTGAGGCCTACCCCTTGAGAAGGGCTTGGGCCTACTACCTCACTACCTAAACTGCCACCTCTCCCCCTCACAGATACTCGCCGTGCCACTGGCGAAGACTCCCTCATCCGCTTTGGAGGAACCGACTGACGCCTAGGCCGCACCATCTTGCAAGCAAAAACAGAAAAACCTTTCTCCGGCAGTTGCAGACAAGAAAGAGGAAGTGTTCCAGCATCCATGCACTTTTATAACAGGTAAGAGTCCCCACCCCACATATTGCAACAATTGTTGCAAACTCACACACTGCACAGCTTCACATTTCAGTCAGGCAGCATAACCCTTAAGACGTTACATGCACAAATATGCCTTCCACTACCAAAATCATATTGATATACTGTCACACATGATGAAAAGTCCAGTTTTGAACATTATCTGCACACTCTTTGTGTGTAGAACTTGATGGGTACATTTTGTTCCGGAAATATAGTGCAAAGCTCATGGTCACGAGTATTGTCATTGGCAAATCCATTGCTGCTCAAGCAAAACTTATGGTCAAGAGTATTGTGATTGCCAAATCCATTACTTTTCATGCATTGTATGGGTGATTGTTCCGATATTTACTCAGATATATTGTTATTGCGTAGACAAAAGTGCTATGCGCTGCAATATAGGTATGCTATTACACAAAAACAATATGCTACAGGATGTGAGATAAAAAGCGCTCAGAAGCTAAAACCTATGTGATGGAGATCTATTAAAGATATGTGATGACTAAAATATTGTTTAAAATCAAATGAGAGGGTTAAAAAAAACACATGAACATTTTCTAATATCCAAAAATTAAATGTAATATTTATTTAATAAATAATTAAAATGTAGTATAATAAATAAAATCACAAATGAGAAGAGAAAAATAGGTTGGCCAACCTTAAAGCAAAAAATAAAATTGTGCAATTAAAGTCAATAGGATGGATGCAGGTCGTCCTGAAATAAAAAGCCCTTTTGCAGGGGACTGGTAGTATTACGGAACACCAGGGCTCTAAATACTTAAAACTTAAATACTTAAAACCTATCTGTAGTATCCGTAAGGTTGCCTTGTATTAAGCTTTTTTAGAAATCGCCAATATGGGTATATGGGTTCACCGGTGATGCGGTGTGGTAAAGCACCTACTTTAACATCTCCTTATTGTAGTGTGGTAGACCGATGCTGAAGCCGGATGCAGTACTTTTCCCCTCAGCTTTGCTCTGGGTGTCCGCATTTTTTTGGATGATCTCTTGTCAGCTCTACGGCTCTCCAAAACTATTGTGTACTTGTTGGGCCAAAAAGGAGGAGTCTGGTGCTTGTGTGTCAAAACAGTATTATAGCATCGCGTTTCGGCTTGACAAAGGCTGCTGTGCCAGCCAAAACATGTTGCTGGGATACTGTTTTGACACACAAGCACCAGTCTACTCCTTTTTGACGCAACAAGGACACCGTAGTTTTGGAGAGCAGTAGAGCCAGTGTTCTGTAATATTTCCCTACCTTGTTACGTTGTCCTACTTATGTAACACGTACGGCCAAGCCTACATCAAGATAGAGAACTTTCATATCCGCTATATTTGTTTAAAAGGAGGCTGATGTTTAAATAGTGGTTGTATTCTGTATACTTTTCCTACCACCTTATATTTTGCTGTTTTGAGTGCAGATCTTGCTCAAACATTCGCCTAGATTACGAGTCTTGCAATAGCCTTAAAAAGCAGCGTTGAGAGGTTCCAACGCTGCTTTTTAACGCTCGCTGGTATTATGAGTCTGGCAGGTACAGGTGTCCGCTCATTTTTTTTCCACGACTCGAGCATACCGCAAATCCCCTTACGTCAATTGCGTATCCTATCTTTTTAATGGGATTTTCCTAACGCCAGTATTACGAGTCTTGGAGAAAGTGAGCGGTAGATCCTCTCCTGTCAAGACTCCTACCGCATTTAAAAGTAGTGAAGGGTTTTGTGGGCTAACACCATAACATAAAACTCTTAAATAAAGTACTTAAAAGTACACTAACTCCCATAAACTACCTATTAACCCCTAAACCGAGGCCCCCCCCCCCCCCACATCGCAAACAGTTAACTAAAGTTTTTAACCCCTAATCTGCCGACCGGACATCGCCGCCACGTCAAAAAAATATATTAACCCCTAAACCGCCGCACTCCCGCCTCGCAAACACTAGTTTAATTTCTATTAAGCCCTAATCTGCCGTCCCTAACATCGCCGATACCTACTAACATTTAGTAACCCCTAATCTGCCGCCCATGTCGCCGCAACTATATTAAATGTATTAACCCCTAAACCTAAGTCTAACCCTAACCCTAACACCCCCCTAACTTAAATATAATTTAAATAAAACAAAATAAAATGACTACAATTAAAAAAAGTATTCCTATTTAAAACTAAATACTAATAGTTACATTGTAGCTAGCTTAGGGTTTATTTCTCCAACATTGGTGTGTCCGGTCCACGGCGTCATCCTTACTTGTGGGATATTCTCTTCCCCAACAGGAAATGGCAAAGAGTCCCAGCAAAGCTGGTCACATGATCCCTCCTAGGCTCCGCCCACCCCAGTCATTCTCTTTGCCGTTGCACAGGCAACATCTCCACGGAGATGGTTAAGAGTTTTTTGGTGTTTAAATGTAGTTTTATTCTTCTATGAAGTGTTTGTTATTTTAAAATAGTGCTGGTATGTACTATTTACTCTGAAACAGAAAAGGATGAAGATTTCTGTTTGTAAGAGGAAGATGATTTTAGCACAGTAACTAAAATCGATTGCTGTTTCCACACAGGACTGTTGAGATGAAGTAACTTCAGTTGGGGGAAACAGTTAGCAGTCTAATTTGAACAATTCCTTCATACTTTTTCACATATTCAGTAATAAAGTGTTTTCAGTTTGAAATTTAAAGTGACAGTAACGGTTTTATTTTAAAACGTTTTTTGTGCTTTGTTGACAAGTTTAAAGGACCAGTCAACACAGTAGATTTGCATAATCAACACATGCAAGATAACAAGACAATGCAATAGCACTTAGTCTAAATTTCAAATGAGTAGTAGATTTTTTTTCTGACCATTTTAAAAGTTATGTCTTTTTCCACTCCCCCTGTACCATGTGACAGCCATCAGCCAATCACAAATGCATACACGTACCATGTGACAGCCATCAGCCATTCACAAATGCATACACACTTATTCTTGCACATGCTCAGTAGGACCTGGTAACTCAAAAAGTTTAAATATAAAAAAACTGGGCACATTTTATTAATGGAAGTAAATTGGAAAGTTGTTTAAAATGGCATGCTCTATCTGAATCATGAAAGTTTAATTTTGATTGAGTGTCCCTTTAAGCCTGTTTAACATGTCTGTACCATCAGATAAGCTATGTTCTATATGTATGAAAGCCAATGTGTCTCCCCATTTAAATTTATGTGATAATTGTGCCATAGTGTCCAAACAAAGTAAGGACAGTAATGCAACAGATAATGATATTGCCCAAGATGATTCCTCAAATGAGGGGAGTAAACATGATACTACATCATCCCCTACTGTGTCTACACCAGTTATGCCCACACAGGAGGCCCCTAGTACATCTAGTGCGCCAATACTTATTACCATGCAACAATTAACGGCTGTAATGGATAACTCCATAGCAAATCTTTAATCCAAAATGCCTACTTATCAGAGAAAGCGCGATTGCTCTGTTTTAAACACTGAAGAGCAAGAGGACGCTGATGATAACTGTTCTGACATACCCTCACACCAATCTCAAGGGGGCCATGAGGGAGGTTTTGTCTGATGGAGAAATTTCAGATTCAGGAAAAATTTCTCATCAAGCTGAACCTGATGTTGTGACATTTAAATTTAAATTAGAACATCTCCGCGCACTTCTTAAGGACTCTGGATGATTGTGACAATTTGGTCATTCCAGAGAAATTATGTAAGATGGACAAGTTCCTAGAGGTTCCGGTGCCCCCCGACGCTTTTCCTATACCCAAGCGGGTGGCGGACATAGTAAATAAAGAGTGGGAAAGGCCCGGCATACCTTTTGTTCCCCCCCCTATATTTAAGAAATTATTTCCTATAGTCGACCCCAGAAAGGACTTATGGCAGACAGTCCCCAAGGTCGAGGGGGCGGTTTCTACTCTAAACAAACGCACTACTATTCCTATCGAAGATAGTTGTGCTTTCAAAGATCCTATGGATAAGAAATTAGAGGGTTTGCTTAAAAAGATTTTTGTACAGCAAGGTTACCTTCTACAACCAATTTCATGCATTGTTCCTGTCACTACGGCAGCGTGTTTCTGGTTCGAGGAACTAGAAAAATCGCTCAGTAAAGAATCTTAGTATGAGGAGGTTATGGACAGAGTTCAAGCACTTAAATTGGCTAACTCTTTTGTTTTAGATGCCGCTTTGCAATTAGCTAGATTAGCGGCGAAAAATTCAGAGTTTGCTGTCGTGGCGCGCAGAGTGCTTTGGCTAAAGTCTTGGTCAGCGGATGTGTCTTCCAAGACAAAATTGCTTAACATTCCTTTCAAAGGTAAAACATTATTTGGACCTGATTTGAAAGAGATTATTTCAGACATCACTGGGGGAAAGGGCCACGCCCTCCCACAGGATAGGTCTTTTAAGGCTAATAATAAGCCTAATTTTCGTCCCTTTCGCAGAAACGGACCAGTCTCTAATTCTGTATCCTCTAAGCAAGAGGGTAATACTTCACAACCCAAACCAGCCTGGAAACCAATGCAAGGCTGGAACAAGGGTAAGCAGGCCAAGAAGCCTACCACTGCTACCAAAACAGCATGAAGGGATAGCCCCCGATCCGGGACCGGATCTAGTGGGGGGCAGACTTTCTCTCTTTGCTCAGGCTTGGGCAAGAGATGTTCAGGATCCTTGGGCGCTAGAAATAGTTTCTCAAGGTTATCTCCTGGAATTCAAGGAACTACCCCCAAGGGGAAGGTTCCACAGGTCTCAATTATCTTCAAACCAAATAAAGAGACAGGCATTCTTACATTGTGTAGAAGACCTGTTAAAGATGGGAGTGATACATCCAGTTCCAATAAGAGAACAAGGAATGGGATTTTATTCCAATCTGTTCATAGTTCCCAAAAAAGAGGGAACATTCAGACCAATTTTGGATCTAAAGATCCTAAACAAATTTCTCAGGGTACCATTGTTCAAAATGGAAACTATTCGAACGATCCTACCTACTATCCAGGAAAATCAATTTATGACTACCGTGGATTTAAAGGATGCGTACCTACATATTCCTATCCACAAGGAACATCATCAGTTCCTAAGGTTCGCTTTTCTGGACAAGCATTACCAGTTTGTGGCACTTCCATTTGGATTAGCCACTGCTCCAAGGATTTTCACAAAGGTACTAGGGTCCCTTCTAGCGGTTCTAAGACCAAGGGGCATTGCAGTAGTACCTTACTTGGACGACATCCTGATTCAAGCGTCGTCCCTGTCAAAAGCAAAGGCTCATACGGACATCGTCCTAGCCTTTCTCAGATCTCACGGATGGAAGGTGAACAAAGAAAAAAGTTCTCTGTCCCCGTCAACAAGAGTTCCCTTCTTGGGAACAATAATAGATTCCTTAGAAATGAGGATTTTTCTGACAGAGGTCAGAAAATCAAAACTTCTAAGCTCTTGTCAAGTACTTCATTCTGTTCCTCGTCCTTCCATAGCGCAGTGCATGGAAGTAATAGGATTGATGGCTGCAACAATGGACATAGTTCCTTTTGCACAAATTCATCTAAGACCATTACAACTGTGCATGCTCAGACAGTGGAATGGGGATTATACAGACTTGTCTCCGACGATTCAAGTAGATCAAAAGACCAGAGATTCACTCCGTTGGTGGCTGACCCTGGACAATCTGTCACAGGGAATGAGCTTCCGCAGACCAGAGTGGGTCATTGTCACGACCGACGCCAGCCTAGTGGGCTGGGGCGCGGTCTGGGAATCCCTGAAAGCTCAGGGTCTATGGTCTCGGGAAGAGTCTCTTCTCCCGATAAACATTCTGGAACTGAGAGCGATATTCAATGCTCTCAGAGCTTGGCCTCAACTAGCAAAGGCCAAATTCATAAGGTTTCAGTCAGACAACATGACGACCGTTGCATATATCAATCATCAGGGGGGAACAAGGACTTCCCTGGCGATGAAAGAAGTGACCAAGATAATTCAATGGGCGGAGGATCACTCCTGCCACTTGTCTGCGATCCACATCCCAGGAGTGGAAAATTGGGAAGCGGATTTTCTGAGTCGTCAGACATTCCATCCGGGGGAGTGGGAACTCCATCCGGAAATCTTTGCCCAAATAACTCAATTATGGGGCATTCCAGACATGGATCTGATGGCGTCTCGTCAGAACTTCAAGGTTCCTTGCTACGGGTCCAGATCCAGGGATCCCAAGGCGACCCTAGTAGATGCACTAGTAGCACCTTGGACCTTCAACCTAGCTTATGTATTCCCACCGTTTCCTCTCATCCCCAGGCTGGTAGCCAGGATCAATCAGGAGAGGGCCTCGGTGATCTTGATAGCTCCTGCGTGGCCACGCAGGACTTGGTATGCAGACCTGGTGAATATGTCATCGGCTCCCCCATGGAAGCTACCTTTGAGACAGGACCTTCTTATTCAGGGTCCATTCGAACATCCGAATCTGGTTTGCCTCCAACTGACAGCTTGGAGATTGAACGCTTGATTTTATCAAAGCGTGGGTTTTCAGATTCTGTAATAGATACTCTGATTCAGGCTAGAAAGCCTGTAACTAGAAAAATTTACCATAAAATATGGAAAAAATATATCTGTTGGTGTGAATCTAAAGGATTCCCATGGAACAAGATAAAAATTCCTAAGATTCTATCCTTTCTACAAGAAGGTTTGGAGAAAGGATTATCTGCAAGTTCTCTGAAGGGACAGATCTCTGCTTTATCTGTTTTACTTCACAAAAGACTGGCAGCTGTGCCAGATGTTCAAGCATTTGTTCAGGCTCTGGTTAGGATCAAGCCTGTTTACAGACCTTTGACTCCTCCCTGGAGTCTAAATCTAGTTCTTTCAGTTCTTCAAGGGGTTCCGTTTGAACCCTTACATTCCGTAGATATTAAGTTATTATCTTGGAAAGTTTAGTTTTTGGTTGCAATTTCTTCTGCTAGAAGAGTTTCAGAGTTATCTGCTCTGCAGTGTTCTCTGCCCTATCTGGTGTTCCATGCAGATAAGGTGGTTTTGCGTACTAAGCCTGGTTTTCTTCTGAAAGTTGTTTCCAACAAAAATATTAACCAGGAGATAGTTGTACCTTCTTTGTGTCCGAATCCAGTTTCAAAGAAGGAACGTTTGTTACACAATTTGGACGTAGTCCGTGCTCTAAAATTCTATTTAGAGGCTACTAAAGATTTCAGACAAACATCTTCCTTGTTTGTTGTTTATTCTGGTAAAAGGAGAGGTCAAAAAGCGACTTCTACCTCTCTTTCCTTTTGGCTTAAAAGCATTATCCGATTGGCTTATGAGACTGCCGGACGGCAGCCTCCTGAAAGAATCACAGCTCACTCCACTAGGGCTGTGGCTTCCACATGGGCCTTCAAGAACGAGGCTTCTGTTGACCAGATATGTAAGGCAGCGACTTGGTCTTCACTGCACACTTTTGCCAAATTTTACAAATTTGATACTTTTGCTTCTTCGGAGGCTATTTTTGGGAGAAAGGTGGTGCCTTCCATTTAGGTGACCTGATTTGCTCCCTCCCTTCATCCGTGTCCTAAAGCTTTGGTATTGGTTCCCACAAGTAAGGATGACGCCGTGGACCGGACACACCAATGTTGGAGAAAACAGAATTTATGCTTACCTGATAAATTACTTTCTCCAACGGTGTGTCCGTTCCACGGCCCGCCCTGGTTTTTTAATCAGGTCTGATGAATTATTTTCTCTAACTACAGTCACCACGGTATCATATGGTTTCTCCTATATATATTTCCTCCTGTCCGTCGGTCGAATGACTGGGGTGGGCGGAGCCTAGGAGGGATCATGTGACCAGCTTTGCTGGGACTCTTTGCCATTTCCTGTTGGGGAAGAGAATATCCCACAAGTAAGGATGACGCCGTGGACCGGACACACCGTTGGAGAAAGTAATTTATCAGGTAAGCATAAATTCTGTTTTTTATTTTACAGGCAACTTTTTATTTATTTTAACTAGGTAGAATAGTAATTAAATAGTTATTAACTATTTAATAACTTCCTAGTTAAAATAAACACAAATTTACCTGTAAAATAAAACCTAAATTACAATTACACCTAACACTACACTATAATTAAAATAATTTCCTAAATTAACTACAATTAACTACAATTAAAATAAATAAACTAAATTACAGGAAAAAATAATTACAAGAATTTTAAACTTATTACAGCTAATCTAATCCCCCTAATAAAATAAAAAAGCCCCCCAAAATAATAAAAATCCCTACCCTATACTAAATTACAAATAGCCCTTAAAAGGGCTTTTTGCGGGGCATTGTCCCAAAGTAATCAGCTCTTTTACCTATAAAAATAAAATACAATACCCCCCAACATTAAAACCCACCACCCACACACCCAACCCTACTCTAAAATCCACACAATCCCCCCTTAATAAAACCTAACACTAACCCCTTGAAGATCACCCTACCTTGAGATGTCTTCACCCAGCCGGCACAAGTGGTCCTCCAGAGGGGCAGAAGTCTTAATCCGATCTGGACAGAAGAGGACCTCCAGATGGGCAGAAGTCTTCATCCAGGCGGCATCTTCTATCTTCATCCATCCAGAGCGGAGTGGGTCCATCTTCAAGCCAGCCGATGCGGTGCATCCTCTTCTTCCGATGACTCCCGATGAATGAAGGTTCCTTTAAATGATGTCATCCAAGATGGCGTCACTTGAATTCCGATTGGCTGATAGGATTCTATCAGCCAATCGGAATTAAGGTAGGAAAAATTGTATCAGCCAATAGGATTGAACTTCAATTCTATTGGCTGATTGGATCAGCCAATAGTATTTTTCCTACCATAATTCTGATTGGCTGATAGAATGCTATCAGCCAATCGGAATTCAAGGGACGCCATCTTGGATGACATCATTTAAAGGAACCTTCATTCGTCGTGAGTCGTCGGAAGAAGAGGATGCTCCGCGTCGGCTGGCTTGAAGATGGACCCGCTCCGCTCCGGATGGATGAAGATAGAAGATGCCGCCTGGATGAAGACTTCTGCCCGTCTGGAGGTCCTCTTCTGCCTGGATCGGATGAAGACTTCTGCCCCTCTGGAGGACCACTTGTGCCCGGCTGGGTGAAGATGTTTCAAGGTAGGGTGATATTCAAGGGGTTAGTGTTAGGTTTTATTAAGGGGGGATTGAGTGGGTTTAGAGAAGGGTTGGGTGTGGGTGATGGGTTTTAATGTTGGGGGGGTATTGTATTTTTTTTTTTACAGGTAAAAGAGCTGGTTACTTTGGGGCAATGCCCCGCAAAAAGCCCTTTTAAGGGCTATTTGTAATTTAGTATAGGGTAGGGATTTTTATTATTTTTTTTAATTTTATTTTATTATGGGGATTAGATTAGGTGTAATTAGTTTAAAATTCTTGTAATTATTTTATTATTTTCTGTAATTTAGTGGTTTTTTTCATATTTTATTTAATTTAATTCTAGTTAATTTTAGTTAATTTAGGAAAATATTTTAATTAAAGTGTAGTGTTAGGTGTAATTGTAATTTAGGTTAGGTTTTATTTTACAGGTAAAATTGTGTTTATTTTAGCTAGGAAGTTATTAAATAGTTAATAACTATTTAATAACTATTCTACCTAGTTAAAATAAATACAAAGTCGCCTGTAAAATAAAAATAAACCCTAAGCTAGCTACAATGTAACTATTAGTTATATTGTAGCTAGCTTAGGGTTTATTTTATAGGTAAGTATTTAGTTTTAAATAGGAATAATTTATTTAATTGTAGTTATTTTATTTAGATTTATTTAAATTATATTTAAGTTAGGGGGGTGTTAGGGTTAGGGTTAGACTTAGGTTTAAGGGTTAATAACTTTATTATGGTGGCGGCGACGTTGGCGGCGGCAGATTAGGGGTTAATACATTTAATATAGTTGCGGCGACATTGGGGGGCAGATTAGGGGTTAATAACTATAATGTAGGTGGCTGCGATGTTGGGGGCAGCACATTAGGGGTTAATAATATAATGCAGGTGTCGGCGATGTCGGGGACGGCAGATTAGGGGTTAATAAGTGTAAGATTAGGGGTGTTTAGACTCGGGGTTCATGTTAAGGTGTTAGGTGTAGACGTAAATTTTCTTTCCCCATAGGAATCAATGGGGCTGCGTTAGGAACTGAACGCTGCTTTTTTGCAGGTGTTAGGTTTTTTTTCAGCCGATTCTGCCCCATTGTTTCCTATTGGGAAATCGTGCAAATGCACGTTTAGTCAGCTCACCGCTACCGTAAGCAGCGCTGGTATTGAGGTGAGATGTGGAGCTAAATTTTGCTGTTCGCTCACTTTTTCGAGGCTAACGCCGGGTTAAAAAAAAACTGTAATACCAGCGTTGTTTGTAGGTGAGCGATGAGCTGAAACTGAGCGTTAGCCCCGCAAGCCTTACCGACAAAAACTCGTAATCTAGCCGATAAATAATTAAAACATAGACACAAAATATTTGTATGGTGTTAGCTTGTGTTGATAATGTTCATTTCTCTTGTTAAGTGTATCCAGTCCACGGATCATCCATTACTTATGGGATATTAACTCCTCCCCAACAGGAAGTGCAAGAGGATTCACCCAGCAGAGCTGCTATATAGCTCCTCCCCTAACTGCCATTACCAGTCATTCTCTTGCACCCAACGAATAGATAGGATGTGTGAGAGGACTGTGGTGATTATACTTAGTTTCATACCTTCAATCAAAAGTTTGTTATTTTATAATAGCACCGGAGTGTGTTATTCCTTCTCTGGTAGAATTTGAAGAAGAATCTACCTGAGTTTTTCTATGATTTTAGCCGGAGTAGTTAAGATCATATTGCTGTTTCTCGGCCATCTGAGGAGAGGTAAACTTCAGATCAGGGGACAGCGGGCAGATTAATCTGCAAAGAGGTATGTAGCAGCTTATTATTTTCTGACAATGGAATTGATGAGAAAATTCTGCCATACCGATATAATGTAAACTCAGCCTTAAATGCAGTAGCAGCAACTGGTATCAGGCTGTCATGTATGTATATTTTACACTTCAGTATTCTGGGGAATGGCACTTCACTGGAATTATACTGTATGCATAAAACTTTAGCCTAATTTGCAGGGACTAGCAACAGGCTTTTTAATAACACTCAATTTATTAATGTTAAACGTTTTTTGCTGGCATGTAAAATCGTTTAATTTTCTGAGGTACTGGGTGAAAAAATGTTTTGGGCACTATTTTTTTTCCACTTGGCAGTCGTTTTATTTAATTTATGACAGTTTACTGATCTCTCTCACTGTTATGTGTGAGGGGGAGATTCAGTCAGAAGTTTATTGTCTTCCCTGCATGATCCGGTTCATCTCTACAGAACTCAGGGGTCTTCAAAACTTGTTTTGAGGGAGGTAATCACTCACAGCAGAGCTGTGAGATTGTAGTTGACTGTGATAAAAAAACGTTTATTTCTGTATTTATTTTTTTTTTTTCTGCTATCAGGGTTAGTTATCCTTTGCTAATGGGAGCAATCCTTTGCTAAAATTGTGTTTTTTACAAAGATTTGATGCTATAACTTTTCAGTTTATTAATTTTCAACTGTCATAACTTTTTCTGTGCTTCTTATAGGCACAGTACGTTTTCATATTATAGTAAATTACTTGAAAAGTATTTCCAAGTTGCTAGTTTATTTGCTAGTGTGTTAAACATGTCTGATTCAGAGGAAGATATCTGTGCTATATGTGCTAAAGCCAAAGTGGAGCCCAATAGAAATTTATGTACTAACTGTATTGATGCTACTTTAAATAAAAGTCAATCTGTACAAATTGAACATATTTCACCAAACAACGAGGGGAGAGTTATGCCGACTAACTCGCCTCACGTGTCAGTACCTGCATCTCCCGCTCGGGAGGTGCGTGATATTGTAGCGCCGAGTACATCTGGGCGGCCATTACAAATCACATTACAGGATATGGCTACTGTTATGACTGAAGTTTTGGCTAAATTACCAGAACTAAGAGGTAAGCGTGATCACTCTGGGGTGAGAACAGAGTGCACTGATAATATTAGGGCCATGTCAGACACTGCGTCACAATTTGCAGAACATGAGGACGGAGAGCTTCATTCTGCGGGTGACGGTTTCTGATCCAAACAAACTGGATTCAGATATTTCAAATTTTAAATTTAAGCTGGAAAACCTCCGTGTATTACTAGGGGAGGTGTTAGCGGCTCTGAATGATTGTAACACAGTTGCAATACCAGAGAAAATGTGTAGGTTGGATAAATATTTTGCGGTACCCGGCGAGTACTGACGTTTTTCCTATACCTAAGAGACTTACTGAAATTGTTACTAAGGAGTGGGATAGACCCGGTGTGCCGTTCTCACCCCCTCCGATATTTAGAAAGATGTTTCCAATAGACGCCACCACACGGGACTTATGGCAAACGGTCCCTAAGGTGGAGGGAGCAGTTTCTACTTTAGCTAAGCGTACCACTATCCCGGTGGAGGATAGCTGTGCCTTTTCAGATCCAATGGATAAAAAGTTAGAGGGTTACCTTAAGAAAATGTTTGTTCAACAAGGTTTTATATTGCAACCTCTTGCATGCATTGCGCCTGTCACGGCTGCAGCAGCATTTTGGTTTGAGTTTCTGGAAGAGACACTTGAATCAGCTCCATTAGATGAGATTACACACAAGCTTAAAGCCCTTAAGTTAGCTAACTCATTTATTTCAGATGCCGTAGTACATTTAACTAAACTTACGGCTAAGAATTCCGGATTCGCCATTCAGGCACGCAGAGCACTGTGGCTAAAATCCTGGTCAGCTGACGTTACTTCTAAATCTAAATTGCTTAATATACCTTTCAAAGGGCAGACCTTATTCGGGCCCGGGTTGAAAGAAATTATCGCTGACATTACAGGAGGTAAAGGCCATGCCCTGCCTCAAGACAGAGCCAAACCTAAGGCTAGACAGTCTAATTTTCGTTCCTTTCGTAATTTCAAAGCAGGAGCAGCATCAACTTCCTCTGCACCAAAACAGGAAGGAGCTGTTGCTCGCTACAGACAAGGCTGGAGACCTAACCAGTCCTGGAACAAGGGCAAGCAGGCCAGGAAACCTGCTGCTGCCCCTAAGACAGCATGAATCGAGGGCCCCCGATCCGGGAACGGATCTAGTGGGGGGCAGACTTTCTCTCTTCGCCCAGGCTTGGGCAAGAGATGTCCAGGATCCCTGGGCGTTAGAGATCATATCTCAGGGATACCTTCTAGACTTCAAATTCTCTCCCCCAAGAGGGAGATTTCATCTGTCAAGGTTGTCAACAAACCAAATAAAGAAAGAGGCGTTTCTACGCTGCGTACAAGATCTTTTATTAATGGGAGTGATCCATCCGGTTCCGCGGTCGGAACAAGGACAAGGGTTTTACTCAAATCTGTTTGTGGTTCCCAAAAAAGAGGGAACTTTCAGGCCAATCTTGGATTTAAAGATCCTAAACAAATTCCTAAGAGTTCCATCGTTCAAAATGGAAACTATTCGGACAATTTTACCCATGATCCAAAAGGGTCAGTACATGACCACAGTGGATTTAAAGGATGCTTACCTTCACATACCGATTCACAAAGATCATTACCGGTATCTAAGGTTTGCCTTTCTAGACAGGCATTACCAGTTTGTAGCTCTTCCATTCGGATTGGCTACGGCTCCGAGAATCTTCACAAAGGTTCTGGGTGCTCTTCTGGCGGTACTAAGACCGCGAGGAATTGCGGTAGCTCCGTACCTAGACGACATTCTGATACAAGCTTCAAGCTTTCAAACTGCCAAGTCTCATACAGAGTTAGTACTGGCATTTCTAAGGTCGCATGGATGGAAGGTGAACGAAAAGAAGAGTTCTCTCTTTCCACTCACAAGAGTTCCCTTCTTGGGGACTCTTATAGATTCTGTAGAAATGAAGATTTACCTGACAGAAGACAGGTTAACAAAGCTTCAAAATGCATGCCGTGTCCTTCATTCCATTCAACACCCGTCAGTAGCTCAATGCTTGGAGGTGATCGGCTTAATGGTAGCAGCAATGGACATAGTACCCTTTGCACGCCTACATCTCAGACCGCTGCAATTGTGCATGCTAAGTCAGTGGAATGGGGATTACTCAGACTTGTCCCCTACTCTGAATCTGGATCAAGAGACCAGAAATTCTCTTCTATGGTGGCTTTCTCGGCCACATCTGTCCAGGGGGATGCCATTCAGCAGGCCGGACTGGACAATTGTAACAACAGACGCCAGCCTACTAGGTTGGGGCGCTGTCTGGAATTCTCTGAAGGCTCAGGGACAATGGAATCAGGAGGAGAGTCTCCTACCAATAAACATTCTGGAATTGAGAGCAGTTCTCAATGCCCTTCTGGCTTGGCCCCAGTTAACAACTCGGGGGTTCATCAGGTTTCAGTCGGACAACATCACGACTGTAGCTTACATCAACCATCAGGGAGGGACAAGAAGCTCCCTAGCAATGATGGAAGTATCAAAGATAATTCGCTGGGCAGAGTCTCACTCTTGCCACCTGTCAGCAATCCACATCCCGGGAGTGGAGAACTGGGAGGCGGATTTCTTAAGTCGTCAGACTTTTCATCCGGGGGAGTGGGAACTTCATCCGGAGGTCTTTGCCCAAATACTTCGACGTTGGGGCAAACCAGAGATAGATCTCATGGCGTCTCGACAGAACGCCAAGCTTCCTCGTTACGGGTCCAGATCCAGGGATCCGGTAGCGGTTCTGATAGATGCTTTGACAGCACCTTGGACCTTCGGGATGGCTTATGTGTTTCCACCCTTCCCGATGCTTCCTCGATTGATTGCCAGAATCAAACAGGAGAGAGCATCAGTGATTCTAATAGCGCCTGCATGGCCACGCAGGACTTGGTATGCAGATCTAGTGGACATGTCATCCTGTCCACCTTGGTCGCTACCTCTGAAACAGGACCTTCTGATCCAGGGTCCCTTCAAACATCAAAATCTAATTTCTCTGAAGCTGACTTTGAACGCTTGATTTTATCAAAACGTGGTTTTTCTGAGTCAGTTATTGATACCTTAATACAGGCTAGGAAGCCTGTTACCAGAAAGATTTACCATAAGATATGGCGCAAATACTTATATTGGTGCGAATCCAAGAGTTACTCATGGAGTAAGGTTAGGATTCCGAGGATATTGTCTTTTCTACAAGAAGGTTTAGAAAAGGGTTTATCCGCTAGTTCCTTAAAGGGACAGATTTCAGCTCTGTCCATTCTTTTACACAAACGTCTGTCAGAAGTTCCGGACGTTCAAGCTTTTTGTCAGGCTTTAGCTAGGATCAAGCCTGTGTTTAAAACTGTTGCTCCACCATGGAGTTTGAACTTAGTTCTTAATGTTTTACAGGGGGTTCCGTTTGAACCCCTTCATTCCATTGATATCAAGTTGTTATCTTGGAAAGTTCTGTTTTTAATGGCGATTTCCTCGGCTCGAAGAGTCTCTGAGTTATCTGCCTTACATTGTGATTCTCCTTATCTGATTTTTCATTCAGACAAGGTAGTTCTGCGTACTAAACCTGGGTTCCTACCTAAGGTGGTCACTAACAGGAATATCAATCAAGAGATTGTGGTTCCATCTTTGTGTCCTAATCCTTCTTCGAAAAAGGAACGTCTGCTACACAATCTAGATGTAGTCCGTGCCCTGAAATTTTATCTACAGGCAACTAAGGATTTTCGACAAACGTCTTCCCTGTTTGTCGTTTATTCTGGTCAGAGGAGAGGTCAAAAAGCTTCGGCTACCTCTCTCTCCTTTTGGCTTCGTAGCATAATACGGTTAGCCTATGAGACTGCTGGACAGCAGCCTCCTGAAAGAATTACAGCACATTCTACTAGAGCTGTGGCTTCCACTTGGGCCTTTAAGAATGAGGCTTCTGTTGAACAGATTTGCAAGGCTGCAACTTGGTCTTCTCTTCATACTTTTTCCAAATTTTACAAATTTGACACTTTTGCTTCTTCGGAGGCTGTTTTTTTGGGAGAAAGGTTCTTCAGGCAGTGGTTCCTTCCGTATAAAGAGCCTGCCTGTCCCTCCCGTCATCCGTGTACTTTAGCTTTGGTATTGGTATCCCATAAGTAATGGATGATCCGTGGACTGGATACACTTAACAAGAGAAAACATAATTTATGCTTACCTGATAAATTTATTTCTCTTGTAGTGTATCCAGTCCACGGCCCGCCCTGTCACTTTAAGGCAGGTAATTTTTCCATTAAACTACAGTCACCACTGCACCCTATGGTTTTCCTTTCTCTGCATGTTTTCGGTCGAATGACTGGTAATGGCAGTTAGGGGAGGAGCTATATAGCAGCTCTGCTGGGTGAATCCTCTTGCACTTCCTGTTGGGGAGGAGTTAATATCCCATAAGTAATGGATGATCCGTGGACTGGATACACTACAAGAGAAATAAATTTATCAGGTAAGCATAAATTATGTTTTTGTAAATGTATTTTTTAGGCTATGTAACAAAAAATAATGGAAACATATCTGTACCCTGAAAAAAATACAGTTATAAAATTAATGCTATCATCACAAGCTAATAACATTCATAATATTTTGTGTTTAAGTTTCAATGTTTTATGTTTGAGTGAGATCTGCACTCCAAACAGCCAAATATCACCATCCGATCAATATTTTGACATCAGCCTCCATTTCAAACTAAAATGGTGGATATGAAAGTGCTCTATCTGTCCGAACGCGTTACGTAGGTAGGATAACATAACATAGTAGGCAAGAGAAAATCCAAAAAAACGCGGATGCCCAGAGCAAAGCTGGGGGGAAAAGTACCTCACCGCATCACAGGTGAACATATACCCATATTGGCGATTTCTAAAAAGGCTTAATACAAGGCAACCTTACAGATACTACAGATAGGCTTTAACTATTTAGAGCCCTGATGTTCCGTAATGCTACCAGTCCCCTGCAAAAGGACTTTTTATTTCAGGATGACCTTCATCAATCCTATTGACTTTTTGTTTTATGGTTGGCCAACCTATTTGTCTCTTCTCATTTGTGATTTTTTTATTTTACTATATATTAATTAATTATTAAAGGGTCAGTCTACACCAGAATTTTTATTGTTTTAAAAGATAGATAATCCCTTTATTACCCATTCCCCAGTTTTGCATAACCAACACAGTTATAATAATATACTTTTAACCTCTGTGATTATCTTGTATCTAAGCCTCTGCAAACTGCCCCTTTTTCAGTTCTTTTGACAGACTTGCAGTCTAGCCAATCAGTGCCTGTTCACACATAACTTCTCGTGCACGAGCACAGTGTTATCTATATGAAATACGTGAACTAACACCTTCTAGTTGTGAAAAACTGTTAAAATGCAATCTGAAAGAGGTGGGCTTCAAGGTCTAAGAAATTAGCATATGAACCTCCTAGGTTAAGCTTTCAACTAAGAATACCAAGAGAACAAAGCAAAATTGGTGATAAAAGTAAATTGGAATATTGTTTAAAATTACATGCTCTATCTGAATCATGAAAGTTTATTTTGGCCTAGACTGTGCCTTTAAATAAATAGTGCATTAGATTTTTGGATATAAGAAAATGTTCATGTTTTTTTTTAACCCTGTCATTTGATTTCAAACAATATTTTAGTCATCATATATGCTTAATAGATCTCCATAATATAGGTTTTAGCTTCTGAGCGCTTTTTATCTCACACCCTATTGCTTAAATTGTGCACTCAGAAATTGAAAAATATAGATTAGGAGCTGAAGAACTGCTGAAATACTGGATTGGAATTGAGCCCTTTATATAGGTGTGTGGTTTTATCATTTGTAATAGCTTCATGCCATGCAGGAAACCTGAAATGTCACTACTTACTAATAAAATTGTGACCTTAACCTATAAGTCATGGTTCTTTTGCATTGTTTACTTTCATATTACACTGTGTGAAGCAAGGCCATCATTTTGTTTCTGAGTCATTATGTATATTTGTTCTGTATATTAAAATGTTAATCCTTCCTTACAAAACAGTTACTATAATCAGACATGTGCCCATTTACGTTGTCTACATGGTATAATTCACTTCCATGAACACACAAGTGTTAATGTATATGAACTCAGATTATGTTTGGTTTAAAAGCCTGAAGCACAGAGAAAGGCTGGAAAGATGTCAATTTTTGTAAAGATTTTTAATTTGGTATTCTTGTGCCCAAGGCACTTCCCTTTATTCAGCAATAGACTCAGTGTTCTTGGTAAATGTATCAAAATCCAACCTAACTTTAATCCAACCCAATCAAACAGCTGCATTATTCCCAGTTTGTACATGGATTGTTTGTTTATTATTAAACTAGTCCTAAAGCCAGTTCACACAGGCCATTTTTTGCAGTACAGTGGTCCCACCCCTTGCGCTCTCTCCCTCCCCCTCTCTTTTGCTCTCTCCCTCTCCCCCCTCTCTTTTGCTCTCTCTCTCCCCCTCTCTTTTGAGCTTTCTCTCTCCCCCCTCTCTTTTGAGCTCTCTCTCTCCCCCCTCTCTTTTGTGCTCTCTCTCTCCCCCCTCTCTTTTGTGCTCTCTCTCTCTCTCCCTCTATTTTTCACTCTCTCTCCCCTCTCTTTTGCACTGTCTCTCTCCCCCTCTCTTTTGCGCTCTCTCTCTCCCCCTCTCTTTTGTGCTCTCTCTCCCCCTCTCTTTTGCGCTCTCTCTCTCTCTCTCTCCCCCTCTCTTTTGAGCTCTCTCCCCCCCTCTCTTTGGAGCTCTCTCCCACCTCTATTTTGCGCTCTCTCTCTCCCCCTCTCTTTTGCACTCTCTCTCTCCCCCTCTCTTTTGCGCTCTCTCTCCCCCCTCTCTTTTGCGCTCTCTATCTCCCCCTCTCTTTTGCGCTCTCTCTCTCCCCCTCTCTTTTGCGCTCTCTCTCTCCCCCTCTCTTTTGCGCTCTCTCTCTCCCCATGTCTTTTGCGCTCTCTCTCCCCCATCTCTTTTGCACTCTCTCCCCTCTCTTTTGCGCTCTCTCTCTCCCCCTCTCTTTTGTGCTCTCTCCCCCCTCTCTTTTGTGCTCTCTCTCCCCCCTCTCTTTTGAGCTCTCTCTCTCCCCCCTCTCTTCTGCGCTCTTTCTCTTCCCCCTCTCTTTTGCGCTCTCTCCCTCCCCCTCTCTTTTGCGCTCTCTCTCTCTCCCCCCTCTCTTTTGTGCTCTCTCTCCCTCCCCCCTCTCTTTTGCGCTCTCTCCCCCCTCTCTTTTGCGCTCTCTCTCCCCCATCTCTTTTGCGCTCTCTATCTCCCCCTCTCTTTTGCGCTCTCTCTCTCCCCCTCTCTTTTGCGCTCTCTCTCTCCCCCTCTCTTTTGCGCTCTCTCTCTCCCCATGTCTTTTGCGCTCTCTCTCCCCCATCTCTTTTGCACTCTCTCCCCTCTCTTTTGCGCTCTCTCTCTCCCCCTCTCTTTTGTGCTCTCTCCCCCCTCTCTTTTGTGCTCTCTCTCCCCCCTCTCTTTTGAGCTCTCTCTCTCCCCCCTCTCTTCTGCGCTCTTTCTCTTCCCCCTCTCTTTTGCGCTCTCTCTCTCCCCCTCTCTTTTGCGCTCTCTCTCTCTCCCCCCTCTCTTTTGTGCTCTCTCTCCCTCCCCCCTCTCTTTTGCGCTCTCTCCCCCCTCTCTTTTGCGCTCTCTCTCCCCCATTTCTTTTGCACTCTCTCTCTCCCCCCTCTCTTTTGCACTCTCTCTCCCCCCTCTCTTTTGTGCTCTCTCTCTCTCCCCCCTCTCTTTTGCGCTCTCTCTCCCCTCTCTCTTTTGCTCTCTCTCCCCCTCTCTTTTGAGCTCTCTCTCTCCCCCCCTCTCTTTTGAGCTCTCTCTCTCCCACCTCTATTTTGCGCTCTCTCTCTCCCCCTCTCTTTTTCACTCTCTCTCTCCCCCTCTCTTTTGCGCTCTTTCTCCCCCTCTCTTTTTGCACTCTCTATCTCCCCCTCTCTTTTGCGCTCTCTCTCTCCCCCTCTCTTTTGCGCTCTCTCTCTCCCCCTCTCTTTTGCGCTCTCTCTCTCCCCCATGTCTTTTGCGCTCTCTCTCTCTCCCCCATCTCTTTTGCGCTCTCCCCCCTCTCTCCCCTCTCTTTTGCGCTCTCTCTCCCCCTCTCTTTTGCGCTCTCTCTCCACCCTTCTCTTTTGTGCTCTCTCCCCCCCCCTTCTCTTTTGCGCTCTCTCTTCCCTCCCTCTCTTTTGCGCTCTCTCTCCCCCCTCTCTTTTGCACTCTCTCTCCCCCCTCTCTTTTGCGCTGTCTCCCCCTCTCTTTTGCTGTCTCTCTCCCCCTAGCTCTTTTGCTGTCTCTCTCACCCTCTCTCTTTTGCTGTCTCTTTCCCCCCTCTCTTTAGCTGTCTCTCTCCCCCTCTCTCTTTTGCTGTCTCTCTCCCCCCTCTCTTTTGCTGTCTCTCTCCCCCCCTCTTTTGCTGTCTCTCTCCCCTCTCTCTTTTGCTGTCTCTCTCCCCCCTCTCTTTTGCTGTCTCTCTCCCCCTCTCTTTTGCTGTCTCTCTCCCCCTCTCTTTTTTGCTGTCTCTCTCTCCCCCCTCTCTTTTGCTGTCTCTCTCTCCTTTTCTCTTTTGCTGTCTCTCTCCCCCCTCTCTTTTGCTGTCTCTCCCCCTCTCTCTCTCCCCTATCTATTTCTCTCCCCTCTCTATCTCTCATCCCTATATCGCGCGACCACGCCCGACCACGCACCTTTCATGTCCGACCCCGCCCCTTTCACTGACATTCATGCATGGTCATGCCCCTTTCACATCGACCACGCCCGGCCACTCCCACTTCTGCCGCGGCTGCAGATCAGCTAGGGACACAAAGGCCATGTGTGTTTGTCCTCGTGCTGTCTCTACTGCGCATGACAGCTTCGGACAAACACACTTGGCCTTTTAATATATAGGATTAATTTAGCTCAAAATAGCTGTACTTAAAGGGATAGGAAAGTCAAAATTGAACTTGCCTGATTCAGAGAGAGCATGTAATTTTAAGATACTTTTAAACTCACTTCTTTTTTCAAATGTGCTTTGTATCCCTTGTTGAAAAAGAATATGCACATTTCCTACACTAGTAGAAGCTAGCTGCTGATTGGTGCCTGCACACATTTGTCTCTTGTGATTGGCTGACTAGCTGTATTTAGCTAGCTGCCAGTAGTTCAATTTTGTTCCTTCAGTAGTGGATAAGAAGAGAATGAAGCATATTTGATTATTGAAGTAAATTGGAAAGTAAATTAGAAATTTTATGTTCTATCCGAAAAATGAAAGAAAATTTTGAGGTTTCTTGCCCCTTTAAGGACAATTTTAAGAAATTCTTGGTTGGCTTTTTCTACTTGTGTTATTGCTAATTAAGCATTTTCATTTTGTTTTCTCTACAAAAAAACAACAACTATATAACAATTCACAGAGTTAATATTTAAAGCATAAATAAACACTTCCTGTACAAGCCACACCTTTTGTACTCACTGGGCTTCATGTACTAAGCAGTGGATGATGTTTTAGGACCGCTGAGGTGAAGGCTTGCTTATCACAAGTTGCAAAGCTGTGGTCATACAACCACTGCTTTGTAACCTATCCACCACCTCTAAAGCTACAGAGATAAATCACCTTGAACTTGAATTTTGCCCTGCTCTCGCAGAGTTGGTCTGGTCCCTCAGAAAGTGTGCATATAATAAGACTGTGCACATTTTTAATGGAAAACCCCTTAAAACTGTATGCTCTATCTGAATCTATAAGATTAATTTTGACTTTAGTATCCCTTAAATATTTATAGAGTTCATGTTTTTGCAACTTAAGTACAAAGGTTATCTATGAACTTGTATAACATTGCACTTTTCAACAAATACAGCCCTTCTCTTCCCTCACATTTTCCTTATTCGAAACCCACATGATTTGCTTATTCTCTCTCCTTTCTATACAAGTTGCAGTCATACACCGACCCCCCGGGTCCTCAACTCAATTTCTAGATCACTTTGCAGCCTGGCTACCTTATTTCCTTTCCTCAGACACCCCTGACCTCATTCTTGGTGACTTAAACCTCTCTGTTGACAATACCACTGCCTCCTCTGCAAAACAACTTCTGCAACTCACTTCCTCTTCCAGCCTGTCACAATGGACTGACTCTCCCACTCACAAAGATGGTCACTACCTTGATCTGAAACTTCACAAACCCCTTTTCCTCTTTCTGACCATTATCTCCTCACTTGTAACATCACATCCCTCTCTACAACTCTCCCTCCTTCTACCCCTCACACCAAACTTCACAAAGCACTACATAATAAGCTCAGCAACAGCTCACTAGCTCTCTTAAACCTCTCCTCTCTTACAGCTCCTCCTTTTCCTGTCCTGAACAATCTATGTGTCACTATAATTCCACCCTTACATCGGTCCTTGACAATCTGGCCCCACCTACCATAGCTCGGAAATCACACACTCATCCTCTGACACGGTACCTACGCAGATGAAAATCTCGAAGTCCAACTGACTTTCTTCACTACAAGTTCAGCTTGAACTCCTACTATTCTGCCCTTAAAGGGACATAAAACCCCAATTTTTTTATTCATGATTTAGATACAGCATAACATTTTAAACAACTTTCTAATTTACTTCTATTATCAATTTTTCTTCATTTTCTTTTTATCATTTGTTAAAAAGCAGAAATGTAAGCTCAAGAGTGTGCACGTGTCTGCAGCACTATATAGCAGCAGTTTTGCAACAATGGCATACATTAGCAGGAACACTAGATGGCAGCACTATTTCCTGTCATGTAGTGCTTTAGGCATGTGCACGCTACCTACCTAGGTATCTCTTCAACAAAGAAAAACATAAGAGTTAAATAAATTTGATAATAGAAGTAAATTGGAAACTTTTTAAAAACGATATTCTCTATCTGAATCATGAAATAAATTTTTTGGGTTTAATGTCCGTTTAATCTATATAAGCAACATTACTTCTCTACTCTTATCTCTACTCTTTCTTCAAACAAAAAAACATCTGTTCTCCTCTTTCAATACTTGCAAGCCACTTCAATAACAAAATTAACTCCATCAGAAATGAAATCAGCTCTCAACATACTACCAGTCTCCCACCCCCTCAAAAGCTTTCAATCACCCAAAACCCACACAGCCATGAATTTAGCTATTTCAACCCTGTTACTGAGGAAGACGTTTCTGCTCTTATACTGTCCTCTCACCTCACTAGCTATCGACCCCATCCCCTCACTACTACTCCCCTCCCTCTCTTTTACCCTTAACCCAATACTCACACACATCTTCAACATCTCCCTCAGCATCGGTATATTTCCCTCTTCTCTAAAACATGTACTGGTCACACCTATCCTCAAAAAACCTTCTCTCGATACAACCTCCCCATCCAGCTACCACCCTATTTCCCTACTGCCTCTTGATTTAAAGCTTCTTGAGAAGCTAGTATATGCATGACTATCCCATTTCCTTACATTAATCTCCCTCCTTGACCCACTGTAATCTGGATTTTGCCCCCCATCTCTCCACAGAGAAATCAATTGTTAAGGTTACCAACGACTTACAGCAAAATCCAAAGTCCACTTCTCTCTGCTTATCATCGTTGATCTGTCTGCAGCCTTTGATACTGTTGACTCCCTTTTGCTCCAAACCCTTGAATCCTTCGGTATTTATGACACAGCTCTTTTGTCGTTCTCTTCCTACTTGTCTAACCTTACCATTAGTGTAGCCTTCTCTGGGGCATCCTCTGCCCTGTTACCACATTCTGTTGGGGTATCACAAGGCTCTGTCCTTGGTCCCCTTCTAAATCTTCACGTCATCAGTAGGTTCCTTAATAAAGTCCCATGGGATTCAATATCATTTGTATACCAATGACACCCCAATCTACATTTCTGCACCAGACCTATCTCTTTCCTTGCTAACATGTGTCACTTACTGTCTTTCTCATATCTTATCCTGGATGTCCTCTCACTACATTAAGCTATATCTCTTTAAAACTGAGCTCCTTATTTTACCCCCTTCTTCCAAAATCTCCACCCCCCATTTCTCAGTAACTGTCAATCACTCCATCATTACCCCTACCCCGCATGCCCTGTGTCTTGGGGTCACACTTGATTCAGATCTTTCTTTCACTCCTCACATTCTGTCCTTGGCTAAAGCCTGCCGTTTCCACCTTAGAAACATCTCTAAAACTAGACATTTTCTTACAGAAGACACAACTAAGATTTTAATCCACTCTTTCATCCTTTCCCACCTCGACTACTGCAACTCCATTCTCTCTGGTCTCCCTAGCTGCCGCCTAGCTCCTTTACAATCCATAATGAATGCCTCTGCTAGGCTAATCTTCCTTACACATTGATCTTCATCTGCTGCACCTCTCTGCCAATCCCTTCATTGGCTTCCTCTTGCCTCCAGGAGTAAACACAAAATTCTGACTCTGACATACAAAGCCCTCAACTGCACTGTTCTCTCCTATATCTCAGACCTTGTCTCCAGTTAATCTTCCTCCTGTTCCCTTTGCTCTGCTCGCAATCTCCTCTCCTCCTCTTGTTACCTCCTCACATTCCCGTTTACAGGACTTCTCCAGACTGGCTCCCATCGTGTGGAACTCTCTGCCTCACTCCACAAGACTTTCCCCTAGAATTGAAAGCTTTATATTCTTTTTATTTTTTGTTGGTTCGAGTTTTAGCTATATGCGCATATACACTTTTTAATTTTTCATTCATATTGATATTATCCATTCTCTAGCCCTGCCTGCACTGAACCATTAGAGCAACTAGAAGGAGCTGCTCACAATACTAAACATAGGAGAAGAAGAGAGAGAGTAAGGGAATAAGGGAAAATTTGCATATTTGAATGAAAATGATTCTATGGTCAAGCCTCTACTGCTTTCTGATATATACAGTATATATACACTCACCGACCACTTTATTAGATACACCTTGCTAGTACCGGGTTGGACCCCCTTTTGCCTTCAGAACTACCTTAATTCTTCGTGGCATAGATTCAACAAGGTGTTGTTGGAAACATTCCTCAGATATTTTGGTCCATATTGACATGATAGCATCACGCAGTTGCTGCAGATTTTAAGCTGCACACCCATGATGTGAATATCCCGCTACACCATATTCCAAAGGTGCACTATTGGATTGAGATCTGGTGGCTGTTGAGGCCATTGGAGTACAGTGAACTCATTGTTCTGCTCAAGAAACCAGTTTGAGATGATTTGAGCTTTGTGGTGCATTATCCTGCTGGAAGTAGCCCTCATTAGATGGGTACACTGTAGTAAAAGTGATGGACATGGGGGTAAATGTATCAAATGGCGGGCGGACATGATTCTCTGAAGCGAATCCTGCCCGCCCGACATCGCTGCCCGACATATCTTACGACCGCTGCTTCTTAACTTAGGTTTACGGTGGACCTGAAACCTCAGGCGGATACAGCAGCATCCGCTGCTTAATAAATCCGGCCCATGGTCAGCAACAATACTCAGGTAGGCTTTGGTGTTTAAACTATGCTAAATTGGTACTAAGGGGCCCAAAGTGTGCCAAGAAAATATTCCCCACACCATTACACCGCCACCACCAGCCTGAACCGTTGATACGAGGCAGGATGGATCCTTGCTTTCATGTTGTTTATGCCATATTCTGACCTTACCATCTGAATGTCGCTGCTAATATCGAGACTCATCAGATCAGGCAATGTTTTTCCAGTCTTCTATTGTCTAATTTTTTTATTTTTTTATTTTATAGTATTTATTGAGGTTCTTAAACATACAAAATAAGGACATTGCATACTTACAGGGAGTGCAGAATTATTAGGCAAGTTGTATTTTTGAGGATTAATTTTATTATTGAACAACAACCATGTTCTCAATGAACCCAAAAAACTAATTAATATCAAAGCTGAATATTTTTGGAAGTAGTTTTTAGTTTGTTTTTAGTTTTAGCTATTTTAGGGGGATATCTGTGTGTGCAGGTGACTATTACTGTGCATAATTATTAGGCAACTTAGCAAAAAACAAATATATACCCATTTCAATTATTTATTTTTACCAGTGAAACCAATATAACATCTTAACATTCACAAATATACATTTCTGACATTCAAAAACAAAACAAAAACAAATCAGTGACCAATATAGCCACCTTTCTTTGCAAGGACACTCAAAAGCCTGCCATCCATGGATTCTGTCAGTGTTTTGATCTGTTCACCATCAACATTGCGTGCAGCAGCAACTACAGCCTCCCAGACACTGTTCAGAGAGGTGTACTGTTTTCCCTCCTTGTAAATCTCACATTTGATGATGGACCACAGGTTCTCAATGGGGTTTAGATCAGGTGAACAAGGAGGTCATTTCATTAGATTTTCTTCTTTTATACCCTTTCTTGCCAGCCACCCTGTGGAGTACTTGGACACGTGGGATGGAGCACTATTCCTGCATGAAAATCATGTTTTTCTTGAAGGATGCAGACTTCTTCCTGTACCACTGCTTGAAGAAGGTGTCTTCCAGAAACTGGCAGTAGGACTGGGAGTTGAGCTTGACTCTATCCTCAACCCGAAAAGGCCCCACAAGCTCATCTTTGATGATACCAGCCCAAACCAGTACTCCACCTCCACCTTGCTGGCGTCTGAGTCGGACTGGAGCTCTCTGCCCTTTACCAATCCAGCCACGGGCCCATCCATCTGGCCCATCAAGACTCACTCTCATTTCATCAGTCCATAAAACCTTAGAAAAATCAGTCTTGAGATATTTCTTGGCCCAGTCTTGACGTTTCAGCTTGTGTGTCTTGTTCAGTGGTGGTCGTCTTTCAGCCTTTCTTACCTTGGCCATGTCTCTGAGTATTGCACACCTTGTGCTTTTGGGCACTCCAGTGATGTTGCAGCTCTGAAATATGGCCAAACTGGTGGCAAGTGGCATCTTGGCAGCTGCACGCTTGACTTTTCTCAGTTCATGGGCAGTTATTTTGCGCCTTGGTTTTTCCACACGCTTCTTGCGACCCTGTTGACTATTTTGAATGAAACGCTTGATTGTTTGATGATCACGCTTCAGAAGCTTTGCAATTTTAAGAGTGCTGCATCCCTCTGCAAGATATCTCACTATTTTTAACTTTTCTGAGCATGTCAAGTCCTTCTTTTGACCCATTTTGCCAAAGGAAAGGAAGTTGCCTAATAATTATGCACACCTGATATAGGGTGTTGATGTCATTAGACCACACCCCTTCTCATTACAGAGATGCACATCACCTAATATGCTTAATTGGTAGTAGGCTTTCGAGCCTATACAGCTTGGAGTAAGACAACATGCATAAAGAGGATGATGTGGTCAAAATACTCATTTGCCTAATAATTCTGCACTCCCTGTATTATAAAGACATAATTCAGTACCAGGACAATTTGATTTATAACAATCTATGTCTTGACACAGAATATTATATGAAACCTCAGATTTTCTCTTTTAGAGATACCTTCTCTTTACACTATCTTGGGACTTTTTTGGCCCTTGCCCTCTTATAGAAGTAAACATTGGAAGATAAAAAATAATAGGCCTCTTTTGGGCCTTAGTACAACGTAAAGGGACATTATACCCTCATTTTTTCTTTGCATAAATGCTTTGTAGATTATCTATTTATATAGCCCATAAAGGTTTGTTTGTTTTAAAATGTATAGTTTTGATTAATTTTAAATAACATTGCTCTGATTTTCAGACTCCTAACCAAGCCCCAAAGTTTTATGTGAATACCGTCAGCTACCTTCTCCAGCTTGCTCCTGTTTATGTAAAGGGTCTTTTCATATGCAAAAGAAGGGGGAGGGGGGGGGGAGTGTCTTATTTCCCACTTGCAGTGGGCTTTCCAGCTACCTTTTCAACAGAGCTAAACTGAGAGCTTCTAAGTAAGTTTTTAAACAGTTTTATACTGGATTTTTATATCAGTATCTGTGCATCTTATTCTTTATAGTAGTGTCTATTACATGCAGTTATATGAAAATGAGTGTATACTGTCCCTTTAATATGAAAGTATTATTGAAGATTAATCATAACAGTTACAAACATAAATACTTGAAATATCACATTGGTATTCGGATCACACTGTACAACACTTAGCATGGTCATTTACAATATAAGTTATATAGGAATATCTAAGCTGTAACAGTAACAAAGTATAGGTAATTCTGATCAATACAGAGATGACAGAAATAAAAAAGTAAATGAACCTGCAGATATATAAGAGCTAACAAATCTCAGAGTCACAATGCTTATTTTGCCAGACGTACATTATAAGAGGAGGCTCCAAATTATAAATAGACAGTAAACAATAGAGATAAATCCTTTTGGATATGAAATATATTAAAATTAAAAAGGATCATGGACAGCATATAAAGTGTTATAACAGTTAAAGTATGCAGCTCCGTCTCAGCCGGTGACAGAGCATGCTAGTTAGCAAGTTAGTACACTCAACGGGTTGAGAAATGAACTGTATTAGCAATGTATTAGTAGGATATTGTGCATAAATTTACAACTCAATAGAAAATGGAGTACAAGTTATATCCAGTTAATGAACAGCCAAACACAATACATGGAAAAATTATATCGTTATTCACGAGAAAACACAAGCATAACATCGATGAAGCCCCCAAAATGAGATACATTTGAATGTAGTAATTATAGAGCATACAGATTATAATTATGTGCAATGAAGTTTAACCCCATTTGGAGAGAAATCAGTCTCAGTTATGCCTTATATCTTGTACCCTCAGGAAAACTCCAGGACAGCGTCCATCATAAGAGGGGATATCTTAATGGATTGTGTGTAAAGGCAATGTCCATTCTCATATCGTAGGTAAAAAGAAAAAAGGAGGGAAAGCATTTGTAGGTTATCGATATGAGAAAGTCTACCTGTGGTTCCCAGCTTCTTACCCACTCCAGACTTTGTAGAGGGGGTGACCCTCTTTGTGCTGCAGATCAGGGGAAACGTCAAAACAGCTCCTTTTCCAGACGATGGGCAGACATGAGATTGCAGCAAACATTGTCTCTGAGGTAGATCTCTTGACATTAACCACCAGTGTCTCTTAAGTAGTTGCTTCTGTGAGGCCAGAGTGGCCTGGTTTACCAAACCAGGATTTTTATAAAGACCATTATTCACCGCTGGGTACAGATCAGTATCTCCTGGGTTAATGTCATCCGACCCATTGTCCCAACTCACATGGATCAGATACACAACTTTTCAGGGATTGCTAAAAGTAGGGGGTGAGCACTGGGGTCCCAGAGCACCACCACTAGAGTAATCCATTATGGGATCCTGTTGGAGACTTTGTTCAGAAGCGGGAATAGTAGTGGGTTTGAACGCCAACGTCAGTGCCTTTTCCATCGCATTTTGATAACTATCCAGGAGTTCGCTCAGTACTCTGATGATATTGGCAGCAAATTCCATGGCAGGACCATATAACAAGTTTTAAAAGTTATTAAGAAGATTTGTAGGACAGCATTAAATATCTGCAATGTAATCCAGTTTCCTGGTGGGGTTATGATGCAACAGCCCCAGCTACGGAGATGGTCGGCCTTGTAGAAAATGGCGATCACTTCACGGCTCAGCCGAAGAGCAATAAGTGATCAGAAATCTCGTGGAGCTGTACCTCAGACCTCTTCAGGGTGCTATAGATCATAGGTATATTTTATTTCAGATGAATAGCTTGAGGTAAACACTTTCAAAATTAAAGCCAGGAGCTCCACTTAGATGCATCTTGCCGCTTCGGCTATAGGCGCCGCTCCCCTATTGTCCAATTTTGGTGAGCCTGTGCAGATTGTAGACTCAGTTTCCTGTTCTTAGCTGACAGGAGTAGCACCCGGTGTGGTCTTCTTCTGCTATAGCCCATCTGCTTCAAGGTTCAATGTGTTGTGTGTTCTTAGATGGTATTCTGCATATCTTGGTTGTAACGCGTGGTTATTTGAGCTACTGTTGCCTTTCTATCATCTTGAACCAGTCTGCCAATTCTCCTCTGACCTCTGACATCAACAAGGCATTTTCATCTACACAACTGCCACTCAATGGATATTTTCTCTTTTTCGGACCATTCTCTGTAAACCCTAGAGATGGTTGTGTGTGAAAATCCCAACAGATCAGCAGTTTTTGAAATACTCAGACCAGCCCGTCTGGCACCAACAACCATGCCACGTTCAAAGTCACTTATATCACCTTTCTTCCCATTTCTGATGCTCGGTTTGAACTTCAGCAAGTCGCCTTCACCACGTCTAGATGTCTAAATGCATTGAGTTGCAGCCATGTTATTGGCTGATTAGCTATTTGTGTTACCAAGCAATTGAACAGGTGTAGCTAATAAAGTGGCCGGTGACTGTATATACTGTGTGTGTGTACTGTATATATATATATATATATATATATATATATATATTTAGAGAGAGAGTGAGAGATACCAAACAAAAATTATAAGCAGTCACTGGACAACCTGTCTTCTCTTTACTATAAATCTGATGTTTAGGTACAAAACAGTGTCCCTTCCTCAGGGAAACGTCACTTTTACAATAAAGAGAAGAAATGTTGTCTGAATTCCAATGAGTGCTTATAATTTTTGTTTGGTGGATAACTCTTATTTATATCTTATTTGGGCAGGAAAAACATTATGATAAAAAATAGACTAGCAGGAATTATTTTTATTTATATATGGGCCCTTTAAATGTAAGGGCAAAGCACATACTCCCCATATTAACAAGCTTCCACTGGCTTTCATAGTGATTCATTTATTTACAATTACATCCTAGAGCTTCTCCGTTGCAATTGCTGAAGATACAAATAAAAATTAAGATGCCTATCTTGTCTGTATTGTACTGTCTTGTACTGGCCTTTATGGTACAGAAATGATCATCTTCTCATGTATAGTTATCATGCCTGCACCCAAATATTAAATTATTTCTTTCTAAACTGGATTTTGTTGATTAGGAAGTGATAGCTTTTGTAATTACCATACTTACTTTTATTTACAAAAATAACAATATTTATGATAACTTAGTATTTGTACACTCATATACACAGTTTATTTGCTAACATACATCATAAAAAGTGAATGCCCTGATTAGGTAAATATTATAAATCCCACTGGGAAAAACAGCTGTTTACACTTTTGTAGCAATTATTATTTATTCTTTTGAGCAACATTCAGTCATTTTTGTCTTTCTTTGAAAATTGTTTAAGGGAAACAATACTAGAAAATAAAATAACTTTTTTTTTTACTTCTGAATAAGGAACTGCTGGTCTAGAGCGTAACACCATAACATGTATTTTCAATATATACTGTTCTATAAAAAACATAGGTATCTAATTTTTTTTTTTTTTTGTATTGTCATATGTATATTAAGTTTTTTTTTTAGTATTTCCTATTTTGTGACAGTATATCTAAAAGGGACAGTAAAGTCAAAACTTAACTTTCATAAATCAAATACAACATACAATACTAAACAACTTTCCAATTGAACTCTATTTTTTAATGTGCTTTGTTCTATTTTTATCCTTTTTTTGAAACCCTATGCAGGTGTAGGAGTAACAATGCACTATTATAAGCTTGTTTCTGATTGGTGGTTGCACACAAATATCTCTTTTCATTGGGTCATCAGGTATGTTCAGCCAACTCCCAGTAGTGCATTGTTGCTCCTTCAACAAATACCAAGATAATTAATCAAATTTTATAATAGAAGTAAATTGGAAAGTTGTTTAAAATTGTACGTTCTAACTGAACAGTTATTAATATTATTATTATCATTTATTTGTATAGCGGGGCAAAATTCTGTAGTGCTGACAGAAACATTTGGCTTTCATGTTCCTTTAAGCTAAGTATTATACACTGAACGTCTAGTATCTGAGAACAAATAGTACTGGGGACATGCATAATGCTATCCTAAGAATTAATCAAGCTTAAACTTTAAAAAGAAATATGAGCAGAGCTTTCTGTTCTTATCTGCATTCAAAAGCTACGCTTCTGTTTTATAATTTCAAGGTTAGTTTGCGTCTCTCTATTGTTTAAAGCTTTATTAAAGAAGAGTAAGAACATAAAGTACATTTTAATGCAAAAAGGGAAGGTAAACATGGTACAGTTGTTGCTTTTAAAACTTTTTTATGTACCAGAAGTACATTGTGAGCACATTTATGTGTTGTGAAACTTTAATAAGAGATCCCGCAACCTACACTAGCAAAGTAGTGAACTTCAATCCTATTGGCTGATTGCATCAGCCAATATAATTTTTTTACCTTAATTACGATGGGCTGATAGAATTCTATCAGCCAATCGGAATTGAAGGGACGCCATCTTGGATGACGTCATTTAAAGGAACCTTCATTCTTCAGTCGGCCGTCGTTTGAAGAGGATGTCGTCTAGATGAAGACTTCTGCCCGTCTGGAGGACCTCTTCTGACTGGCTTCGATGAAGACTTCTGCCCGTCTGGAGGACCACTTCTGCCCGGTTGGGTGAAGACGTATCACGGTAGGGTGATCTTCAAGGGGTTAGTGTTAGGTTTTTTTAAGGGGGGATTGGATGGGTTTTAGAGTAGGGTTGGTTGTGTGGGTGGTGGGTTTTAATGTTGGGGGGGTATTTGTACTTTTTTTTTACAGGTAAAAGAGCTGATTACTTTGGGGCAATGCCCCGCAAAAGGCCCTTTTAAGGGCTATTTGTAATTTAGTGTAGAGTAGGGCTTTTTTTATTTTGGGGGGCTTTTTTATTTTGTTAGGGGGATTAGAGTATGTGTAATTAGTTTAAAAATCTTGTAATTATTTTATTATTTTCTGTAATTTAGTGGGGGGGGGGTTCGTACTTTAGATAATTTTTTAAATTGTAAATTAATTGTATTTAGTTTATGGAATTTATTTAATTATAGTGTAGTGTTAGGTGTAATTGTAACATAGGTTAGGTTTTATTTTACAGGTAAATGTGTCTTTATTTTAACTAGGTAGTTATTAAATAGTTAATACCTATTTAATAACTATTGTACCTAGTTAAAATAAATACAAAGTTGCCTGTAAAATAAAAATAAACCCTAAGCTAGCTACAATGTAACTATTAGTTATATTGTAGCTATCTTAGGGTTTATTTTATAGGTAAGTATTTAGTTTTAAATAGGAATAATTTAGTGAATTGTATTAATTTTATTTAGATTTATTTAAATTATATTTAAGTTAGGTTTAGGGTTAGACTTAGGTTTAGGGGTTAATACATTTAATATAGTGGCGGCGACGTTGGGGCAGGCAGATTGGGGTTAATAATATTTAAATAGTGTTTGCGAGGCAGGAGTGCGGCGGTTTAGGGGTTAATATGTTTATTATAGTGTTGGTGATGTCCGGATCGGCAGATTAGGGGTTAAAAATGTTATTTTAGTGTTTGCGATGTGGGGGGGCCTCGGTTTAGGGGTTAATAGGTAGTTTATGGGTGTTAGTGTACTTGTTAGCACTTTAGTTAAGAGTTTTATGCTACGGCATTGTAGTGTAACACTCTTAACTACTGACTTAAATGCGGTACCAGTCTTGACAGGAGAGGGTCTACCGCTCACTTCTGGTCAGATTCGTAATACTGGCGCTATGCAAGTCCCATTGAAAATATAGGATACGCAATTGACGTAAGTGGATTTGCGGTATTTCCGAGTCTGGCCAAAAAAGTGAGCAGTGAGCCTGTCATTTCAAGACTCGTAATACCAGCGGGCGTTAAAAAGCAGTGTTGGGACCTCTCAACGCTGCTTTTTAACCCTAATGCACAACTCGTAATCTAGCCGTTAGTTTGCATCTTACAAGCCACTCCTGAATCCCTCAGAAGGTGTATTGCTTGAATACTGGTGCACTGCCCTCACAGCATTTTTGCATATTCTGCTGAAAAACAGTAATAACTTTTACTAGATGCATTTTTGCTAATGGAAGTCTATTGAAAATGATATTTAATTTTATATTCACCTATGATCATATCAATTTTGACCATTCTATCCCTTTAAATTAATTTAAATATGAGTTCACTGGATAAAGAAGAACAATGATTATAAAAGTTCAATGACTCATTAAACTGAATAGGAAGAAGGAAAATTATGTCTTTGTTATCAATTCCTCGGCTAGATTTAGAGTTTTGTCGGTAACGACCCGAAAAGCTAACGCCGGCTTTTTTCTGGCCGCACCATAAAAATAACTCTGGTATTGAGAGTCCACATAAAGTCTGCGTTAGGCTCCAAAAAAGGAGCGTAGAGCATATTTAACGCAGCTTCAACTCTCGATACCAGAGTTGCTTACGCAAGCGGCCAGCCTCAAAAACGTGCTCGTGCACGATTCCCCCATAGGAAACAATGGGGCTGTTTGAGCTGAAAAAAAACCTAACACCTGCAAAAAAGCCGCGTTCAGCTCCTAACGCAGCCCCATTGTTTGCTATGCGGAAACACTTCCTACGTCTGCACCTAACACTCTAACATGTACCCCGAGTCTAAACACCCCTAACCTTACACTTATTAACCCCTAATCTGCCGCCCCCGCTATCGCTGACCCCTGCATATTATTATTAACCCCTAATCTGCCGCTCCGTAAACCGCCGCTACTTACATTATCCCTATGTACCCCTAATCTGCTGCCCTAACATCGCCGACCCCTATATTATATTTATTAACCCCTAATCTGCCCCCCACAACGTCGCCTCCACCTGCCTACACTTATTAACCCCTAATCTGCCGAGCGGACCTGAGCGCTACTATAATAAAGTTATTAACCCCTAATCCGCCTCACTAACCCTATAATAAATAGTATTAACCCCTAATCTGCCCTCCCTAACATCGCCGACACCTAACTTCAATTATTAACCCATAATCTGCCGACTGGAGCTCACCGCTATTCTAATAAATGTATTAACCCCTAAAGCTAAGTCTAACCCTAACACTAACACCCCCCTAAGTTAAATATAATTTACATCTAACAAAATTAATTATCTCTTATTAAATAAATTATTCCTATTTAAAGCTAAATACTTACCTGTAAAATAAATCCTAATATAGCTACAATATAAATTATAATTATATTGTAGCTATTTTAGGATTAATATTTATTTTACAGGCAACTTTGTAATTATTTTAACCATGTACAATAGCTATTAAATAGTTAAGAACTATTTAATAGTTACCTAGTTAAAATAATTACAAAATTACCTGTAAAATAAATCCTAACCTAAGTTACAATTAAACCTAACACTATACTATCATTAAATTAATTAAATAAAATACCTACAATTACCTACAATTAAACCTAACACTACACTATCAATAAATAAATTAAATACAATTCCTACAAATAACTACAATGAAATAAACTAACTAAAGTACAAAAAAATAAAAAAGAACTAAGTTACAAAAAATAACCCCCTGAAGATCATCCTACCTTGTCTTCACCTCACCAGGTATCACCGATCCGTCCTGGCTCCAAAATCTTCATCCAACCCAAGCGGGGGCTGGCGATCCATCATCCGGTGGCTGAAGAGGTCCAGAAGAGGCTCCAAAGTCTTCATCCTATCCGGGAAGAAGAGGCGATCCGGACCGGCAACCATCTTGATCCAAGCGGCATCTTCTATCTTCATCCGATGACGACCGGCTCCATCCTGAAGACCTCCACCGCGGACCCCTCTTCTTCCGGCGACGTCCAACTGAAGAATGACGGTTCCTTTAAGGGACGTCATCCAAGATGGCGTCCCTCGAATTCCGATTGGCTGATAGGATTCTATCAGCCAATCGGAATTAAGGTAGGAATATTCTGATTGGCTGATGGAATCAGCCAATCAGAATCAAGTTCAATCCGATTGGCTGATCCAATCAGCCAATCAGATTGAGCTTGCATTCTATTGGCTGTATCCGCCTCTTCTTCCCGGATAGGATGAAGACTTTGGAGCCTCTTCTGGACCTTTTCAGCCACCGGATGATGGATCGCCAGCCCCCGCTTGGGTTGGATGAAGATTTTGGAGCCAGGACGGATCGGTGATACCTGGTGAGGTGAAGACAAGGTAGGATGATCTTCAGGGGCTTAGTGTTAGGTTTATTTAAGGGGGGTTTGGGTTAGATTAGGGGTATGTGGGTGGTGGGTTGTAATGTTGGGGGGGGTATTGTATGGTTTTTTTTACAGGCAAAAGAGCTGAACTTCTTGGGGCATGCCCCGCAAAGGGCCCTGTTCAGGGCTGGTAAGGTAAAAGAGCTTTGAACTTTAGTAATTTAGAATAGGGTAGGGCATTTTTTATTTTGGGGGTCTTTGTTATTTTATTAGGGGGCTTAGAGTAGGTGTAATTAGTTTAAAATTGTTGTAATATTTTTCTTATGTTTGTAAATATTTTTTTATTTTTTGTAACTTAGTTCTTTTTTATTTTTTGTACTTTAGTTAGTTTATTTCATTGTAGTTATTTGTAGATATTGTATTTAATTAATGTATTGATAGTGTAGTGTTAGGTTTAATTGTAGGTAATTATAGGTATTTTATTTAATTAATTTAATGATAGTATAGTGTTAGGTTTAATTGTAACTTAGGTTAGGATTTATTTTACAGGTAATTTTGTAATTATTTTAACTAGGTAGCTATTAAATAGTTCTTAACTATTTAATAGCTATTGTACCTGGTTAAAATAATTACAAAGTTGCCTGTAAAATAAATATTAATCCTAAAATAGCTACAATGTAATTATAATTTATATTGTAGCTATATTAGGATTTATTTTACAGGTAAGTATTTAGCTTTAAATAGGAATAATTTATTTAATAAGAGTTAATTAATTTCGTTAGATTAAAATTATATTTAATTTAGGGGGGTGTTAGTGTTAGGGTTAGACTTAGCTTTAGGGGTTAATACATTTATTAGAATAGCGGTGAGCTCCGGTCTGCAGATTAGGGGTTAATAATTGAAGTTAGGTGTCGGCGATGTTAGGGAGGGCAGATTAGGGGTTAATACTATTTATTATAGGGTTAGTGAGGCGGATTAGGGGTTGATAACTTTATTATAGTAGCGGTGCGGTCCGCTCGGCAGATTAGGGGTTAATAAGTGTAGGCAGGTGGAGGCGACGTTGAGGGGGGCAGATTAGAGGTTAATAAATATAATATAGGGGTCGGCGGTGTTAGGGGCAGCAGATTAGGGGTACATAAGTATAACGTAGGTGGCGGCGCTTTGCGGTCGGCAGATTAGGGGTTAATTATTGTAGGTAGCTGGCTGCGACGTTGTGGGGGGCAGCTTAGGGGTTAATAAATATAATATAGGGGTCGGCGGTGTTAGGGGCAGCAGATTAGGGGTACATAAGTATAACGTAGGTGGCGGTCGGCAGATTAGGGGTTAAAAAAAATTAATTGAGTGCCGGCGATGTGGGGGGACCTCGGTTTAGGGGTACATAGGTAGTTTATGGGTGTTAGTGTACTTTAGAGTACAGTAGTTAAGAGCTTTATGAACCAGCGTTAGCCCAGAAAGCTCTTAACTACTGACTTTTTTTCTGCGGCTGGAGTTTTGTCGTTAGAATTCTAACGCTCACTTCAGACACGACTCTAAATACCGGAGTTAGAAAAATCCCATTGAAAAGATAGGATACGCAATTGACGTAAGGGGATCTGCGGTATGGAAAAGTCGCGGCTGAAAAGTGAGCGTTCGACCCTATTTTGAGTGACTCCAAATACCGGAGGTAGCCTAAAACCAGCGTTAGGAGCCTCTAACGCTGGTTTTCACGGCTACCGCCAAACTCCAAATCTAAGCCTTTATGTTTTATTGATTCATGCTATCATATAGATTATTTTATTCAGGTTTATTATGCTTTTTTACCTTGAAATTATATTTTTTTTCCATTGGAAGATTACCAAATAGAAAAGCTTAAATAATGCACTAAACCTCTACCAAGTACATACTTATGCAACAGCATCTTCCCAAAGCTGTTATGCCACCTTTTAGCCGTTATTCTTTCTTATTTATTTAAGTTAATTGACATATCCATCTGCAAAGGATTTTTTTATTTTTTTACATTAACCTCTTCACATTGTCGGCTTCTCATTGTAGCTTGCTTTCATATATCTTTTAGACCATAACATCCTATTATTGATGTTTTCAGTATTTTGTGTGCATTAAGTAGTTGAGTCTTAAATAAGTACTGTGTGTGCTTACACTATTCTCCCTGAAAAGGATATATCATTATTGCCTTATGTTGTTTGCAGGATGGCTTACTGGGTGACATGTTGCTGGATCTGGAAGCTGGAATTAAAGGACCAGTACATACAGTAGATTTGCATAATCAACAGATGCATGATAACATGACAATGCAATAGCACAAAGGGGTAGATTTAATAAGCAGCAGATGCTGCTATCTACGCCCGTAGTTTCTGGCGAGTCAGAAACAGAAGTTAAGAAGCAGCAGTCTTAAGACCGCTGCTCCTTAACTTCTCCTCTACCTTTTAGGTGGCAGACTGCAATCATCCTGATCAGATACGAGTGGTCGCGAATGTGCAGGGGGCGGCATTGCACAAGCTTTTCAACAGAAATACTTGTGCAATGTTAAATGCCGACAGCGTATGCTAACATGATACAGCGAATCATGTCCTCCCGAAATATAATAAATCTACCCCATGGTACCTGATTTTTGGTTATTTATTTCTTCTCCAGGATTATCAGACTGTTTATTATTCCAGAGTCTAGACTTGGAACTGGGGGAGCTATATCTGCCTTAGCTTTTTAGTTAAGGTAGTGGCCTACTGACATGGTGTCACAGCAAATACTTCTAAGTTATCTTAAGGGTAAGAACTTCTTTTGAGTCTACCTGGACTTCCATTTCTGTTTGGAATAGGTTCAAGTTATAAACTAGTCTATTTCCTATGCAAAACTGCCTGAAAGTGCGTTACCCACCCCAGATTCCTTGCTGGTAGGGGGCAGGCTAAACCTTTTTCAGAAAGCCTGGTATTAGCAAAACTTTTGCAGGGATAGGAGGTTGTCTCTTTGCTAGGTGAGGGGACCTATATATATTTTTTTCTGTGCAACCTTCAAGGTTCTATCAATGTTTGGCCTCTTCTCAGGACTATTCTGTAGTTCACTTTCAGTCCAACATCTTTTCAGATGTAGCCTATATCGATCCTCAAGGGGGTACTCGCAGCATTCTAGCCATGTCCAAAATTTTTCACATTATGATTGAGCAGAGATTCATGTTTTACCATCCCAGCAGGTCACATTCTTGGGGTTTGTGCATTTGGTGTGTCTCTGTTCGAGCGGTGATTTGTCTTTACATCTAGTTTGTCTATCTCTTTTATTCATGTCGATTCTAAGAGTATTTGTTTGAGTGAAACTGGAGAGGATTTCAGCAATTTGTAATTGCTTTTGCCCAGTGGATTGCGGGGTGCTAATCTTGTACAGACGTTCAGCACTCCTTTGTGATGTCTCTCTTTTTCATTTTTTACTTTGTCAGCTGGAAGATTGTAAGCCTGGTCATTGCCCCAATAGGGTTTCTTTGATTCTGTTGTGGAGGAATTTGTTTTAGTCTTGCGAGCCTGTCACTAAAAAGATTTCCCATAGGTGCGATAATTGTGCCTGATAAGTGTAACCAGCTCAGGGTTTTGCATGGTGTTCTGTTCAGATTCTCAGAATCTTACAATTTCTACAAGATGACTTGGACAAGGGTCTATCAGCCAACAATCTAAAGGACCACATTTCTGCATCTTTAGTTTTATTACTCAGGCAGTTTACTGGGACTCAAACTGTTGTTTAGGTTCTCCTTCATGGTTTTTGATTTTGGTTCTAAGGGGTTTTTTAACCCCATCCATTTGAACCTCGGTCTTAAAGGGACATAAAACAAGTTAGAGAGATAGAGACAAAATATAATAATATGTACTTTAATTACTTTACCTGCACATTTATACTGCAGTGCCTTGCCATTAACCCTTTCTTTGAAGTTTCTAAATTGTACAGCTCTAACTCCCCCCACACAATTCAGTTTATGGTTGTATCTATATCCACCATTGATATGGTATAATGCAATAATTTAACAGTGATTATCTGCTGGAGCATGCATAGAAGCAAATAAGCTGCTGTGAACTCAGTTGAAATACAATGCCTGTGGTACAGGTGCAGACTGTGGTACAGGCTTAGGTACAGATGCAGGCTGTGGTACAGGCTCAGGTACAGTTAAAGATACAGATGTAGACTGCTGTGCAGGCATCAATACATACTCAGGTATAGGTGCAGGCTGCAGTACAGGCTCAGGTACAGTTAAAAGTGTAGATGCAGACTGCTGTGCAGGCTTCAGTGCAAATCCAGGTATAGTTACAGGTACAGGCTGTGGTACAGGCTCAAATACAGGTGCTGACTGTGGTACAGTCTCAGGTATAGTTACAGGTGCAGGCTGTGTTACAGGCTTAGGTACAAGTACAGGCTCTGGTACAGGTGCTGACTGTGGTACAGGCTCAGGTATAGTTACAGGTGCAGGCTGTGTTACAGGCTTAGGTACAAGTACAGGCTGTGGTACAGGCTCTGGTACAGGTGCTGACTGTGGTACAGGCTCAGGTATAGTTACAGGTGCAGGCTGTGTTACAGGCTTAAGTACAAGTACAGGCTGATGTACAGGTGCAGGCTGTGGTACAGGCTCTGGTACAGGTGCTGACTGTGGTACAGGCTCAGGTATAGTTACAGGTGCAGGCTGTGTTACAGGCTTAAGTACAAGTACAGGCTGATGTACAGGTGCAGGCTGTGGTACAGGCTCAGGTACAAGTGCTGACTGTGGTACAGGCTCAGGTATAGTTACATGTGCAGGCTGTGTTACAGGCTTAGGTACAAGTACAGGCTGATGTACAGGTGCAGGCTGTGGTACAGGCTCAGGTACAGGTGCCGACTGTGGTACAGGCTCAGGTATAGTTACAGGCGCAGACTGTGTTACAGGCTTAGGTACAAGTACAGGTTGATGTACAGGTGCAGGCTGTGGTACAGACTCAGGTACAAGTGCTGACTGTGGTACAGGCTCAGGTATAGTTACAGGTGCAGGCTGTGTTACAGGCTTAGGTACAAGTACAGGCTGATGTACAGGTGCAGGCTGTGGTACAGGCTCAGGTACAGGTGCCGACTGTGGTACAGGCTCAGGTATAGTTACAGGTGCAGGCTGTGTTACAGGCTTAAGTACAAGTACAGGCTGATGCACAGGTGCAGGCTGTGGTACAGGCTCAGGTACAAGTGCTGACTGTGGTACAGACTCAGGTATAGGTACAGCTTCAGGCTGCATTATAGGCTTAGGTACAGGTGCAGGCTGTGCTACAGGTTCAGGTACAGATAAAGGTACAGATACAGATTGCTGTGCAGGCTTCAGTGCATACACAGTTATAGGTAGAGGAGCAGACTGCAGTATACAGATGCTGACTGGGGTACAGGCTGAGGTATAGGCCCAGGTGCAGGCTACATTATAGGCTTGGGTACAGTTGCAGGCCGCATTATAGGCTTAGGTACAGGTGCAGGCTGTGGTACAGGATCAGGTACAGGTACAGGTGCAGACTGTGTTACAGGCTTAGGTACAAGTACAGGTTGTGGCACAGGTACAGGCTGTGGTACAGGCTCAGGTACATATAAAGGTACAGATACAGACTGCTGTGTATACTCAGTTATAGTTATAGGTGCAGGCGTGGTACAGATGCTGACTGTGGTACAGGCTCAGGTATATGTACAGGTGCAGGCTAAATTATAGGCTTAGGTACAGGAGCAGGCTGTGGTACAGGTACAGAAGCAGGCTGTGTTTCATGCTCAGGTGCAGGCTGCGTTATATTCTTAGGTACAGGTTCAGCCTGTGGTATAGGTGCAGGCTGTGGTACAGGCTAGGTACAGAAAAAGGTTAAGATACAGACTGCTATGCATACTCAGTTATAGGTGTAGGTGCAGGCGCGGTACAGATTCTGACTATGTTACAGGCACAAGTACAGGTGCAGGCTGCGTTATAGGGTTAGGTACAGGTGCAAGCTGTGGTACAGGCTCAGGTACAGATAAAAGTATAGATGCAGACTGTTTTGCATACTCAGTTATAGGTAAAGGTGCAGGCATGGTACAGGCTCAGGCTGTGTTATAGGCTTATGTACAGGTGCAGGCCGAAGTACAGGTTCAGGTATAGGTATCTCAGGAGACTGCTATTTGCTGTTAAGACACTTTCCAAAGGAAATGCTGTGTAATTTGTACCTGTTGATATGCCACTTGTTGACATTTTACAATACTGTGGCCAGCAGCAATCCTCACAACTCTAGGAATAAAGTATTCATAATGCCCTAAATGGTATTGAAAACATTCTTCCATGATTTTTCTTCTTGATTCAGACTGGATTGCATGCAGAGCAGAGATCTAATTTTGTGAACTAACATGCTCCTTGAAGTTGATCATAAAATTTAGATATAAGAGGGAGTTTTTTTCCATTAACTTTTAGGCCTCTGTAATCAATGCCGGGTAAAAGGGTGCATCTTTCTTTTTGAAGAATAACACCCTTTCTAAGTTCTCTTAGATATATTGCTCCATGGTTTTAATTTTAGGAAGGGACAACAGATAAGTTCTCCTTTTAGGAGGAGGAGTTCCAGGCAGTAGTTTGATGATGTAATCATAATCACGATGTGGAGGAAGTTTCTAGGCTTTCTACTTGGAAAATAATTCCTTAAAATCCCACTATGGTTCAGGAAGTTGCTAACAAAGAATGATCTTTGAGACATTCTTGGTGACAGGGAGGTCTCCAAGTTGTTATAGTTCCAATAGCCAAATCAAGAAATGGATTGGGCTGGAAAAGCCAAGGGAGTCCCAAAATGATATGAAAAGAAGGACATTCAATTACGTTAAATCTAATAAACTCTTGATGAAATTGTTGTACAGTCATTTGAATAGACAAATCTTGTTTTGTTATAAGTCCTTTACCAACAGAATTCCCATTTCATAGGTAAGGAATTTAGCTTGACCCATGTTTGACTCTGGGGAAGACTGAGCAGTTTGGCAATAGGACCTGGATTGAAGGTCTGGTGTGCTGCTTATGCTCAAAGTCGCAGCCAGTTAGCAGTAAAGGGTTGGCAGAGTAGGTGCTATGAGGGGGGCTGTCTATGATGTGGAAGCCCAGTGCCTGGCCCTAGAGTGGGTGCCCTGCACCTGGATAAGCGGTCTGTTGCTCTGGGGGTGAGAGTAATGTGGGTCTGGCCCTGGAAGTTGGGACCTAGGGAGAGGGTCTGTGGTGGGGGGGGCTGAAGTGTGGAGTCCTTGTAACTTAATGTTAGAGGCCATGGTAGAAGTGTGGCAGGCAGGTCGTAGGGTGAGGTTGGGGCATAGGTGGCAGGTTAGGGCCGAGGGGCAGGGTAAGGGAGGAGGTGGGGGTCCCTTTTTTATTTTTCTCCAGGAGCCCTGGTTGATCTCAATCCACCCATGGACTTTAACAGCCACTGAGTTAATGAAAGCTTGGCCTGTCACAATTTGTAAGCCCCCAAAAAAGGGATATAAGGATCAAGATTGTTTAATTAACCGGGGAGTTTGTAGAAGATAGGCTTAGAGAAGCACCACCATAAGTCTCTAAGACTGTGCATTTCGCTTCCTCACATTGTTAGGATAGTTGTGCTCAATATGTGATGGAGATCCACAGTAGAAAACAGCTTTTCTCTAAGCTATTTATTCCTTTGAGATAACCAAGTAAACATACATGGGTTCAATAACTTGGGCATGAGAAGGTTTTCTAGATGAGTGGAGATGTCCTGGATAAAGTTGTTCTCTCAGCTATTCTCTCAACCTAGCATCTATGCAGAGTACCAAAGAGATCAAGCCCTTAAGCGAAGAAGTCGGCCAACAAGCCAATTCATCTTTTACTTGTTCTGTGAGACCCATACAGTAGGCTGACATTAAAGCTTCTTCATTCTAGGAGGTCTCATGGGCTACGGTGTGAAATTATATGGTGTATTGCCCCACTAAATGATTTCCCTGTCTTAGATCCAGCAGATTTCTGCTACCCAGGAATATTAAACACCTCAGAAAAGGCAGCAGTAAAATGGTCACAGTTATTCAATAGTGGAGATTCTTGTTCAACCAAAAGCTATGCCCTGTCCATGGTCTCTATATTTAACAAAGAGATAATAATGGCAGTGTTTGTGTCATGGAGAGTTCCCTGAGAAAAAGGTGTAGGTGCTGGTGAATGTTCTAGAGCTTGAACAATTGCCAATGTTTGGACCAGCTCTGTTGAAGAGTACAATTTCTGAGTATGTTCCATTAAAGGAATGGACTGAACTTTGATTTGATGTTCTCTGATCTCTTTGCAGGAGGACAAATGCTGACATTTCATTGTAGGGTTCATAAAAGTTCCATATGATCTTAGGTTATGGATACTTGTGCAGTCAGCAATAGACTAAGAGGGTTCAGTGATGTTGTCTAAGTATGTGGTACAGTACTCAGGATACAGGAATAGGGGATGCTAAGGTAATGTGGATGAACAGGAACAGGTGCAGGTTAAGGTAAAGATGCGAGCTTCAGGACAGGCTCAGGTACAGGTGCAGACTGTGGTACAGGCTCACATAGAGTTGCAGGCTGCAGTATAGGCTCAGGTACAGGTTCAGGATGCAGTACAGGCACAGGTGCAAGCAGCAGAACAGGTTTAGATAGCTTTTTTCTACTAAGGCACTTCCCTACGGCAGTGTGATGGAATTTGTACTCATTGACATTTGATGTCAACTCCAGGTAATGATCCTTTAAGAGCTTGTGACATTCTGATGGTGGTGATCATCAGAACTTAAGCTGAAATGGGGGAGGCGCTGACGGCTGACACAGGATTCTTTAAAACTTCAGTACTCAATCACTCTAAGTTCTTTTAAAAAAAATGAATTTCAAACAAAGTATATTAGGCTAGATTACAAGTTTTGCATTATGAGAAGTGCAGTGCTAACTTGCACGTTATTGTCACCACTCGCTTTTCTTCAGCGCTGGTATTACAGGTTTTTACAAACCTGGCGTTAAAAGGCAAGAAGTGAGCATAGAGCAAAATTGAGCTCCATACCGCACTCCAATACCAGCGCTGCTTAAGTCAGCGGTGAGCTGGTTGTACGTGCTCGTGCATGATTTCCCCATAGACATCAATGGGGAGAGCCGGCTGAACAAAAGCCTAACACCTGCAAAAAAGCAGCGTAAAGCTCCGTAATGCAGCCCCATTGATTCCTATGAGGAAACAAAATTTATGGTTACACCTAACACCCTAACATGAACCCCAAGTCTAAACACCCTTAATCTTACACTTATTAACCCCTAATCTGCCGCCCCCAACATCACCGACACCTACATTATACTTATTAACCCCTAATCTGCCGCTCCGGACATCGCTGCCACCTACATTATACTTATTAACCCCTAATCTGGTGCCCCAAACATCGCCGACACCTACATTATATTTATTAACCATTAATCTGCCGTCCCCAATGTCGCCACAACCTACCTACATTTATTAACCCCAAATCTGCCGCCCCCAACATTGTATCTAGCTTAGGGTTTATTTTTATTTTACAGGCAAGTTTGTATTTAATTTAACTAGGTAGATTAGTTACTAAATAGTTATTAACTATTTAATAACTACCTAGCAAAAATAAATACATAAATTGACCTGTAAAATAAAACCTAACCTGTCTTACACGAACACCTAACCTAACCCTACAATTAAATACAATTAACTAAATTCAATACAATTAGCTAAATTACAAAAAAAAAAAACAACTAAATTACAGAAAATAAAAAACAAATTACAAGATCTTTAAACTAATTACACCTAATCTAATAGCCCTATCAAAATAAAAAAAAAACACCCAAAATAAAAAAAAAAACCTAGCCCAAACTAAACTACCAATAGCCCTTAAAAGGGCCTTTTGCGGGGTATTGCCCCAAAGAAATCAGCTCTTTTACCTGTCAAAAAAATACAAACAACCAGCCCAACAGTAAAATCCACAACCCACACAACCAACCCCACAAATAAAAGCCTAACTAAAAAAATCTAAGCTCCCCATTGCACTGAAAAGGGCATTTGGATGGACATTGCCCTTAAAAGGGCATTTAGCTCTATTGCAGCCCAAACCCCTAATCTAAAAATAAAACCCACCCAATACACCAGTATAAAATTCTAACACTAACCCCGAAGATCCATTTACAGTTTTGAAGACCGGACATCCATCCTCAACTAAGCCGGGAGAAGTCTTCATCCAAGCGGCAAGAAGTCCTCAACGAAACTGGGAGAAGAATTCATCCAAGCCCGGCAGAAGTGGTCCTCCAAACGGGCAGAAGTCTTCAACCAGATGGCATCTATTATCTTCATCCTTCCGACGCGGAGCGGCTCCATCTTCAAGACATCCGGCGCGGAGCATCCTCTTCAATCGAAGGCTTCTTCCACAATGAAGGTTCCTTTAAATGACGTCATCCAAGATGGCGTCCCTTAGATTCTGATTGGCTGATAGAATTCTATCAGCCAATCGGAACTAAGGTTGAAAAAATCCTATTGGCTGATGAAATCAGCCAATAGGATTGAGCTTGCATTCTATTGGCTGATTGGAACAGCCAATAGGATTGAAGTTCAATCCTATTGGCTGATTGCATCAGCCAATAGGATTTTTTCAACCTTAATTCCGATTGGCTGATAGAATTCTATCAGCCAATCGGAATCTAAGGGACGCCATATTGGATGACGTAATTTAAAGGAACCTTCATTGTAGAAAAAGCCGTTCATTGAAGAGGATGCTCAGCGCCGGATGTCTTGAAGATGGAGCCGCTCTGCGTCATTAGGATGAAGATAGAAGATGCCGTCTGGGTGAAGACTTCTGCCCGTCTGGAGGACCACTTCTGCCGGCTTGGATGAAGACTTCTCCTGGCTTTGTTAAGGATGGATGTCCGGTCTTCAAAACTGTAAGTGGATCTTCGAGGGTTACTGTTAGGATTTTTTAAGGGTGTATTGGGTGTGGTTTTATTTTAGATTAGGGGTTTGGGTTGCAATAGAGCTAAATGCCCTTTTAAGGGCAATGTCCATCCAAATGCCCTTTTCAGGGCAATGGGGAGCTTAGGTTTTTTTAGTTAGGCTTTTATTTGGGGGGGTTGGTTGTGTGGGTGGTGGGTTTTAATGTTGGGGTGGTTGTTTGTATTTATTTGACAGGTAAAAAAAGCTGATTTCTTTGGGGCAATGCCCCGCAAAAGGCCCTTTTAAGGGCTATTGGTAGTTTAGTTTAGGCTAGGTTTTTTTTATTTTGGGTGCGCTTTTTTTTATTTTGATAGGGCTATTAGATTAGGTGTAATTAGTTTAAAGATCTTGTCATTTGTTTTTTATTTTCTGTAATTTAGTGTTTGTTTGTTTTTTGCAATTTAGCTAATTGTATTTAATTAATGTAGTTTATATCATTGTAGTGTAAGGTTAGGTGTTAGTGTAAGACAGGTTAGGTTTTATTTTACAGGTAAATTTGTATTTATTTTAGCTAGGTAGTTAATAACTATTTAGTAACTATTCTACCTAAATAAAATAAATACAAACTTGCCTGTAAAATAAAAATAAACCCTAAGCTAGATACAATGTAACTATTAGTTATAGTGTAGCTAGCTTATGTTTCTGCAGGCTCGCCAGAAACAGCAGTTATGAAGCAGCGGTCTAAAGACATCACCGCAATTCAACCCGATTGAGTACGATCGGGTTGATTGACACCCCCCTGCTGGCAGCCGATTGGCCATGAATCTGCATGGGGCAGCGTTGCATCAGCAGCTCACATGAGCTGCTGGTGCAATGCTGAATATGGAGAGCGTATTGCTCTCCGCATTTAGCGAGGTCTGTCGGACCTGATCCGCACTGCAGGATCAGGTCCGGCAGACCTTTGATAAATAGGCCCCAAGGCCTTTATTTGAAAATTATACTAAAGGAAAACAGGTTTCATAAAATGTAACCGTGTAAAACGGACCTTTTGATACTTGAAGAAAAGTTAAATGAAAAGCAGTCTTGTATATGCCAAACCATGCCAAGTATATGACATAAAACTTTAGCACGTGCATTTCTGAATAAATTAATTAAATTGTTATGTAATATAGTATCTTCACATGATTACTCTGTACAGATGTCAGTTTATTTTTTTATAAAATAGTGAAAATGAATAAAACATTGTTCTGCAATATGACAGCTATACCTGAAGGAGACTTTTGGGACACTTTATATTATTCGCAAGCTCCTTTTTAAAGAAGAGAAAGTTGAACAATAAAATTAAAGAGAAAAGGGCTGATGTAATATGTTATTCTTGAATTTGTTTCATAACATCCTTATGACAAGTTTCTATTTTCTTACAAACCATATTTCACTCACTTTCATTTCTTTTTTTGTGATACACCCCTATAAATCTATTTTTTGTGGGGGAACCTTTGTCATCATTCAAGTGTTGTTAATAACAACATTATGGCCCCTATTTATAAAAGGACTGTCGGACATGATCCGACATTGCGGATCATGTCCAAAAGACCTCGCTGAATGCGAAGAGCAATACGCTCTCCGCATTCAGCATTGCAACAGCAGCTGCTGGTGCAACGCTGCCCCCTGCAGATTCATGGCCAATCGGCCGCTAGCAGGGGGGTGTCAATCAACCCGATCGTATTCGATCGGGTTGATTTGCGGCAATCTCTGTCCGCCTTCTCAGAGCAGGCAGACAGGTTATGGAGCAGCTGATTCATAACTGGTGTTTCTGGTGAGTCTGAAGGCTCCATACGGAGCTTGATAGATATGCCCCTATAACTTGCATGCTATCTGCTGGTAAGGGGCTTTGTGTTGCTCAATGAATTATTAAAAAACGTAATAAAAGGAAAGGTAAAATTGGCATTGCTTATTCTTTTTAATATTATGTAGAACCATTTTTTTTTTTTTAAAGCTTCAAGGCTCTCCTAGAGATATAGTTATGCTAACAAGCCTCATGGACAGCTTCTGGAATTAATTTTCCACTAATAGGAATCAGAGCTTTCACCTGGTAAAACTAGTTAAAACAAACTATGGAAAACTAAATGATCAATGATGAAGTTTAACATGACAGTATTCTGGAGGGTTAAACCATTCTTTTTACAAAAAAATGGATATTTCATTTTAAATACATTAAGACCTTATTAATACACTGTTGTGATATCTTACTTCTGTCTGACTAAATACAATGAAATCATTTCATATCTGCCGTTGGATTGAACAATAACCTGTGTATGATCTATCTGGCCCTATGGTTCATTTTGCATTAGCTTCATACATGGATGTTCATTAAAAAAAATTGTATTGGTAGGGGACAAAAAATGTCTTTGTCAAATTATGAAAAACTATCCTGGTTATTCAAATATTCATTAATCATTCACTTTTTTTTTAGATAATGGTCTGATTGCATTTTTTTGGCTATTAAACACTAAGAGGTAGACTTAGCATAGTGCGAGCGATGGATGTAGCGTATCATGTCCGCTGCACATCGATAAATGCTGACAACATACGCTGTCGGCATTTATCATTGCACCAGCAGTCCTTGTGAACTGCTTGTGCAATGCCAACTCCTGCAGGTTAAGTAGTGCAGCAATTGCAGCATTTTAAAATATAAATGTATATGCTTATATACATATACAGGTATATATTTATGTGTTAATATGTGTATATACATATATATATATTTATGTGTTAATATGTGTATATACATATATATATATATATGTGCTAATATGCTTATATACATATATATATTTATGTGTTAATATGCTTATATACATATATATATATATTTATGTGTTAATATGTGTATATACACACATATATATATATATATATATATATATATATATATTTATGTGTTAATATGCTTATATACATATATATATTTATGTGTTAATATGTGTATATATATATATATATATATATATATATATATATTAATGTGTTAATATGCTTATATACATATATATATATTTATGTGTTAATATGCTTATATACATATATATATATATATATATATATATATTTCTCTTGTAAGGTGTATCCAGTCCACGGATTCATCCATTACTTGTGGGATATTCTCCTTCCCAACAGGAAGCTGCAAGAGGATCACCCAAAGCAGAGCTGTCTATATAGCTCCTCCCCTAACTGCCACCTCCCAGTCATTCTCTTGCAGCTCTCGACAAGGGAAGCAGCTAGAGAGATGTGGTGCATTAATGTAGTTTATCTTCAATCAAAAGTTTGTTATTTTCAAATGGTACCAGAGTTGTACTATTTTAGCCTCAGGCAGAAAGTTGAAGAAGAGTCTGCCTGTGGTCTTTGATGATCTTAGCAGGTTGTAAATAAGATCCATTGCTGTTCTCACACATAACTGAAGAGATGGGTAACTTCAGCTGGGGGAATAGCGTGCAGGGTCTCCTGCTCTGAGTGTAATGCAGGACCAGTATGTAGGGAATTAGTGTCTAGTTCCACTCAGTCTCACAAGTAACGGGGTTAGAAATAAGATAAAAGCAGATTGGTAGTGAAGCAATATTACTGTATAATATAGTTATGAGAGCAGAATTAGTCACCTTCTTAGAATGAAATAGTTGATTCACAGAAGTTAGTATGCAGATATGATACAGTTGGTAAGTTGTGCACAAACATATAGCAGGTGTAAAACGGTTGTTTTATCAAACAATTACCTTCTATTTAAGAGATTATGGTAAACACAGGTAAATAGCTTGAATAACATTACAACAGTTCAGGTAGGAGATATGACAAGTTTTACCTTGGTCTTTATGCTTGGTACCTGCAGATGAATAGTGCAGTCTGATTTTCCTAATCACCGCTGTGAAGAGGGAGAGGTGTACCTCTGCAGGGAAGCTTGTGAGAGCGCAGCTGACAGGCTGCAGCGCAGGAGGCGCGAAGGACGCTTGTGAGATGGTGACACAGCAGGACTGTGGTAGCTTCAGTAGAGGCCGCTGGAGGTTTGCACCGGAAGTGGATGCGGAGTTAGAGGTGAGCTAAATTGGCTCTTTTAGTTCTGAGGGTGAAACTGTAATACTTTACAAACAAGGCAAAAGGTAAATAAGCAGCAGATAGGAGTAAAGATGCCAAACACAGGTTAGTAACGTAGTACTAATAAAAGCACAAAACAGCAAAAAGTAATCCTTAATACTTATTGTAATCCAGGCTTAAGTGGAGAGTAGGGAAGATCCAGAAATCCTACCTACAAACAATCCTAAGCAAGGTATGGTAGGAAGGAGGAGCCTTATATAGGTAGGTAACTTAAAGGTACAGGCCATAACCATGACACTGAGGTATGTGCAGTTTTAAATTTTTCTAGAGAGATGATAAACTAGAAAATGCTGACAATACCGGATTTATTTAAGGTAAGCCTGATTACAGTGATTTAATAACAACTGGTATCATGCTTGCCATAAAGGGTAATATTTTTATTATTTACGCACATTACTGAATAGATATAACGTTTGCTTGAGGTGTATAAACGTTTATTTCATATTGGTGATAAAACTTTATTCTGGGGCCCAGTTTTTCCACATGGCTCACTGTGAGTACAGGTTGGGAGGGGCCTATTTTCCATTAGTTTTTGCAGCTTGAGACATCCAGCTTCCCTGAAGGAGTCCCCTGAACATATAGGACCTCTCTAAGGGGTTTTTGTGCCTTCCAAAGTCGTTGTATGGGCAGGTAGGGCCACAGTAGAGCTGTGGCAGTTTGTTGTGACTGTTTAAAAACGTTTATATCGTTTTTTTGATCCGGTTTTGAAACTAAGGGGTTAATCATCCATTTGCAAGTGGGTGCAATGCTCTCTCAGCCTATTATACACACTGTAAAAAAATTGTAAGATTTACTGTTTTTTTCACTGTTTTGAAGTTTCTGTGATTGTTTTTTCTCTTAAAGGCACAGTACCATTTTTATTTTTTGCTGGTCTCATTACTAGTCGGTTTAAACATGTCTGACATAGAGGAAACTCATTGTTCATTATGTTTCGAAGCCATTGTGGAACCCCCTCTTAGAATGTGTACCAAACGCACTGATTTTACTATAGATTACAAAGACCATATTCTGGCTTTAAAACAATTATCACCAGAAGAAATATGCCGTCTAACTCTCCCCACGTGTCAGATCCTATAAATCCCGCTCAGGGGACGCCAAGTACATCTAGCGCGCCCATTGCGTATACCTTGCAAGACATGGCAGCAGTTATGAATCATACCCTTACAGAGGTATTATCTAAACTGCCAGGATTGCAAGGAAAGCGAGACAGCTCTGGGACTAGAATAAATACAGAGCTCTCTAATGCTTCAGTAGCTATCTCTGATACACCCTCACAATATAATGAAACTGAAGCAGGGGCGCTTCAATCTGTGGGTGATTTTTCTGATTCAGGGAAGATACTTCAATCTGATTCTGATATGTCTACATTTAAATTTAAGCTTGAACACCTCCGCGTATTGCTCAGGGAGGTTTTAGCAACTCTGGACGACTGTGACACTATTGTAGTCCCAGAGAAATTATGTAGATTGGATAAATACTATGCAGTACCTACTTACACTGATGTTTTTCCAATCCCTAAAAGGTTTTCTGAAATTATTACTAAGGAATGGGATAGACCATTCTCTCCCCCTCCTGTTTTTAAAAAGATGTTTCCTATAGACGCCGCTACACGGGACTTATGGCAGACGGTCCCTAAGGTGGAGGGAGCAGTTTCTACTCTAGCTAAGCATACCACTATCCCTGACGAGGACAGTTGTGCTTTTCTAGATCCAATGGATAAAAAATTAGAGGGTTACCTTAAGAAAACTTTTATTTAACAAGGTTTTATTCTCCAGCCTCTTGCATGCATTGCCCCAGTCACTGCTGGTTTGAGTCCTTAGAGGAGGCTCTACAGGTTGAAACCCCATTGGAAGATATTATTGACAAGCTTAGGGCCCTTAAGCTAGCCAATTCATTTGTTTCTGACGCCGTTGTTCATTTAGCCAAGCTAACGGCTAAAAATTCAGGTTTTGCTATTCAGGCGCGTAGGGCGCTATGGCTTAAATCCTGGTCAGCTGACGTGACTTCAAAGTCTAAACTTCTCAACATTCCCTTCAAAGGACAGATCTTATTTGGGCCTGGACTGAAGGAGATCATTTCTGACTTCACTGGAGGAAAAGGTCACACCCTTCCTCAAGACAGGTCCAAAAAATTAAGGACCAAACAGTCTAGATTTCAGCCATTTCGAAACTTCAAGAGTGGCGCAGCTTCAACTTCCTCTAACACAAAACAAGAGGGAACTTTTGCCCAGTCTAAGCCGGTCTGGAGTCCTAACCATGCTTGGAACAAGGGGAAACAGGCCAAGAAGCCTTCTGCTGCCTCTAAGACAGCATGAAGGAGCAGCCCCCGATCTGGAAACGGATCTAGTAGGGGGCAGACTCTCTCTCTTCACCCAGGCTTGGGCAAGAGATGTCCAGGATCCCTGGGCATTGGAAATTGTATCCAAGGGTTATCTTCTGGAATTCAAAACCTCTCCCCCAAAAGGGAGATTTCATCTCTCACTTTTATCTGCAAACCAGATAAAAAGAGAAGCATTCTTACATTGTGTTCAAGACCTCCTAGTTATGGGAGTGATCCACCCAGTTCCGCAGGAGGAACAGGGACAAGGCTTTTATTCAAATCTGTTTGTTGTTCCCAAGAAAGAGGGAACATTCAGACCAATCTTAGATCTCAAGATCTTAAACAAATTTCTCAGAGTCCCATCCTTCAAGTTGGAGACTATTTGAACCATCCTTCCTTTGATCCAGGAGGGTCAATACAGGCATTACCAGTTTGTGGCTCTTCCCTACGGGTTGGCCACGGCACCAAGAATCTTTACAAAGGTTCTAGGGTCCCTTCTAGCGGTCCTAAGGCCGTGGGCTATAGCAGTAGCCCCTTACTCAGACGACATTCTGATACAGGCGTCGACTTTTCAAGTTGCCAGGTCTCACACGGACATTGTTCTGGCATTTCTGAGGTTGCATGGGTGGAAAGTGAATGAAGAAAAAAGTTCTCTATCCCCTCTCACAAGAGTTTCCTTCCTAGGAACTCTGATAGATTCTGTAGAAATGAAGATTTACCTGACAGAGGCCAGGTTGTCAAAACTTCTAAATTCCTGCTGTGTTCTTTATTTTACTTCTCGCCCTTCATTGGCTCAGTGTATGGAAGTAATCGGCTTAATGGTAGCGGCAATGGACATAGTGCTGTTTGCCCGCCTACATCTCAGACCGCTGCAACTCTGCATGCTCAGTCAGTGGAATGGGGATTACACAGATTTGTCTCATGGTGTCTCGTCAGAACACCAAGCTTCCTTGTTATGGGTTCAGGTCCAGGGATCCCAAGGCAGTGCTGATAGATGCTCTAGCAGCGCCTTGGTCTTTCAACCTGGCTTAAGTGTTTCCACCGTTTCCTCTGCTCCCTCGTCTGATTGCCAAGATCAAGCCGGAGAGAGCTTCAGTGATTTTGATAGCTCCTGCGTGGCCACGCAGGACTTGGTACGCAGATCTGGTGGACATGTCATCCTTTCCACCTTGGACTCTGCCGCTGAGACAGGACCTTCTACTTCAAGGTCCCTTCAAACATCTAAATCTAATTTCTCTGCTTCTGACTGCTTGGAGATTGAACGCTTGATTTTTTCAAGACGTGGTTTTTCCGAGTCGGTCATTGATACCTTAATTCAGGCTCGAAAACCTGTCACCAGGAAAATCTATCATAAGATATGGTGTAAATATCTTCATTGGTGTGAATCCAAGGGTTACTCATGTAGTAAAGTCAGGATTCCCAGGATATTGTCTTTTCTCCAAGAAGGATTGGAGAAGGGATTGTCAGCTAGTTCCTTAAAGGGACAGATTTCTGCTCTGTCTATTCTTTTGCACAAGCGTCTGGCGGATGTTCCAGACGTTCAGGCATTTTGTCAGGCTTTAGTTAGAATCAAGCCTGTGTTTAAACCTGTTGCTCCGCCATGGAGTTTAAATTTAGTTCTTAAAGTTCTTCAAGGGGTTCCGTTTGAACCTCTGCATTCCATAGATATCAAGCTTTTATCTTGGAAAGTTCTGTTCTTGGTAGCTATCTCTTTGGCTCGAAGAGTTTCAGAGTTATTTGCCTTGCAGTGTGATTCCCCTTATCTGATCTTCCATGCAGATAAGGTAGTTTTGCATACCAAACCTGGGTTTCATCCTAAGGTGGTATCCAATAAGAATATCAATTAAGAGATTGTTGTTCCGTCACTGTGTCCTAATCCTTCTTCAAAGAAGGAACGTCTATTACACAATATTGACGTGGTTCGTGCTTTAAAGTTTTATTTACAAGCTACTAAAGATTTTCATCAAACATCTGCATTGTTTGTTGTCTACTCTGGACAGAGGAAAGGCCAAAAGGCTTCAGCAACTTCTCTTTCTTTTTGGTTAAGAAGTATAATCCGCTTAGCTTATGAGACTGCTGGCCAGCAGCCTCCTGTAAGAATTACAGCTCATTCCACTAGAGCGGTGGCTTCCACATGGGCCTTTAAAAATGAGGCTTCTGTTGAACAGATTTGTAAGGTGGCAACTTGGTCTTCGCTTCATACTTTTTCTAAATTCTACAAATTTGATACATTTGCTTCTTCGGAGGCTAATTTTGGGAGAAAGGTCTTACAGGCAGTGGTGCCTTCCATTTAAGCGCCTGCCTTGTCCCTCCCATCATCCGTGTCCTATAGCTTTGGTATTGGTATCCCACAAGTAATGGATGAATCCGTGGACTGGATACACCTTACAAAATTTATGCTTACCTGATAAATTTATTTCTCTTGTGGTGTATCCAGTCCACGGCCCGCCCTGTCATTTTAAGGCAGGTGTTTTTTAATTTTTAAACTACAGTCACCACTGCACCCTATAGTTTCTCCTTTCTCTTGCTTGTCTTCGGTCGAATGACTGGGAGGTGTCAGTTAGGGGAGGAGCTATATAGACAGCTCTGCTGTGGGTGATCCTCTTGCAGCTTCCTGTTGGGAAGGAGAATATCCCACAAGTAATGGATGAATCCGTGGACTGGATACACCACAAGAGAAATAAATGTATCAGGTAAGCATAAATTTTGTTTTATGTGTTAATATGTGTATATAGAAAAGGAAGTGGGGCGTATATTAAACCTATCTCAAAACACTGTAGGTAATACTTTCGAAAATGACAAAAGTCAATATATGGCGTAAAACTAAAAGACAAGCTTGTGTATCGTGTGTGTCCACAGTCCCGGTAAGTGCAAATATTAACACTCAGTCCAATGAATAAACACAATGGATTCCTCACCTCTCTTCGTGACCAAACCAAGCTGGCTCCTTGAATTGTGGGTAGATGCGGTTGCTTCAGGTGGAACCTTAGGCTTGGGAGGTTATCACTATTCCACTATTATGTGGACCCTCCAATGCTTCCGTAGCAAAACCATCCACAGGTTCGACACCACTAGTCTAAAACCGCGCGATAATCCTCAGCGTGCAAAGACGGAGAGTGAGGTGACGTCAGTGATGACAAGTCTGGATCCCGATATCCAATCCGGGTATGTGGAACGAAGGTGTGTTACCGCTTCTGGGACAGGATTGGATGTCCGTCCACAGTCCCACTCGACACAGTAAAAGTTTGACTTGTTAAAACGCCAAAATAGTCAGTACAGCAGTGGTACGGACAAGTCCTCAACTGGTGGAAAAGTAGATATATAGCAAGAAATTTCGGACAGTCCGTAGTTAAAACTTAGTATTTATTGGATTCATTAAAAATATACAGGAACAAGCTAGTAAAGTAGAGGAGGTGTATACCTAAACTGGCTTATGCGTTTCGCCTGCTTGTTCCTGTATATTTTTAATGAATCTAATAAATACTAAGTTTTAACTACGGACTGTCAGAAATTTCTTGCTATATATCTTAATATGTGTATATACATATATATATTTATGTGTTAATATGTGTATATAAATATATATATTTATGTGTTAATATGTGTATATACATATATATATTTATGTGTTAATATGCTTATATACATATATATATATATTTATGTGTTAATATGCTTATATACATATATATATTTATGTGTTAATATGTGTATATACATATATATATTTATGTGTTAATATGTGTATATACATATATATTTATTTATGTGTTAATATGTGTATATACATATATATATTTATGTATTAATATGCTTATATACATATATATATTTATGTGTTAATATGTGTATATACATATATATATTTATGTGTTAATATGTGTATATACATATATATATTTATGTGTTAATATGTGTATATACATATATATATTTATGTGTTAATATGTGTATATACATATATATATTTATGTGTTAATATGTGTATATACATATATATATTTATGTGTTAATATGTGTATATACATATATATATATTTATGTGTTAATATGCTTATGTACATATATATATTTATGTGCTAATATGTGTATATATATATTTATGTGTTAATATGTGTATATACATATATATATTTATGTGTTAATATGTGTATATACATATATATATTTATGTGTTAATATGCTTATATACATATATATATTTATGTATTAATATGTGTATATACTTATATATATTTATGTGTTAATATGTGTATATACATATATATATTTATGTGTTAATATGCTTATATACATATATATATATATTTATGTGCTAATATGTGTATATACATATATATATTTATGTGTTAACATGCTTATATACATATATATATTTATGTGCTAATATGTGTATATATATATATATATATATATATATATATTTATGTGTTAATATGTGTATATACATATATATATTTATGTGTTAATATGTGTATATACATATATATAGGTTGAACAACCGGAATCCTCGCACTCAAAAAGGGTTAGTTGAAAAGGGTGAAAGTAAATAAGGTACCGCCAGGCCAAAGGCTTAAAAGTTGAAAGCTCCTTTATTTAGAAATACATAAAAGGCATACACGCCAGCAAGGTGACAAGGTCAAACGCGTTTCATAGTTCTCACTTCATCAGTGACCTATACCAACACCTGAAAGCTCATCCTTAATAAAGGTATTGACCACTCCCCCATTACAGGTGTAGAACATTGGTTCAGGTGAATCAGAGAAAAGGAGGGCAATCTTTATTCAGCATATGTGTTATATAATTTCTAACAGATAAGCATATTTACATATTTACAGAGAGTTAGATAAAGTGTATTTTCATTTTAAACTGTCAAATCTTATTTACTATAAGATCTAACTTAGATATAATATTCTAAACTGATATGTAGGACTCAACTATTATTTCTGACAACAAGTACCTAATTCATTTTATCCACAATATTTGATAACGAGAGCAGCCTTGTACTAGTTTCATATAAACTGCTCCAGTATAAATTTATTACACCATTATCCAAAAAAATGCTGAATAATTATAGATGTATTTATGGCTATCACCTTATCATAAAAAGGGATATATCAAAATCAATAGGAATATTGAATACATAGAAACTTCCCAAATATCTCTAAAATATCTATGGATATGGTGGGAAAGAGTGCATATCACACTTTATGATACATTCTAATGGAATGAGAATACATGTGAATTACCCACTATGGCCTAAGTCTAACTACTCTACATAAAGTTTGATGTCCCAATCAGAATTAAGTCCATTCGGGACCCTTGTATTTAACTGGAAAATCCAATATACTTCCTTCTGACTTAAAAGTTTAAGTCTGTTTCCTCCCCTTTTGGGTCTCCTTACATGTTGTATACCATGAAAACTTAGTAGATTTTTGTTCCCATTATGTTCATTCTTAAAATGCAAGGCAACTGGAGTATCTGAGTCCTCATCTCCAATTGACCTCAAATGCTCCAAAAATCTAGTTTTTAGGGTTCTGGTCGTTTGACCAACATACTTTATGTTGCAAAGTTTGCACGTGAGTAAATATATCATGTACAAAGTATTGCAATTTATGTACTCTTTAATTTTGAAAGACTTTTCGTCACCCGTAGATTTAAAGGTATCACCCAATGTGGCATATGAACATGATGTACATTTCCTGCTTCCACAATGGAAAAAAACATTCTTTGGTGTAAGCCAATTATCTGTAGTACTTGTGGGAAGCATAGATGGGGAAAGAATGTTAGCCAACGTTCTCGATTTACGTGTCACATATTTACATCCTCCCTCTATGATCTTATCCATAGTCTCATCAACACTAAGAATAGGTAGAGACTTTTTGATAATTTGACAGATGTCATTATATTCTTTACTGTACATTGTTGTAAATACAGGTCTCTGCTGGTAATCAACCTTTCTCCTCAATTTGCCTTTAATTATATCTTGTCTAGCCATAGAATCTACTTGTTTCTTAGCCTCTTTCAAATCCTGTATTTTGTTTCCCCTTTCCAAAAAACGTTCTGTAGTTTTCACTGAATGTGCTTCATATGCCTCTGTGGTGCTGCAGTTTCTTTTTGTCCTCATGTACTGGCCTTTTGGTATGGCCTTTATAACATGTCTAGGATGGCTAGATTTAGCCATCAAAAGAGTATTTCCTGCACTCTCCTTCCTATACAACTCTACTTCTATACTATGTGTATCAATATTAGGTTTAATTAGCACATCAAGGAAAGGCATTTCTTTTCTACTTGTGTTCATAGTGAACCGCAGATACTGATGGTTATCAGATAGATAGTCAAAAAAGTAATTTACCATCGAATCATCGCCATCAAATATGAACACAAGGTCGTCTATATAACGGCCATAATATGCTATTCTTTCTTTGAAGGGATTACCGTCACCAAAGACACGGGACAGCTCCCACCAACCTAAAAATAGGTTGGCATATGTGGGGGCAAATTTAGCCCCCATTGCTGTCCCCTGTCTTTGGCGATAGTAATCCCCCTCAAATAGAAAAAAGTTATTGCGAAAGCAAAAATTCAATAGATTTTAAAATGAATTCTCTGAGGTTAGCATCATAATCAGTGAACATCTCTAAACATGATTGTATTGCCACAATACCCTTGTCGTGAGGGATGGAGGTATAGAGGGACACAACATCAATGGTGACAATGCTATGCTCATCCAACCATTCCACTTGTTCAATCTGTTTAATGAATTCTGTTGTGTCCCTGATATAGCTCCTAAGACTCAATACAATGGGTTGTAGTAGAGTGTCTATCATTGCACTTAATGGTTCATTCAATGAACCAATGCCCGCAACTATGGGGCGTCCTGGAGGCGAGGTCATACTCTTATGGATCTTTGGGAGGTAATGGAAAATTGGTACAATAGAATGTTCAACCAACAAAAAAATCAAAATTCGACTTCGTTATAGCACCAATCATTACCGCCCAGTCCAAAAGATCATGAAGTATCCTCCTATACCTAAAAGTAGGATTAAAGGGGAGTTTTTCATAAACCTCCTCATCCTGTAACTGTCGAAAGGCCTCCTTTACATAATCAGTCCTGTTAAGGACAACAACATTACCCCCCTTATCAGAATTGCGTATTACAATAGATGAATTATTCTTAAGTTGTTTAATCGCAATCCTATCCTGTTTACTCATATTGTCATTTTTGAAAGTGTCATGTTTATCTTATCCATATTTCTCTTGTATAATTCTGTCACTTCCTTCTCAACTGTTTTGTGAAAAATTTCTATACTATTGTTTCTTACATGTGTCGGATAAAAATCAGATCTACTTTTGAACTTCTTTAGAGGAATATCAACACTCTTTAAATTGTGGATATCACCACTTGCTGCCCTCTGTAGGTCTGTTAGATCCATTTCAGCACATATATCAACAAAAGATAGAATCCTATCATCCTGTGCTACCTCCTCAATTTGATCACTATCCTCAGATTTATCCAAAGCATCGTTATTACCCATTGTTTCAAAAAAATATTTCTTGAGGGTAAGTGATCGCACAAATTTATTAATGTCAACAATGGTTTGGAACAAATCAAAGTGTGAACTTGGTGCAAAATTCAGTCCCAATGATAGCACTTTTATCTGATTGTGAGTCAATTTAACAGATGATAGATCTGTTAAATTGACTCACAGGTATATATTTATGTGTTAATATGTGTATATACATATATATATTTATGTGTTAATATGTGTATATACATATATATATTTATGTGTTAATATGCTTATACATATATATATTTATGTGTTAATATGTTTATATACATATATATATTTATGTGTTAATATGTGTATATACATATATATATTTATGTGTTAATATGTGTATATACATATCTATATTTATGTGTTAATATGTGTATATACATATATATATTTATGTGTTAATATGCTTATATACATATATATATATTTATGTGTTAATATGTTTATATACATATATATATTTATGTGTTAATATGTGTATATACATATATATATATTTATGTGTTAATATGCTTATATACATATATATATATTTATGTGTTAATATGTTTATATACATATATATATTTATGTGTTAATATGTGTATATACATATATATATTTATGTGTTAATATGTTTATATACATATATATATATTTATGTGTTAATATGTTTATATACATATATATATTTATGTGTTAATATGTGTATATACATATATATATTTATGTGTTAATATGCTTATATACATATATATATTTATGTGTTAATATGTGTATATACATATATATATTTATGTGTTAATATGTGTATATACACATTTGGGGCACTTTTAGAAAATTAACCAGAGCTCACGGTAGCAATAAACAGGAACTTGTAATGGCTGGTTATTTATCGCACTCCCGCAAACGGGCAAATTTGGCTGCAGTTTGTTTATTCGGTTGTGTTCTAAATGCAATGTACATGTGTGATGTGTGTAAAAGGGATAATTTACATTACATCTTCAATGTAGGTGGTGATGCTGCTTGGTAAATATTGCCACTCACTGAGATGTATAGTAAAACACCTCTCGGTGAGACTGCCTTCAAAAACTGATTTCAGCCATTTTGAATATTTCACAGGTAATCCCGTTTCCGCGTCTAATCCCTTTTTAATATGTCGGCACATAGCGTCTTTTTCGATCATCAGGGTCTTAGAGAGAATAATGGAAATTAACACTTTTTGTACCTCGCTGTCACAGCCACAGGGAACATAATTTCTTATAGTTTTTGTAACCATTAATTAAAGGGACAGTCTACAATAGAAGTGTTATTGTTTTAAATAGATAATCCCTTTATTACCCATTCCCCAGTTTTGCACAGCCAACACAGTTATATTAATACACTTTTTACCTCTGTGATTATCTTGTATCTAAGCCTCTTCTGACAGCCCTCTGATCACATGACTATTTATTATCTATTGACTTGTATTTAGTACTGTGTTGTGCTAAATGTTAAACAACTCCTCGGGCGTGAACACGTTATCTATATGGCCCACATGAACTAGCAGTCTCCTGTTGTGAAAAGCAAATACACAAGCATGTGATTAAGAGGCTGTCTATAGAGCCTTTGAAACTGGCAGACATTTAGAGGTTTAAATGTTATAAAGTATATTAATCTAACAATGTTGGTTGTGCAAAGCTGGGGAATGGGTAGTAAAGGCATTATCTATCCTTTTAAACAATAACAATTTTAGTGTAGACTGTCCCTTTAAGTAAATGCATTTTCAGTATAGGTGGCGATACAACAGGCAAAATCAGCTGTTTTGAAGGACAAAATAAAGGTAAAGGAGTTATTTCTAAACACGTTAATACACTCAATTAGTAAAAGGGATCATTAGGAACACATTTTATGCGTATCTATTCTTTTATTTTTAAGGTCCATTGAGAGCAAGTGAGAATACTCTGCTGGTACACTTTAAGAGATTTTTTACCGAAAGATCATACAAGCAATGCTACATATGTTTCATCATTGTTTACAAGTTTAGGGCTAATAAATATATGAAATGTGTGTACTCAAATTATTTGAAGGCCATCTTGTTCAGTTTATTTAAACAGCACTTAAAGACCTTCTTTATATCTATGTTACAGCACCTTCTGAACTACTTATATTGCAATTTTATTTCATTAATAGATTATAAGATGTGCTGGTTAAGTCTATGTGATACTAGTGCCTGATGACCAAGTGTTCCTCATGAGATCTCAATGTTGATGTATTTAGCTACAGCACATCTGGAATCAGCAATATTTTGTATTTGGAAGATACATTTTTTTATTTTGTAGGTGTTGCGTTCTATAAATGATGTAACACAAACATACTAAAAATGAGTCAAATGCTTGCATTTTAGTGCGTTCTTCTGGCGTAAGCGGTTTATATGATGCTGTGGCTGCTAGCTAAAAAATGTAAACTAATAGTTCTGTTCAGTTGAGTGTAAAGGAACAGAGAAAAGCTTCCTTGCAATTTTAACAATATTCGTATTAGTAGATTGTGATACCTTTTAATGCACTAACAATATCAAGGTTTTTGTTTTAACCCTTTGAATGTTAAGCACTTTCCCACCTGGGTGCTAAGCTTTAAGGTTTTTTTAATTTTTTAATTTTTTGGAGAAAAAAAAAATTAACTTTTTTTTTCAGATCCCCAATACTTACACCATTGGAAAGGTTAGGCGATTACCTTTCCAACGGTGGGTCTTGGCGGTCTGTAGCTGCTTAGATGCTTGAGATACAGGCTTCTAAGCAGCATGCCACTTGCTCCTATACTTAACATTGTTAAGTATGAAATAAAGTTGCGGTGCTGACGTCATCATGTCATTGCGCGTGATGTCACCACACAAAACGTGATGCCTGTCGCTCTACAGGCACGATCGCCTGGGTAGGAGCAGGTGGGAGCCCCCAGATCTCCCTCAAGTTGGGATAGTGCTAGTGACGACTGTTTCCCACTCTGGTGCACTCAAAGGGTTAATACCATAAGCTTTCAAGATCTCACAGGTCTCTTCTTCAGGGCTAGGCACGCCCTCCAGTCCACGATCGCATCCAGGAAGGACCGTTGGACAGCCAAATGGCTAGGATGTTCTATTATGTCCTAACGGCTCTAAAGCCCAGCGCGGTTAGGACGGAATAGAACACTATAACGGCATTAAAAGGTTAATAAGAAAGCTAAAAACAGACAAATATAAATAAATAAGTAAACAGGCAAATAGAGCTCAACAATGTCTAGAAATAATTACTTGCTGAGATTGTGTGGGGCAGGCAGGTTTTTGTATTACCTTTTTAGGATTCATTGGTTTATTGGAAGGCTGCCAAACCACCCTTATAAGTGACTACATAAAATAATAAATTATGAAAACAACACTTATATTACAATCCATGTCACTTTCACAATCAAACAGATGTTGTGTTTGAAGATCATATTTGTTCACAATAATTGATGTAAAATGGTCAGTGACCTTTTATTTAGACCGTAATTTGGTTTCCAAGAAGAAGAAATTTGGCTTTATGTTTGTGTTTGTCTTAAATATGTTAGCAGCATCTTTGTTCTTTACAAGAATAAAGCTGCATTGTTTTATCTGCCCCCTGATGCCTTAAGGAGATTGGAACCTTCTGAAGAAAACAGAAAGAGCTGGAATTTCTTAGTGTGTGATGATGACCGACAAATGTTTTAGCTGTACAGGGAACCAGATGCAATCAGCTGTAATAAAGGGTTCTTCAAACTTAAAGTGTATTTTTAGTTTGTGTTATATATAGGCTGACCATATTGCCGCTTTAAAAAGGGACACATATGAAAAATACATAAGGCAGGGTTCTCATAATGGAACATTATCCCAAACCATTTCTTTAAACAGCACTGACATATGTATTTTTCATATGTGTCCCTTTTTAAAGCGGCAATATTGTCAGCCTAGTTATATATCAAATGTAAGACACAGATATATCTGACTATTCAAAATGGAGGTTTAGATTTATAAGAAAATTATATACTTTTTTCTACTCCACTGTTATGAAAAGATTCATATCAATCGCATATTGCACTTTACACAAGATTATGCCATCTTTATGAAAATCAAGTCTAATTAATCTGTGCTGCATAAAGTCATTGGATACTTATCTCTGAGGCTGCTCAATAACTGTATTCCAAACCATAGCTTCAATTCCATTCCATCAGATTTGGGGCCAGATTACAAGTGGAGCACTAACAGTTACACGCAAGTGATAAGGGGTTTATTGCGGGTGTTTACACTTGTCGGGTTTACCGCTGGTATTACAAGTTGAAAGTAAATGCGAACGCTTTTTCTCCAACATTGGTGTGTCCGGTCCACGGCGTCATCCTTACATGTGGGATATTCTCTTCATCAACAGGAAATGGCAAAGAGTCCCAGCAAAGCTGGTCACATGATCCCTCCTAGGCTCCGCCCACCCTAGTCATTCTCTTTGCCGTTGCACAGGCAACATCTCCACGGAGATGGTTAAGAGTTTTTTTGGTGTTTAAATGTAGTTTTTATTCTTCTATCAAGTGTTTGTTATTTTAAAATAGTGCTGGTATGTACTATTTACTCTGAAACAGAAAAGGATGAAGATTTCTGTTTGTAAGAGGAAGATGATTTTAGCAGACAGTAACTAAAATCGATTGCTGTTTCCACACAGGACTGTTGAGATGAAGTAACTTCAGTTGGGGGAAACAGTTAGCAGACTTTTCTGCTTAAGGTATGACTAGCCATATTTCTAACAAGACCATGTAATGCTGGAAGGCTGTCATTTCCCCTCATGGGGACCGGTAAGCCATTTTCTTAGTCAAACATAAAAGAATAAAGGGCTTAAAAAAGGGCTTAAAAACTGGTAGACATTTTTATGGGCTAAAACGATTGCTTTATTGGGGCATATTATGCAGATTCTAGCTAATAATTGGCATTATAATCTTGGGGAATGTTTAAAAAAACGGCAGGCACTGTGTTGGACACCTTTTTTAGTCTGGGGGCCTTTCTAGTTATATAGCTGGGACTGTATAGGGGTTAAATTTTAAAACGGCTCCGGTTCCGTTATTTTAAGGGTTAAAGCTCTGAAATTTGGTGTGCAATACTTTTAATGCTTTAAGACACTGTGGTGGTAATTTTTGAACAATTCCTTCATACTTTTTCACATATTCAGTAATAAAGTGTTTTCAGTTTGAAATTTAAAGAGACAGTAACAGTTTTATTTTAAAACGGTTTTTGTGCTTTGTTGACAAGTTTAAGCCTGTTTAACATGTCTGTACCTTCAGATAAGCTATGTTCTATATGTATGAAAGCCAATGTGTCTCCCCATTTAAATTTATGTGATAATTGTGCCATAGTGTCCAAACAAAGTAAGGACAGTAATGCCACAGATAATGATATTGCCCAAGATGATTCCTCAAATAAGGGGAGTAAACATGATACTACATCATCCCCTATTGTGTCTACACCAGTTTTGCCCACACAGGAGGCCCCTAGTACATCTAGTGCGCCAATACTTATTACCATGCAACAATTAACGGCTGTAATGGATAACTCCATAGCAAATCTTTTATCCAAAATGCCTACTTATCAGAGAAAGCGCGATTGCTCTGTTTTAAACACTGAAGAGCAAGAGGGCGCTGATGATAACTGTTCCGACATACCCTCACACCAATTTCAAGGGGCCATGAGGGAGGTTTTGTCTGATGGAGAAATCTCAGATTCAGGAAAAATTTCTCATCAAGCTGAACCTGATGTTGTGACATTTAAATTTAAATTAGAACATCTCCGCGCACTGCTTAAGGAGGTGTTATCTACTCTGGATGATTGTGACAATTTGGTCATTCCAGAGAAATTATGTAAGATGGACAAGTTCCTAGAGGTTCCGGTGCCCCCCAACGCTTTTCCTATACCCAAGCGGGTGGCGGACATAGTAAATAAAGAGTGGGAAAAGCCCGGCATACCTTTTGTTCCCCCCCCCTATATTTAAGAAATTATTTCCTATAGTCGACCCCAGAAAGGACTTATGGCAGACAGTCCCCAAGGTCGAGGGGGCGGTTTCTACTCTAAACAAACGCACTACTATTCCTATCGAAGATAGTTGTGCTTTCAAAGATCCTATGGATAAAAAATTAGAGGGTTTGCTTAAAAAGATTTTTGTACAGCAGGGTTACCTTCTACAACCAATTTCATGCATTGTTCCTGTCACTACGGCAGCGTGTTTCTGGTTCGAGGAACTAGAAAAGTCGCTCAGTAGAGAATCTTCATATGAGGAGGTTATGGACAGAGTTCACGCACTTAAATTGGCTAACTCTTTTGTTTTGGATGCCGCTTTGCAATTAGCTAGATTAGCGGCGAAAAATTCAGGGTTTGCTATCGTGGCGCGCAGAGCGCTTTGGCTAAAGTCTTGGTCAGCGGATGTGTCTTCCAAGACAAAATTGCTTAACATTCCTTTCAAAGGTAAAACATTATTTGGACCAGATTTGAAAGAGATTATTTCAGACATCACTGGGGGAAAGGGCCACGCCCTCCCACAGGATAGGTCTTTTAGGCTAAAAATAAGCCTAATTTTCGTCCCTTTCGCAGAAACGGACCAGCCTCTAATTCTGCATCCTCTAAGCAAGAGGGTAATGCCTCACAGCCCAAACCAGCCTGGAAACCAATGCAAGGCTGGAACAAGGGTAAGCAGGCCAAGAAGCCTACCACTGCTACCAAAACAGCATGAAGGGATAGCCCCCGATCCGGGACCGGATCTAGTGGGGGGCAGACTCTCTCTCTTTGCTCAGGCTTGGGCAAGAGATGTTCAGGATCCTTGGGCGCTAGAAATAGTTTCTCAAGGTTATCTCCTGGAATTCAAGGAACTATCCCCAAGGGGAAGGTTCCACAGATCTCACTTATCCTCAAACCAAATAAAGAGACAGGCATTCTTACATTGTGTAGAAGACCTGTTAAAGATGGGAGTGATACATCCAGTTCCAATAAGAGAACAAGGAATGGGATTTTATTCCAATCTGTTCGTAGTTCCCAAAAAAGAGGGAACATTCAGACCAATTTTGGATCTGAAGATCCTAAACAAATTTCTCAGGGTACCATCGTTCAAAATGGAAAATATTCGAACGATCCTACCCACCATCCAGGAAAGTCAATTTATGACTACCGTGGACTTAAAGGATGCGTACCTACATATTCCTATCCACAAGGAACATCATCAGTTCCTAAGGTTCGCTTTTCTGGACAAGCATTACCAGTTTGTGGCACTTCCATTCGGATTAGCCACTGCTCCAAGGATTTTCACAAAGGTACTAGGGTCCCTTCTAGCGGTTCTAAGACCAAGGGGTATTGCAGTAGTACCTTACTTGGACGACATCCTAATTCAAGCGTCGTCCCTGTCAAAAGCAAAGGCTCATACGGACATCGTCCTAGCCTTTCTCAGATCTCACGGATGGAAGGTGAACAAAGAAAAAAGTTCTCTGTCCTCGTCAACAAGAGTTCCCTTCTTGGGAACAATAATAGATTCCTTAGAAATGAGTTTTTTTCTGACAGAGGTCAGAAAATCAAAACTTCTAAGCTCTTGTCAAGTACTTCATTCTGTTCCTCGTCCTTCCATAGCGCAGTGCATGGAAGTAATAGGATTGATGGTTGCAACAATGGACATAGTTCCTTTTGCACGAATTCATCTAAGACCATTACAACTGTGCATGCTCAGACAGTGGAATGGGGATTATACAGACTTGTCTCCGATGATTCAAGTAGACCAAAAGACCAGAGATTCACTTCGTTGGTGGCTGACCCTGGACAATCTGTCACAGGGAATGAGCTTCCGCAGGCCAGAGTGGGTCATTGTCACAACCGACGCCAGTCTAGTGGGCTGGGGTGCGGTCTGGGAATCCCTGAAAGCTCAGGGTCTATGGTCTCGGGAAGAGTCTCTTCTCCCGATAAACATTCTGGAACTGAGAGCGATATTCAATGCTCTCAGAGCTTGGCCTCAACTAGCAAAGGCCAAATTCATAAGGTTCCAATCAGACAACATGACGACTGTTGCTTATATCAATCATCAAGGGGGAACAAAGAGTTCCCTGTGGATGAAAGAAGTGACCAAAATAATTCAATGGGCGGAGGATCACTCCTGCCACTTGTCTGCGATCCACATCCCAGGAGTGGAAAATTGGGAAGCGGATTTTCTGAGTCGTCAGACATTTCATCCGGGGGAGTGGGAACTCCATCCGGAAATCTTTGCCCAAATAACTCAATTATGGGGCATTCCAGACATGGATCTGATGGCATCTCGTCAGAACTTCAAGGTTCCTTGCTACGGGTCCAGATCCAGGGATCCCAAGGCGACTCTAGTAGATGCACTAGTAGCACCTTGGATTTTCAACCTAGCTTACGTATTCCCACCGTTTCCTCTCATTCCCAGGCTGGTAGCCAGGATCAATCAGGAGAGGGCCTCGGTGATCTTGATAGCTCCTGCGTGGCCACGCAGGACTTGGTATGCAGACCTGGTGAATATGTCATCGGCTCCACCATGGAAGCTACCTTTGAGACAGGACCTTCTTGTTCAAGGTCCATTCGAAAACCCAAATCTGGTCTCCCTCCAACTGACGGCTTGGAGATTGAACGCTTGATTCTATCAAAGCGTGGGTTTTCAGATTCGGTGATAGATACTCTGGTTCAGGCCAGAAAACCTGTAACTAGAAAAATTTACCATAAAATATGGAAAAAATATATCTGTTGGTGTGAATCCAAAGGATTCCCATGGAATAAGATAAAAATTCCTAAGATTCTCTCCTTTCTTCAAGAAGGTTTGGAGAAAGGTTTATCTGCAAGTTCTCTAAAGGGACAGATCTCTGCTTTATCTGTCTTACTACACAGAAGACTGGCAGCTGTGCCAGATGTTCAAGCATTTGTTCAGTCTCTGGTTAGGATCAAGCCTGTTTACAGACCTTTGACTCCTCCCTGGAGTCTAAATCTAGTTCTTTCAGTTCTTCAAGGGGTTCCGTTTGAACCCTTACATTCCGTAGATATTAAGTTACTATCTTGGAAAGTTTTGTTTTTGGTTGCAATTTCTTCTGCTAGAAGAGTTTCAGAGTTATCTGTTCTGCAGTGTTCTCCTCCTTATCTGGTGTTCCATGCAGATAAGGTGGTTTTGCGTACTAAGCCTGGTTTTCTTCCTAAAGTTGTTTCTAACAAAAATATTAACCAGGAGATAGTTGTACCTTCTTTGTGTCCGAATCCAGTTTCAAAGAAGGAACGTTTCTTACACAATTTGGACGTTGTCCATGCTCTAAAGTTCTATTTAGAGGCTACTAAAGATTTCAGACAAACATCTTCCTTGTTTGTTGTTTATTCTGGTAAAAGGAGAGGTCAAAAAGCGACTTCTACCTCTCTTTCCTTTTGGCTTAAAAGCATTATCCGTTTGGCTTATGAGACTGCCGGACGGCAGCCTCCTGAAAGAATCACAGCTCACTCCACTAGGGCTGTGGCTTCCACATGGGCCTTCAAGAACGAGGCTTCTGTTGACCAGATATGTAAGGCAGCGACTTGGTCTTCACTGCACACTTTTGCCAAATTTTACAAATTTGATACTTTTGCTTCTTCGGAGGCTATTTTTGGGAGAAAGGTTTTGCAAGCTGTGGTGCCTTCCGTTTAGGTGACCTGATTTGCTCCCTCCCTTCATCCGTGTCCTAAAGCTTTGGTATTGGTTCCCACAAGTAAGGATGACGCCGTGGACCGGACACACCAATGTTGGAGAAAACAGAATTTATGCTTACCTGAAAAATTACTTTCTCCAACGGTGTGTCTGGTCCACGGCCCCCCCTGGTTTTTTAATCAGGTCTGATGAATTATTTTCTCTAACTACAGTCACCACGGTATCATATGGTTTCTCCTATATATATTTCCTCCTGTCCGTCGGTCGAATGACTGGGGTGGGTGGAGCCTAGGAGGGATCATGTGACCAGCTTTGCTGGGACTCTTTGCCATTTCCTGTTGGGGAAGAGAATATCCCACAAGTAAGGATGACGCCGTGGACCGGACACACCGTTGGAGAAAGTAATTTTTCAGGTAAGCATAAATTCTGTTTTTAAGAAGAATCAAATAATTAGATAGAATTGGGGTAAAGTAAGGGGATAGGGAAAAGACAACCTTGTCCAGCACTAAATCATTAACCCTTAGTTACTAAGGTTAGCAATCCACTGACTATTACTATTTCTTTCATGTAATTAGCAAGAGTCCATGAGCTAGTGACGTATGGGATATACATTCCTACCAGGAGGGGCAAAGTTTCCCAAACCTCAAAATGCCTATAAATACACCCCTCACCACACCCACAAATCAGTTTTACAAACTTTGCCTCCTATGGCGGTGGTGAAGTAAGTTTGTGCTAGATTCTACGTTGATATGCGCTCCGCAGCAGGTTGGAGCCCGGTTTTCCTCTCAGCGTGCAGTGAATGTCAGAGGGATGTGAAGAGAGTATTGCCTATTTGAATTCAATGATCTCCTTCTACGGGGTCTATTTCATAGGTTCTCTGTTATCGGTCGTAGAGATTCATCTCTTACCTCCCTTTTCAGATCGACGATATACTCTTATATATACCATTACCTCTACTGATTCTCGTTTCAGTACTGGTTTGGCTTTCTACTACATGTAGATGAGTGTCCTGGGGTAAGTAAGTCTTATTTTCTGTGACACTCTAAGCTATGGTTGGGCACTTTTATATAAAGTTCTAAATATATGTATTCAAACATTTATTTGCCTTGACTCAGGATGTTCAACGTTCCTTATTTCAGACAGTCAGTTTCATATTTGGGATAATGCATATGAATAAATCAATTTTTTCTTACCTTAAAATTTGACTTTTTCCCCTGTGGGCTGTTAGGCTCGTGGGGGCTGAAAATGCTTCATTTTATTGCGTCATTTTTGGCGCAGACTTTTTTGGCGCAAAACCTTTTTTTCTGTTTCCGGCGTCATACGTGTCGCCGGAAGTTGCGTCATTTTTGACGGGTTTTTTGCGCCAAAAGTGACGGCGTTCCGGATGTGGCGTCATTTTTGGCGCTAAAAGCATTTAGGCGCCAAATAATGTGGGCTTCTTTTTTGGCGCTAAAAAATATGGGCGTCACTATTGTCTCCACATTATTTAAGTCTCTTTATTTATTGCTTCTGGTTGCTAGAAGCTTGTTCACTGGCATTTTTTCCCATTCCTGAAACTGTCATTTAAGGAATTTGATCAATTTTGCTTTATATGTTGTTTTTTCTATTACATATTGCAAGATGTCCCAGATTGACACTGAGTCAGAAGATACTACTGGAAAATCGCTGTCTGGTGCTGGATCTACCAAAGCTAAGTGTATCTGCTGTAAACTTTTGGTAGCTGTTCCTCCAGCTGTTGTTTGTATTGAATGTCATGACAAACTTGTTAATGCAGATAATATTTCCTTTAGTAATGTTACATTACCTGTTGCTGTTCCGTCAACATCTAATACTCAGAGTGTTCCTGTTAATATAAGAGATTTTGTTTCTAAATCCATTAAGAAGGCTATGTCTGTTATTCCTCCTTCTAGTAAGCGTAAAAGGTCTTTTAAAACTTCTCATTTTTCAGATGAATTTTTAAATGAACATCATCATTCTGATTCTGATAATGGTTCCTCTGGTTCAGAGGATTCTGTCTCAGAGGTTGATGCTGATAAATCTTCATATTTATTCAAGATGGAATTTATTCGTTCTTTACTTAAAGAAGTTTTAATTGCATTAGAAATAGAGGATTCTGGTCCTCTTGATACTAAATCTAAACGTTTAAATACGGTTTTTAAATCTCCTGTAGTTATTCCAGAAGTTTTTCCTGTCCCTGATGCTATTTCTGAAGTAATTTCCAGGGAATGGAATAATTTGGGTAATTCATTTACTCCTTCTAAACGTTTTAAGCAATTATATCCTGTGCCATCTGACAGATTAGAGTTTTGTGACAAAATCCCTAAAGTTGATGGGGCTATCTCTACTCTTGCTAAACGTACTACTATTCCTACGGCAGATAGTACTTCCTTTAAGGATCCTTTAGATAGGAAGATTGAATCCTTTCTAAGAAAAGCTTACTTATGTTCAGGTAATCTTCTTAGACCTGCTATATCTTTAGCGGATGTTGCTGCAGCTTCAACTTTTTGGTTAGAAGCTTTAGCGCAACAAGTAACAGATCATAATTCTCATAGCATTGTTAATCTTCTTCAACATGCTAATAACTTTATTTGTGATGCCATTTTTGATATCATTAGAGTTGATGTCAGGTATATGTCTCTAGCTATTTTAGCTAGAAGAGCTTTATGGCTTAAAACTTGGAATGCTGATATGTCTTCTAAGTCAACTTTGCTTTCCCTTTCTTTCCAGGGTAATAAATTATTTGGTTCTCAGTTGGATTCTATTATCTCAACTGTTACTGAAGGGAAAGGAACTTTTTACCACAGGATAAAAAATCTAAAGGTAAATTTAGGTCTAATAATCGTTTTCGTTCCTTTCGTCACAATAAGGAACAAAAGCCTGATCCTTCACCCACAGGACCGGTATCAGTTTGGAAAACATCTCCAGTCTGGAATAAATCCAAGCCTTTTAGAAAACCAAAGCCAGCTCCCAAGTCCACATGAAGGTGCGGCCCTCATTCCAGCTCAGCTGGTAGGGGGCAGATTATGATTTTTCAAAGAAATTTGGATCAATTCAATTCACAATCTTTGGATTCAAAACATTGTTTCAGAAGGGTACAGAATTGGCTTCAAGATAAGGCCTCCTGCAAAGAGATTTTTTTCTTTCCCGTGTCCCAGTAAATCCAGCTAAAGCTCAAGCATTTCTGAAATGTGTTTCAGATCTAGAGTTGGCTGGAGTAATTATGCCAGTTCCAGTTCTGGAACAGGGGCTGGGGTTTTATTCAAATCTCTTCATTGTACCAAAGAAGGAGAATTCCCTCAGACCAGTTCTGGATCTAAAAATATTGAATCGTTATGTAAGGATACCAACATTCAAAATGGTAACTATAAGGACTATCCTGCCTTTTGTTCAGCAAGGGCATTATATGTCCACAATAGATTTACAGGATGCATATCTGCATATTCCGATTCATCCAGATCACTATCAGTTTCTGAGATTCTCTTTCCTAGACAAGCATTACCAGTTTGTGGCTCTGCCGTTTGGCCTAGCAACAGCTCCAAGAATTTTTACAAAGGTTCTCGGTGCCCTTCTGTCTGTAATCAGAGAACAGGGTATTGTGGTATTTCCTTATTTGGACGATATCTTGGTACTTGCTCAGTCTTCACATTTAGCAGAATCTCATATGAATCGACTTGTGTTGTTTCTTCAAAATCATGGTTGGAGGATCAATTTACCGAAAAGTTCATTGATTCCTCAGACAAGGGTAACCTTTTTAGGTTTCCAGATAGATTCAGTGTCCATGACTCTGTCTCTGACAGACAAGAGACGTCTAAAATTGATCTCAGCTTGTCGAAACCTTCAATCACAATCATTCCCTTCGGTAGCCTTATGCATGGAAATTCTAGGTCTTATGACTGCTGCATCGGACGCGATCCCCTTTGCTCATTTTCACATGCGACCTCTTCAGCTCTGTATGCTGAACCAGTGGTGCAGGGATTACACAAAGATATCTCAATTAATATCTTTAAAACCGATTGTACGACACTCTCTGATGTGGTGAACAGATCACCATCGTTTAGTTCAGGGGGCTTCTTTTGTTCTTCCGACCTGGACTGTAATTTCAACAGATGCAAGTCTGACAGGTTGGGGAGCTGTTTGGGGGTCTCTGACAGCACAAGGGGTTTGGGAATCTCAGGAGGTGAGATTACCAATCAATATTTTGAAACTCCGTGCAATTTTCAGAGCTCTTCAGTCATGGCCTCTTCTAAAGAGAGAATCGTTCATTTGTTTTCAGACAGACAATGTCACAACTGTGGCATATATCAATCATCAAGGAGGGACTCACAGTCCTCTGGCTATGAAAGAAGTATCTCGAATACTGGTATGGGCGGAATCCAGCTCCTGTCTAGTTTCTGTGGTTCATATCCCAGGTATAGACAATTGGGAAGCGGATTATCTCAGCCGCCAAACGTTACATCCGGGCGAATGGTCTCTTCACCCAGAGGTATTTCTTCAGATTGTTCAAATGTGGGGACTTCCAGAAATAGATCTGATGGCTTCTCATCTAAACAAGAAACTTCCCAGGTATCTGTCCAGATCCAGGGATTCTCAGGCGGAAGCAGTGGATGCTTTGTCACTTCCTTGGAAGTATCATCCTGCCTATCTCTTTCCGCCTCTAGTTCTTCTTCCAAGAGTAATCTCCAAGATTCTGAAGGAATGCTCGTTTGTTATGCTGGTGGCTCCATCATGGCCTCACAGGTTTTGGTATGCGGATCTTGTCCGGATGGCCTCTTGCCAACCGTGGACTCTTCCGTTAAGACCAGACCTTCTGTCGCAAGGTCATTTTTTCCATCAGGATCTCAAATCCTTAAATTTAAAGGTATGGAGATTGAACGCTTGATTCTTAGTCAAAGAGGTTTCTCTGACTCTGTGATTAATACTATGTTACAGGCTCGTAAATCTGTATCTAGAAAGATATATTATAGAGTCTGGAAGACTTACATTTCTTGGTGTCTTTCTCATCATTTTTCCTGGCATTCTTTTAGAATTCAGAGAATTTTACAGTTTCTTCAGGATGGTTTGGATAAAGGTTTGTCTGCAAGTTCCTTGAAAGGACAAATCTCTGCTCTTTCTGTTCTTTTTCATAAAAAGATTGCTAATCTTCCTGATATTCATTGTTTTGTACAAGCTTTGGTTCGTATAAAACCTGTCATTAAGTCAATCTCTCCTCCTTGGAGTTTGAATTTGGTTCTGGGGGCTCTCCAAGCTCCTCCGTTTGAACCTATGCATTCTTTAGACATTAAATTACTTTCTTGGAAAGTTTTGTTTCTTTTGGCCATCTCTTCTGCTAGAAGAGTTTCTGAATTATCTGCTCTTTCTTGTGAGTCTCCTTTTCTGATTTTTCATCAGGATAAGGCGGTGTTGCGAACTTCTTTTACATTTTTACCCAAGGTTGTGAATTCTAACAACATTAGTAGAGAAATTGTGGTTCCTTCATTGTGTCCTAATCCTAAGAATTCTAAGGAGAAATCATTGCATTCTTTGGATGTAGTTAGAGCTTTGAAATATTATGTTGAAGTTACTAAGAATTTCCGAAAGACTTCTAGTCTATTTGTTATCTTTTCCGGTTCTAGGAAAGGTCAGAAGGCCTCTGCCATTTCTTTGGCATCTTGGTTAAAATCTTTAATTCATCATGCTTATGTCGAGTCGGGTAAAACTCCGCCTCAAAGGATTACAGCTCATTCTACTAGGTCAGTTTCTACTTCCTGGGCGTTTAGGAATGAAGCTTCGGTTGATCAGATTTGCAAAGCAGCTACTTGGTCTTCTTTGCATACTTTTACTAAATTCTACCATTTTGATGTGTTTTCTTCTTCTGAAGCAGTTTTTGGTAGAAAAGTACTTCAGGCAGCTGTTTCAGTTTGATTCTTCTGCTTATAATTTCAGTTTTTTTCATTATAAGATTTAAACTTTATTTTGGGTGTGGATTATTTTCAGCGGAATTGGCTGTCTTTATTTTATCCCTCCCTCTCTAGTGACTCTTGCGTGGAAGATCCACATCTTGGGTAGTCATTATCCCATACGTCACTAGCTCATGGACTCTTGCTAATTACATGAAAGAAAACATAATTTATGTAAGAACTTACCTGATAAATTCATTTCTTTCATATTAGCAAGAGTCCATGAGGCCCACCCTTTTTGTGGTGGTTATGATTTTTTTGTATAAAGCACAATTATTCCAATTCCTTATTTTTTATGCTTTCGCACTTTTTTCTTATCACCCCACTTCTTGGCTATGTGTTAAACTGATTTGTGGGTGTGGTGAGGGGTGTATTTATAGGCATTTTGAGGTTTGGGAAACTTTGCCCCTCCTGGTAGGAATGTATATCCCATGCGTCACTAGCTCATGGACTCTTGCTAATATGAAAGAAATGAATTTATCAGGTAAGTTCTTACATAAATTATGTTTTTTTAATTCAAATTTAACCTTAAGAGGCCTATTTATCAAGCCGTCAACCGCAAATACACTGGAATTCCGCAGCGTCATTGTGGAGAGCTTGATTCCCCTTAGTTATCAAAGCCTACAGACTGGCAAAAGTAGAAATCTGTGACGTAACATACGATCTGCCGGTCTCAGTCCGACACAGATCAATGCTTACGTCACTACAGATGTTCCGAATGCAAATTCGGCACTATCTGACTACTTTTGCTACTTATCAAATAACTAACAGGTACGCTCGCCACTATTCTGGCCCAGCGTACCTGGTTTTCAATCCGCCGCCCTGGCAGATATCCCCTTGATTTCATGTTGAGAACATGTTCCCCGAGTCTAAACATCCCTAATCTGCCCCAACACTGCTGCCACCTACATTATACTTATTAGCCCCTAATCTGCCGCCCCCTATACCGCCTCCACCTACATTATACTTATTATCCCCTAATCTGCGGCCCCCTACACCGCCACACCTACATAATGTTATTAACCGCTAATCTGCCACCCTGACACTGCCGCCACCTACATAATGTTATTAACCCCTAATCTGCCACCCAGACACCAGCGCCACCTACATAAAGAATTTACCCCATGCCACCGCTCCTGGAGCCCACCGCAACTAAATAAAGTAATTAACCCCTAAACTGCCAGCCCCCCACATCGCCATAAACTAAATTAAACTATTAACCCCTAAACCTAACAACCCACTAACTTTATATTAAATTTTAACTCATCCCTATCTTATAATAAATTTAAAATTACTTGAAACTATATTAAACTAATAATTGACCTACCCTAATTATTATAATAAAATTACATTAAACTATATTAAATTAATAATTAACCTACCCTAACTTTTATAATAAAATTTCATTAAACTATATTAAATAAATAATTAATCTAACCTAACTTTTAAACTAAAATTACAATAAACTATATTAAATTAATCTACCCTAACTTTTATACTAAAATTACATTAAACTACAAATTAAATGAACTATATTATATATTTAAACACCTAACCCTACTCAAATAATTTTAATCTACACTAAAAGATTACTAAATTACAAAAAACTAACAACTAAGTTACAAAAAATAACAAACACTAAGTTACACAAAAAAATAAACACTAAGTTACAAAAAATAAAAAATAAATTATCAAAGATTTAAACTAATTACACCTAATCTAAGGGCCCTATGAAAATAAAAAAGCCCCCCCAAAATTAAAAAAAACCCTAACCTACAATAAACTACAAATAGACCCTTAAAAGGGGCTTTTGCGGGGCATTGCCCCAAAGAAATCAGCTCTTTTACCTGTAAAAAAAAAATACAAATATCCCCCCAACAGTAAAACCCACCACCCATACAACCATTTAGCCCCACACAACCATTTAGCTCTATTGCAGCCCAAACCCTAATCTAAAACTAAAACCCACCCAATATACCCTTAACAAATCCTAACACTTACCCCTGAAGATCGACTTACAGTTTTGAAGATCCGACATCCATCCTCCAAGAAGCTGGCAGAAGTCCTCATCGAAGCGGCCGAAGTCTTCATCCAAGCCTGCAGAAGTCTTCACCCAGACGGCATCTTCTATCTTCATCCATCTGGCGCGGAGCGGCTCCATCTTCCAGACATCTGACGCGAAGCATCCTCTTCTTACGAAGACTATTTCGGAATAAAGATTCCTTTAAATGATATCATCCAAGATGGCGTCCTTTAGATTTCGATTGGCTGATAGAATTCACTTACAGTTATCAAAGTCCGGACATCCATCCTTCTCCAGCTGGCGAAGTCCTCATCCAAGCGGCTAGAAGTCTTAATCCAGATGGCATCATCTATCTTCATCCATCTGGCGTGAAACGGGTCCATCTTCAAGACATCCGGCGCGGAGCATCCTCTTCTTACAGTCATCGCTGGAAAATGAAGGTTCCCTTTAAGTGACATCATTCAAGATGGCGTCCCTTACATTCCTATTGGCTGAAAGATTTCTATCAGCCAATCGGAATTAAGGTTGAAAAAATCCTATTGGCTGTTGCAATCAACCAATAGGATTGAGATTTCATCCTATTGGCTGATCCAATCAGCCAATAGGATTGAGCTCGCATTCTTTACCCCAATTCTATCTAATTCTTGGATTCTTCTTACCTTTTCCTAACAAATAGTCTCCTATCCCCATTAATTGCTACATATATTAACAGGTAGCAATTATTTGTCAAATCATTCTATTGATTATCTGTGTGGTGCTGTTACTTTAAAAACTATATATATATATATATATATATATATATATATATATATATATATATATATATATATATATATATATATATAAATAAATAAATAAATAGAACACATTTTGCTATGTGAAGAACATTGGAATGTGAAATATATTCATATTTTTATGTCCGGTTAGCGCACTTGAATATGCGCAGGAGTTGTGTGTTTTTTCCACTTTTTTTGCTCCATTGACCTTTATGGGGGAATATGTGAATGCGCACACGATATTCTAAGTTCGGCTTTTTGCTTACTTCAAGCACAGTTAATGCTCAAGCGGGAGCATTAAATAGCACTCCACTTGTAATCTGGCCCATATTCTGCAAAACCATTGTATGTAAACTTGGGTGGTTTTGTTATTTATTTTATTAAGTCACTATAATTAATTAGAACAGTTTCCATTTGAATAAGTAAAAACACCAAACTTATGTAAATGATACAAAAGGAAAATCTGTTTAATAACTTAAAAACTATAAGATACAGAGTTTTCATTGTTGTGGTATTTTTTTATAGGACACATGACAAAATAAAAACTGAAACATGATGGGTGGACTAGGACAAAAGACGCAAAGTAAAATCTAATCACATACAGCTAGATTACGAGTTTTGAGCGCTATAGGGAAATTAATGACCGCCACAAAAGCAGCATTATTTTACCTCCCTATAGCTCTGCTTTTACAAGTTTTAAAAAAGCAGGCTTGTGTGGGCGATATGGTGGCATTGAGCTCCATACTGCACCGAAATCAAGCGCTGCTTTGACGTGCTTGTGCACAATTTCCCCATAGACATCAATGGGGAGAGCCGGCAAAAAAAAAAACTAACACCTGCGATCGCGGAAACAAAAGCTCCGTACTGTAGCCCCATTGATGTCTATGGGGAAAAGAAAAAATTACGTTTAAACCTAACACCATAACATAAAACCCACGTCTAAACAGCCCTAATCTGCTGCCCCTAACATTGCCGCCACCTACATTACAGTTATTAACCCCTAATCTGCCACCCCAGATATCATCGTCACCTACATGCAGTTATGAACCCCTAATTTGCTGCTCCTAACATCGCCGCCACCTACATTACAGTTATTAACCCTTAATCTGCAGCTTCTAACATCGCCGCCACCTACATTACAGTTATAAAACCCTAATCTGCCATCCCCGATAACACTGTCACCTACATACAGTTATTAAGCCCTAATCTGCTGCCACTAACATCGCCGCCACATATATTACAGTTATTAACCCCTAATCTGCAGCCACCAATGTCGCCGCCACTATACTGAAGTTATTAACCCCTAAACTTAACCCTAACGTAACCCTAAGTCTAACCCTAAATCTAACACCCTCTAACTTAAATATAATTAAAATAAATCTAAATAAATCTTACAATTATTAACTAAATAATACCTATTTAAAACGAAATACTTACCTGTAAAAAAAAACCTAAGCTAGCTACAAAATAACTAATAGTTACATTGTAGCTACCTTAGGTTTTATATTTATTTGACAGGTAAGTTTGTATTTATTTTACCTAGGTAGACTAGTTAGTAAATAGTTATTAACTATTTACTAGCTACCTAGTTAAAATAAATACAAAGTTACCTGTAAAATAAAACCTAACCTGCCTTACACTAAAAACTAACATTACAATAAAATAAAATAAATGAAATTATTAAAATACAATTTTCTAACTTACAAAAAAACCAAAACACTAAATAACAAAAAAATAAAAAATGAAATAAAAATGAATTACTCTTCATCTAATAGCCCTATCAAAATAAAAAAGCCCCCCACGGCATCTTCTATTTTCATCCATCCAGCGCAGAGCAGGTCCATCTTCAAGACATCCGGCGCGGAGCATCCTCTTTTTACGGTCGGCACTGGGAAATGAAGGTTCCCTTTAAGTCACGTCATCCAAGATGGAGTCCCTTACATTTCTATTGGCTGAAAGATTTCTATCTGCCAATAGGAATTAAAGGGGAAAAAATCCTATTTGCTGTTGCAATCAGCTAAAAGGATTGAGCTTTCATCCTATTGGCTGATCCAATCAGCCAATAGGACTGAGCTCTCATTCTATTGGCTGTTTCAATCAGCCAATAGTATGAAAGTTCAATCCTATTGGCTGATTGCAACAGCCAATAGGATTTTTTCCCCTTTAATTCCTATTGGCTGATAGAAATCTTTCAGCCAATAGGAATGTAAGGGACGCCATCTTGAATGACGTCACTTAAAGGGAACCTTCATTTTCCAGCGATGACTGTAAGAAGAGGATGCTCCGCACTGGATGTCTTAAAGATGGACCCGTTCCACGCCAGATGGATGAAGATAGATGATGCCATCTGGATTAAGACTTCTTGCCGCTTGGATGAGGACTTCGCCAGCTGGAAAAGAATGGATGTCTGGACTTTGATAACTGTAAGTGGATCGTCAGGGGTTAGTGTTAGATTTGTTTAAGGTTTTTATTGGGTGTTTTTTTTTAGAGTTAGGGTTAGACTTAGGGTTACGTTAGGGCTAGGATTAGGGTTAATATATGTATGTAGAGTTAGTGATGTGGCAGGTCAGAGGATTAGGGGTTAATTATTTATTTTAGTATATTTCATTGTGGGGGCTTGCGGTTTAGTGGTTAAAAGGTTTATTATTGCGGCGGTGTGGGCAGACGGCAGGTTAGGGGTTAATAATATTTAAATAGTGTTTGCGATGCAGGATGGTGGCAGTTTAGGGGTTAATAGGTTTATTATAGTGGCAACGATGTCGGGGAGCGGTGGAATAGGGGTTAATAAAAAAATTAGTGGCGGCGATGTCCAGAGCGGCAGATTAGGGGTTAATAAATGTATTATAGTGTTTTTGATGCGGGAGGGCCTTGGTTTAGGGGTTAATAGGTAGTTTATGGGTGTTTAGTGAACTTTTTAACACTTTAGTTATGAGTTTTATGCTACAGCTTTGTAACTTAAAACTCATAACTACTGACTTTAGATGGCGGCACGGATCTTGTGGTTATAGAGTGTACCGCTCACTTTTTGGCCTCCCAGACAAACTCATAATACCGGCGCTATGGGAGTCCCATTTTAAAAGTGTGGTACTGATGTTGCGTGACGGACAAAAAGTTGTGCGGTACACCTATACCTACAAGACTTGTAATAGTGGTGTTAGGGAAAAAGCGTTATGAAGAGTTATGAAGCATAACAATGCTTTTTCACTCATAACACAAAACTCGTAATCTAGCTGAAAGCAATTAATGGTCAAATCGTGTTAGCACATTTTTTAAGAACTGAAAATGTAGTCACAGAGACAGGCCAAGCTCAGTAACAGAAGTTAGGAATAGCTAAATTTAAAAATATATATAAAAAAACCTTACATAAATCTATTGATGAAAAGCTTTATTTTGTTTTAATTAATATGTTTCATAATTCATTTTATAATGTGTGGCAGGAGGATTATGGGACTCTGTATAAGTGGGCTTCAGGAAGTAGACTTGTGCATTTGCCATTTTAGTGTGCTTCACTTTCACAAGAAAAAAAATTGACTTTGAAAAGATCCGAGCATCACGAAACTCTGTCTACAGTACATACACATTCAGCATTAAACGAATAAAGCTCAATGCCCAAGTCTATTAGGAAGGCCATTAATCTAGTTTGAGGCTGGGGCTCTGAGTGATAACATACCTAGCATAAAGGGGCTATATTTGCCCTGAGGTCTGAGCTAAAGTGACTGTAAGGTGGCTTTACATTAGGTATGGGTTTTGGGTCTGCGCTCTCATTTTCCACACATATCGTGATGTTGAAGAAAGAAATACAACTTGAAACAACTGGTCCAAATTGAAAAGGTTATTGTACAATCAAAAAGGATTACAACAGAGCAGCATCACTTTAAAGTAACACAAGCTGAAGTGCAAAATCAGATAAGAACAGTGTCTCTTTATAGCCTCAAATTGTCCCATGTGCGGTGTTTGAGCCAATCCAGAATATTCACACGTAGGCAACTCGTGGTATTCTTATCTTGTCCATACAGCACATGGGTGGTTTTTACTTAGCACTAGAAGTTTATATTTTTGCAAGCACAACAAAATAGCTGAACTGACAAGAAAATGTATCTTTCTTAAAGCTATAAGCATCAATTTAATATAAAGCATAGGGCAAAATACCAGAGTTAAATATTTTTCTCTAACATTTCTCAACCTTTTGATAATTTTATTATTACATATATATATTTATTACCTAACGTTTATTATCACTACTTTATTACTGTGTGTTTCTCATTTGACTAACTTACAGCCTTCCTACATGGAAATGACCCCTTAGACAGACCGTATATCACTGAGTATACAGATAAGCTGCATAGACAGTGGGATGCTGGGCATCCATTTAAACTGCCTACATAGTGACTATTTCCTCTAAGCATTCACACATCTTTATTGGTAACACACAAACACAAAACATGCAATCTCTATCTAATCAGCTAACAACAGCAGCCAGAACTGCATCCCGTCACAGGCCTAGGTCCAAATCCTGTAGTAGGCCCAAAGCTGATAAGTTGCAATTGTGGGACCCCCTCGCAGAGATAAGATCCTCCACCTATGTCCTAGAATGACTGGATCACTGAAAGCGAGCAGCTGTGGGGCTCTGCCCACTCCAAAATTCAAGACACCTCCCTCATTGCTAGGGAGCTCCTCGTACCCCCCTGATGGTTGATGTAAGCCACTGAGGTAATGTTGTTGGTCTGAAATCTGATGAAGCTGAAGGACCACAGAGGAGGCCATGCCCTCAGAGCATTGTAAATTGCTCTGTGGCTGTTGTATCATTTATTTTTGCTGCAACGAGAAACACAAATCATTAACAATTTCCAGACAATTAGGCACATCAAAATGAATCCTATCACTACCACTATGGGTTTTAAATTATTTGTAAGCATATTGTTAAACCAGGTTCTAATGGATCCCATCCAGGAGATTGGGTTCAATCCCTCCTTAGATATATCTCTAGATTTTTGTTGTAACTCTTTTACTTTGTTCATGTGTGCCTCTATGGGGTCCTATTTTGAAGAGCCACTTTCTTAACTTGTGGTCTTCTTACCTCATCCATATAGCAGTTGGGTGGATTTACTTAGCACTAGAAGTTTATATTTTTGCAAGCACAACAAAATAGCTGAACTGACAAGAAAATGTATTGTTCTTAAAGCTACAAGCATCAATTTAATATAAAGCATATGGCAAAATGGCAAAGTTAAATATTTTTCTCTAACAGTGAGTTCAGAGGGGAAGCGTATAGGCAAAGCCCAGATACACAGCCCCCACTGCATCTCTTATATGCTAGGTAAAAAAACAGACTAAATTCTCAGCCTCAGACCAGGGGATGAATGGGCGCTTCCATCTGGTCTGGGAGTAGTATCTGCATAAGGGAGACGCAGACTCACTTGTCATCTGGTCTGAAGCAGAAAATGATGGGGTATATACTCAGTACAAGAGAGGGTTGTGTATTTGGTTTAAGGCTGGTGATTTGAGCAGTAATACACTTACCTGCAGGGGATTGGATTTGTTATATACTAAACATTTGATCTGAGACTGGGGATATGATCTGGTTAAAGTTTCGTATAGGCTACTACAACTGTAACCTGTATTTTCTTTACAGACAAAAAGGTGACAAAAGGGAGAACACAGAAAAATATAGTCTATTGAAGTATGTCTCTTCATTAAATTATTAAAATATGAAACAATCAGGTGTTCATCTAGTTATAATTCATTATTATGAGGTATAATATCCACTTAATATATATATTTCACTCCTAGTAAGGTAATCCCTGTGGATGGCGACAATATGGCATAAGGTGCTGGCACAACCACTCATTTGAATGATGTTCCTGTGGCTATGAAAGTGACCAAGAAGTTGTGGGTCCTCTTCACCAGCATATGGATACAAGCAAACTAAGAAAAATAAATCAAGAAAATTAAAATAAAACAACAAAAAAAAGGCAACCATGTTGGATAGTGAGATATGACAGTCAGAAGATATAGGCAACCTTTCTAAATCCAACATGTTGAGTTGCTGTTTAGTTGAAAAAGCTTGACAACTACTTGAGAATGCCCTTTTTCACATTTGCGAGATTGCCAATACATTAAAAAATATGTGTTTATTTAACATTTACACACATTTACAGATCCTGTTTTGCAAATATTTTTTAAGTGTTGGGGTTGTATTTGTTGTTTTTCGATATTGCTAACTGTTCTTTGAGATATCATGTATTGGGCCATTTAACATACCTACAAGAATGTTCATTGGTGATGGGCTAGAAAAGATATGTGATATAAACTTTAATTAATTTTTAACATGAACTTGTCTGAACAATAAGACCCCTCAACAACTTGATAAGCATCTGTGTATCCAGCACAATGCTGTTTTATCATAAATACAGAGGTGTGTCCAGGGCCGTCTTTATCACAGGGCAAAAGGGGCAGCTGCGCAGGGCCCAGTTTCTGTTGAAGGGCCCAAGAGTCCTAAAGTACTCTGTTTATAAAAAGTACTCTGTTTATATATATATTTTTTTTTTTTTAAACTGTGCCAGACCGTGCCGGTGTCATGTGACATGCCAAGCTATTGCCATGTGCTGTTTTAGATGTGCACTGTGCAGCACTGAATGCAAAGCCCTAACTCGGCATCCAGCCATTTTGACTGCATCAGAAAAGGTCCTACTGGTTACCAGGTCACTGCTTGGCCACAGGGAAGACTGACTTTGGTCTCTGCCCACCACTAACTACAGTAGATTATATTGGTGTGTCGGTGGAGAGTGTAAAGCCAATTGAGAGTTCAGTGGAGGAGATGAGCACAGGGCAGATCAAGGGCTGAACTCTGCCCACCCTATTAGGCATCATCCCAGAGCAAGAGAGAGACAGCCCTGGAATAGCAGCTGTGGTCCGTCCAGCAGTGGAGCGGGCAACCGAGCAGATGGATGATGATCACTGACCTTTCCAGTGGGGGTGATTGAGACTACAACCTCCACCTGTGAACCCCAGGAATGCTGGGCAGTCGGCCCAGGTCCCCAACCTTGTGCTACAGCAGCCCCTGCTATCCTGCCTTCTCTCCAGACGCAGATCCATTTCAAGGGAGAGTCAGGAGTCCGCTATGTGGGTGTTGGTTGTGGGTGGACACATGTTCTGGACCTGATTTGAAACCTATTTTGGGAAACTGAGTGACTGGACTAACTCTGGAGTCAACCTGTTTGGGGTCTTCCCCTCCATAAGTCTCCTTTGGAAGGGGGAGAAATGTGACAGAACCTATCCTGCTCTGGGACTGCAGGGGCAGAGGGAAACCTGGAGACTTGTGGAGTTCTATATGCTAGACCCCTTGTGGGCTACTGTGACTGGGCATTATGTGGATATCCCTTTGGATATGTGTGACTAAGCCTTCCTTCCTGTGCAGCCCTGGTAATAGGATTGTCTTAGCAAACTTTCCCCCCCGCCCCCAGTTAATCAAAAGATTATCTGATTCTACCTGTGAATAGACCATTGTTAGAATGGTGAATCATTATGCATGTCACAATACCCTGTTACGGACACCTTCAAATCAGGTCCAAGGGTATTGGCTGGCAATCTCAAGTTCTTATTTCCCTAAAGGCCCAGTGGGCCTAATTGAGGACTCGGGTGTAACTTTTTTACTGACCAATGAGAATTTTATGTACATTGGGTGGGGTGTGTTTGTGTTCTGTATAAATATCTGTGCTTTTGGGTTATTAAAGTGTGTTACTGTGTACCTACATACAACTTGGTCTGGTGTTTAGGTACATGTCCATTTCTTACACTTTGGTGGGATTTGATGCATTCGGAAGCCTGCTATATTCAACTACTGATTCGCATCTTACACTACGCATGGTGTCGAATTTATCAGGAAAGTTATGGTTTCAGTCAGAAGGTCTCAAAGTGGTTGGGAGTGTCTCAAGAGAGCAATGGATGATGAGAGGGGGTCTTGTCACAATCACACTGTAACATAGGTGTCAGACAGGGGCAAAACTACAGGGTCTCCATTACTACTGGGCCCATCTTTTTAGGAGGCCGGCCAGTGCTGCTAAAGCAGAATCGGAGCAGTTTTTTTTACCAGGCTTCAGTTTTTCTAATCACCAATAGAAGCAACTTAACTTGTGGTGACTGAAAGACAACTGGGAAAAAGAAAGAAACTTCTGAACAGAGCAGTTTGCTGTGCTAAGTGTTTTTATTATTGCTGTAGTGTTTGTTAGGGGTGTGTGCCTGGTTGTGCATTAACTCCCTCTTGTGCATGTGTCTATGCATAACTTTGTGTGTGTGTATATGTGTCCATGTGTTTGTATACAGGGAGTGCAGAATTATTAGGCAAATGAGTATTTTGACCACATCATCCTCTTTATGCATGTTGTCTTACTCCAAGCTGTATAGGCTCGAAAGCCTACTACCAATTAAGCATATTAGATGATGTGCATCTCTGTAATGAGAAGGGGTGTGGTCTAATGACATCAACACCCTATATCAGGTGTGCATAATTATTAGGCAACTTCCTTTCCTTTGGCCAAATGGGTCAAAAGAAGGACTTGACAGGCTCAGAAAAGTAAAAAATAGTGAGATATCTTGCAGAGGGATGCAGCACTCTTAAAATTGCAAAGCTTCGGAAGCGTGATCATCGAACAATCAAGCGTTTCATTCAAAATAGTCAACAGGGTCGCAAGAAGCGTGTGTAAAAACCAAGGTGCAAAATAACTGCCCATGAACTGAGAAAAGTCAAGCGTGCAGCTGCCAAGATGCCACTTGCCACCAGTTTGGCCATATTTCAGAGCTGCAACATCACTGGAGTGCCCAAAAGCACAAGGTGTGCAATACTCAGAGACATGGCCAAGGTAAGAAAGGCTGAAAGATGACCACCACTGAACAAGACACACAAGCTGAAACGTCAAGACTGGGCCAAGAAATATCTCAAGACTGATTTTTCTAAGGTTTTATGGACTGATGAAATGAGAGTGAGTCTTGATGGGCTAGATGGATGGGCCCGTGGCTGGATTGGTAAAGGGCAGAGAGCTCCAGTCCGACTCAGACGCCAGCAAGGTGGAGTACTGGTTTGGGCTGGTATCATCAAAGATGAGCTTGTGGGGCCTTTTTCGGGTTGAGGATGGAGTCAAGCTCAACTCCCAGTCCTACTGCCAGTTTCTGGAAGACACCTTCTTCAAGCAGTGGTACAGGAAGAAGTCTGCATCCTTCAAGAAAAACATGATTTTCATGCAGGACAATGCTCCATCACACGCGTCCAAGTACTCCACAGCATGGCTGGCAAGAAAGGGTATAAAAGAAGAAAATCTAATGACATGGCCTCCTTGTTCACCTGATCTGAACCCCATTGAGAACCTGTGGTCCATCATCAAATGTGAGATTTACAAGGAGGGAAAACAGTACACCTCTCTGAACAGTGTCTGGGAGGCTGTGGTTGCTGCTGCACGCAATGTTGATGGTGAACAGATCAAAATACTGACAGAATCCATGGATGGCAGGCTTTTGAGTGTCCTTGCAAAGAAAGGTGGCTATATTGGTCACTGATTTGTTTTTGTTTTGTTTTTGAATTTTAGAAATGTATATTTGTGAATGTTGAGATGTTATATTGGTTTCACTGGTAAAAATAAATAATTGAAATGGGTATATATTTGTTTTTTGTTAAGTTGCCTAATAATTATGCACAGTAATAGTCACCTGCACACACAGATATCCCCCTAAAATAGCTATAACTAAAAACAAACTAAAAACTACTTCCAAAACTATTCAGCTTTGATATTAATGAGTTTTTTGGGTTCATTGAGAACATGGTTGTTGTTCAATAATAAAATTAATCCTCAAAAATACAACTTGCCTAATAATTCTGCACTCCCTGTATATGCATGTGTAGGTGTATGTGTACATGTGTATAAATATATATATATGTGTATAAATATATATATATATATATATATATATATATATATATATATAAAAATAAATATATATATATATATATATATAATTATATATGTTACGGGTAAAGTAAGAAATCTGGGTAATCCTAGGATTACCTAGGTAAAACAAACATTACCCAAGCAGCTGTGGGTAAGGCCCAATGTACTGATATTCCCCCATCTACACTATGGCCTCTTTTTATCAAGCTGTCTACTTACCTGCATTCGCCGGCACCAATACGCTCGCCTAACATCGCCGCCGCAGACCTGAATACGTTCACCAAATTTATCAAGAAAGCTGTCAAAAAGCTGCGCACCAAGTACGGTGTGATGAGCAGCGGACTGTTGTTAACTAACAGTCATCGATCTCGCTGCTCTTCGGCTTACTTGCTATACTGTCACTAAGCACCAACACTATACTATACTGTTTTACCCCCAATACCGCCACTCCTGGAGCCCCCCACAACTAAATAAAGTTATTAACCCCTAAACCGCCGCTCCCGGACCCCGCCGCAACTATAATAAATATATTAATCCCTAAACCGCCGCTCCCGGACCACGCCGCCACCCACATTATACCTATTTACCCCTAATCTGCCGCCCCCTATACCGCCGCAACCTACATAAAGTTATTAACCCCTATCCTGCCAATCCCGGACCCCGCCGCAACTAAATTTGCTTTAAATTGTTTAACCCCTAAACCACCGCTCCCGGAGCCCACCGCTGCCTACATTATACATATTAACCCCTATCCTGCCCCCCTACACCGCCACCACTATAATAAAGTAATTAACCCCTAAACCTAAGTCTAATTCTAACCCTAACACCCACTAACTTAAATATAATTAAAATAAATCTAAATAAATATTACTATTATTAACTAAATTATTCCTATTTAAAACTAAATACTTACCTATAAAATAAACCCTAAGATAGCTACAATATAATTAATAATTACATTGTAGCTATTTTAGGATTTATTTTTATTTTACAGGCAACTTTGTATTTATTTTAACTAGGTACAATAGTTATTAAATAGTTATTAACTATTTAATAACTACCTAGCTAAAATAAATACAAAATTACCTGTAAAATAAAACCTAACCTAAGTTACAATTACACCTAACACTACACTATCATTAAATAAATTACATAAATTAACTACAAATAAATAAAACTAATTACAATTAAATAAAATTAACTAAAGTACAAAAAAACAAACACTAAATTACAGAAAATAAAAAAAATTACAAGAATTTTAAACTAATTACACCTAATCTAAGCCCCCTAATAAAATAAAAAAGCCCCCCAAAATAATAAAATTCCCTACCCTATACTAAATTACAAATAGCCCTTAAAAGGCCCTTTTGCGGGGCATTGCCCCAAAGTAATCAGCTCTTTTACCTGTAAAAAAAGAAATACAACCCCCCCAACATTAAAACCCACCACCCACACACCCAACCATACTCTAAAACCCACCCAAACCCCCCTTAAAAAAACCTAACACTAACCCCCTGAAGATCACCCTACCTTGAGCCGTCTTCACCCTGCCGGGCACAAGTGGACCTCCAGACCGGCAGAAGTCTTCATCCTATCCGGGCAGAAGAGGACATCCAGACCAGCAGAAGTCTTCATCCAGGCGACATCTTCTATCTTCATCCATCCGGAGCGGAGCGGGTCCATCTTCAATCCATCCGATGCGGAGCATCCTCTTTCATCGACGTCCTAACACTGAATGAAGATTCCTTTAAATGATGTCATCCAAGATGGCGTCCCTTGAATTCCAATTGGCTGATAGGATTCTATCAGCCAATCGGAATTAAGGTAGGAAAAATCATATTGACTGATGCAATCAGCCAATAGGATTGAAGTTCAATCCTATTGGCTGATCCAATCAGCCAATAGGATTGAGATCGCATTCTATTGGCTGTTCCAATGAGCCAATAGAATGCAAGCTCAATCCTATTGGCTGATTGCATCAGCCAATAGGATTTTTTCTACCTTAATTCCGATTGGCTGATAGAATCCTATCAGCCAATCGGAATTTACGGGACGCCATCTTGGATGACGTCATTTAAATTAACCTTCATTTAGTTTTAGGATGTTGATGGAAGAGGATGCTCCATGTTGGATGGATTGAAGATGGACCCGCTCCGCTCTGGATGGAAAAAGATAGAAGATGTCACCTGGATGAAGACTTCTGCCGGTCTGGATATCCTCTTCTGCCTGGATAGGATGAAGACTTCTGCCGGTCTGGAGGTCCACTTGTGCCCGGCTGGATGAAGACGGCTCAAGGTAGGGTGATCTTCAGGGGGTTAGTGTTAGGTTTTTTTAAGGGGGGTTTGGGTGGGTTTTAGAGTAGGGTTGGGTGTGTGGGTGGTGGGTTTTAATGTTGGGGGGTTGTATTTCTTTTTTTACAGATAAAAGAGCTGATTACTTTGGGGCAATGCCCCGCAAAAGGCCCTTTTAAGGGCTATTTGTAATTTAGTATAGGGTAGGGAATTTTATTATTTTGGGGGGCTTTTTTATTCTTTTAGGGGGCTTAGATTAGGTGTAATTAGTTTAAAATTCTTGTAATTTTTTATTTTCTGTAATTTAGTGTTTGTTTTTTTGTGCTTTAGTTAATTTTATTTAATTGTAATTAGTTTTATTTATTTGTAGTTAATTTATGTAATTATTTTAATGATAGTGTAGTATTAGGTGTAATTGTAACATAGGTTAGGTTTTATTTTACAGGTAATTTTGTATTTATTTTAGCTAGGTAGTTATTAAATAGTTAATAACTATTTAATAACTATTGTACCTAGTTAAAATAAATACAAACTTGCCTGTAAAATAAAAATAAACCCTAAGCTAGCTACAATGTAACTATTAGTTATATTGTAGCTAGCTTAGGGTTTATTTTACAGGTAAGTATTTAGTTTTAAATAGTAATAATTTAGTTAATGATAGGAATATTTATTTAGATTTATTTAAATTATATTTAAGTTAGGGGGTGTTAGGGTTAGACTTAGGCTTAGGGGTTAATTACTTTATTATAGTGGCGGCAGTGTAGGGGGGGCAGATTAGGGGTTAATAAATATAATGTAGGTGGCAGTGTGCTCCGGGAGCAGCGGTTTAGGGGTTAAACAATTTATTTAGTTGTGGCAGGGTACGGGATCGGCTTATAACTTTATGTATGTGGCGGCGGTATAGGGGGCGCAGATTAGGGGTTAATAGGTATAATGTAGGTGGCGGCGGGGTCCGGGAGCGGCGGTTTAGGGGTTAATATATTTATTATAGTTGCGGCGGGGTCCGGGAGCGGCGGTTTAGGGGTTAATAAGTATAATGTAGGGGGCAGATTAGGGGTGTTTAGACTCGGGGTACATGTTAGGGTATTAGGTGTAGACTTTTTCCATAGAAATCAATGGGATATCGGGCAGCAGCGAACATAAGCTTTTGCTGCTGTCAGACTCCCATTGATTCCTATGGCATCCGCCGCCTCCAGGGCGGCGGATTAAAAACCAGGTACGCTGGGCCGGAATAGTGGCAATCATACCTGGTAGTTCTTTGATAACTTCCAAAAGTAGTCAGATTGTGCCGAACTTGCGTTCGGAACATCTGGAGTGACGTAACCATCGATCTGTGTCGGACTGAGTCCGGCGGATCGTATGTTACGTCAATAAATTCTACTTTTGCCGGTCTCTAGCCTTTGATAACTAAGGCAAATCAGGCTTGCCACAAATACGCTGCGGAATTCCAGCGTGTTTGCGGTTGACAGCAAATAGAGGCTTATATCTTTTGCCTCCACCTGGAGGTTCAAGGAAGGTGCCCCACCAATCATCTAGCATCCACCATAAGTGAACCTTGGGGAATGATCTTTAAAAGGGTGGCATTGCCCCCCCCCCCTTTAAATCCCTCAGGCAGAGGGAAAAAAAGATAGTGAATATAATGAAATTATAGTGCATGCTTTATATGTTTGATGCAGTGACACCACACTCTGAGGGGATTTATGATCATACATCGGACTATACCCACAAGTGCAGCAGATCATGTCCGCCTGACAGTTGATAAATCGGCCCCTAAGGTCAGGGGTAGATTTATCAAGCAGCAGTTGCTGCAATCTAACCTTGAAGTTTCCAGGCTCACCAGAAACTTAAGAAGCAGCGGTAGTAAGACCGCTTCCCCTTAACTCATCCGCAACCTCTGAGGTGGCGGACTGCAATCATCCCGATTGGAGAGGATTGGGATGATTGACACCCCCTGCTAGCGGCCGATTGGCAGCCAAGGGGGCAGCATTGCACAAGCATTTCACAAGAAATGCTTGTGCAATGATAAATGCTGACAGCGTATGCTGTCTGCAATTATCGATGTCGGATGGACATGATCCGCTACATCGGTTCATGTCCGCCAGACATTTGACAAATCTACCCCTAAGTGCTATTTTATTGTCTTTCTATCATGAATTTGTTGATTATGCAAATCTACATTATTTATTGGTCCTTTAAGTTAAACAGTTTTTACTGACTATTTTTATATGCATGATAGCAAAAAATGATTATAATATCCTTTGAAATGCACTCTCTGGTTCTGGTTCAGTTTAACAAGGGCATGATAAATAATTTTGTTGTTTTTTTTACATTAAAAGGTTATCGCTACAGCTGTCTATTTACTTGTCAAACACAAAGTACAAGTTTGTGCAATACTGCTGATAAGTAAAACTCCTACGACTTGGTAGAAAACAAAAATATAACATTATTTTTTTTTCTCACTACAAAGACATCCATTTGACAAAATATTCTAATACTTTTTAAATTCCCCTATCTTAGATGCAACAATGCTAAAAATGGTATTAATGTCCATTTAATATAATCCATATACTTTTTTTGAATTGTTTCTCATTTCTGCCCAGAGGGCACATTTCTTTCCTGGACAAATAAATAACTGTGAATCATCCCAAAAATTTGGGATGTTGGTTAAAGCCTAGGATCAATTGTCCATTTTTATCATGGTTAAGACATGGGGGCCGATTTATCAAAGCATCAATCTAGGCGCATTCGCTGGAGTCATAAGCTCGCCAAACATCGCTGCCGCGAATCTACAATCGACTGTCTTATTTATCAACACGTCTGTCAAATACACTGCGTCAAGTCTGGCGCGATTAGCATCGGACTGTTGATAAAAAAGAGTAATCGATGTTGCGGATATCCTCATCTATCAAATGATCTACCCCGAATGTCCATCAAATGAAAATAGTTTTGTCTTCTTCTTTCAACTTTATTTATACCATTTCATTCCTGTCCATGAACAAGCACATTTCTTTAAAGCTAATCTTTTAATTATCATCTATTAATGTCCTTGAAATAGCTATATTTATACTTCTTTTGTCATCTCTAACAGTAACTATTACTGCGACACCAATTCCACCAGTATTGACCAAATTGATTTGTTATAGAGAGTAGAAAATGTATGCTAACTTTTGATTCATTTATGCAATGAGTATGCATTTCCCAATAAAACATGGTTGATAATTGACTTATTCGGCGGTTATTAGTCGGAGTATTGCGTCGAAGAAAGACCAGAAAGTTTGTGAGAGTTCTTTAACTAGGGAGTAGTTGTTCCATGCTTTAAACATGACGCAAAAAAATGTATTAACAAATTAAGTTACACTCTTTGGTAATCTAAATATATGATGTAATATCTCTTTTGTTCTCTTTTATCCCTGTATGTTTGACAGCATCTACTGGTGAAAGGAGTTCATCCCTTTCACTTAAAGGATATAGACCAATTCTTGGGAGAAATATTCTTGGCACTCTTATGCGTCTTTGTTGACGCACAACTACTTATAAAGCCTGTTGCTGGTTTATCAATCTCCTCCCTCTGCATCTAAAAGGTCAAGGACTGTGTTCTTTTCTTTCATTCCTGTATAAATATGTTGCTTTGTAATGAACTCTACAACAGAGAGATGAAACATAACCTATAAGTAGGGTAACATCTCCCTACTTGATTTTATCTAGTAATAAGGACAGATCTTAATATATTTTGTCATCACAAAAGGTTAAAGGGACATGAAACATTTTTATTATACTTCATGATTCAGATGGTTCATTAATATCCTCATTCCGCATCATAAAACTATTGCAAATTTAGAAATATTCTGCATGTTCATTGTTAACTGTCTGCGATGACAAATAGCATGGAACAAAACCTTTTCAGACTCCCATTGATTTCTTTGGCATTCGCGGCCTCAGAGGTGGAGGATAGGTACGCTGCGTCAGAATAGACGCAAGCATACATGTTGAATGTTTGATTAATTGGTGAGAGGGTCAAATAGAGTTGAATGTGAAGGCAGATCATCAGTAATACGCTTGAATAGAGTCAAATGTGAAGGGGGATCAGCCAATCAGATTCAAGTACAATCCAAATGGCTGATCCAATCATCCAATCAGATTGAGCTTGCATTCTATTGGCTGTTCCGATCAGCCAATAGAATGCAAGCTCAATCTGATTGGCTGATTCAATCAGCCAATCAGATTTTTCCTACCTTAATTCCGATTGGCTGATAGAATCCTATCAGCCAATCGGAATTCGAGGGACGCCATCTTGGATGACGTCACTTAAAGGAACCTTCATTCATCGGGTAGTAGTCGGGGAAGAAGGATGTTCCGCGCCGGAGGTCTTGAAGATGGAGCTGCTCCTCGTCGGATGGACGAAGATAGAAGATGCCGCTTGGATGAAGATGTCTGCCGGTCCGGATGTCCTCTTCTGCCCGGATAGGATGAAGACTTCTGCCGGTCTGGATGTCCTCTTCTGCCCCATCGGATGAAGACTTCTGCCCGGCTGGGTGAAGACGACTCAAGGTAGGGAGATCTTCAGGGGGGCAGTGTTAGGTTTATTTAAGGGGGGTTTGGGTTAGAGAAGGGGTATGTGGGTGGTGGGTTTTAATGTTGGGGGGGTTGTATTTTTTTTTACAGGCAAAAGAGCTGATTACTTTGGGGCATGCCCCGCAAAAAGCCCTTTTAAGGGCTGGTAAAAGAGCTGGTTACTTTTTAATTTAGAATAGGGTAGGGACCTTTATTATTTTGGGGGGCTTTTTTATTTTATTAGGGGGCTTAGAGTAGGTATAATTAGCCTAATATTCTTGTAATCTTTTTTTTATTTTTTGTAATTTAGTGTTTGTTTTTGTAATTTAGTTTAGTTTATTTAATTGTATGTAATTGTAGGTCATTTATTTAATTAATTTATTGATAGTGTAGTGTTAAGTTTAATTGTAACTTAGGTTAAGATTTATTTTACAGGTAATTTTGTAATTATTTTAACTAGGTAGCTATTAAATAGTAAATAACTATTTAATAGCTATTGTACCTAGTTAAAATAAATACAAAGTTGCCTGTAAAATAAATAGAAATCCTAAAATAGCTACAATATAATTATTTGTTATATTGTAGCTATATTAGGCTTTATTATACAGGTAAGTATTTAGTTTTAAATAGGAATACTTTAATTAATAAGATTTAATTTATTTTGTTTAAATTTTAAAATTATATTTAATTTAGGGGGGTGTTAGGGTTAGGGTTAGACTTAGCTTTGGGGTTAATGCATTTAATAGAGTAGCGGCGAGGTCTGGTCGGCAGATTAGGGGTTAATACTTGAAGTTAGGTGGCGGCGACGTTGGGGGGGGCAGATTAGGGGTTAATACTATTTATTATAGGGTTTGTGAGGCAGGCGGTTTAGGGGTTAATACATTTATTATAGTGGCAGCGAGGTCCGGTCGGCAGATTAGGGGTTAATACCTGTAATTAGGTGGTGGCGACGTTGGGGGGGCAGATTAGGGGTTAATAAATATAATATAGGTGTCGGCGATGTTAGGGGCAGCAGATTAGGGGTTCATAGGGATTATGTAGGTGGTGGCAATGTGCGGTCGGCAGATTAGGGGTTAAAAATATTTATTATAGTGGCGGCGATGTGGGGGGACCTCGGTTTAGGGGTACATAGGTAGTTTATGGGTGTTAGTGTACTTTATAGCACAGTAGTTAAGAGCTTTATAAACCGACGTTAGCCCAGAAAGCTCTTAACTACTGACTTTTTTGGCGTTAGGAGTCTTGTCGGTAGAAGGTCTACCTCTCACTTCAGCCAAGACTCTAAATACCAGCGTTAGGAAGATCCCATTGAAAAGGTAGGATACGCAATTGGCGTAAGGGGATCTGCGGTATGGAAAAGTTGCGTCTTGAAAGTGAGCATTAGACCCTTTCCTGCCTGACTCTAAATACCAGTGGGTGGCCAAAAGCAGCGTTAGGACCCCTTAACACTGCTTTTGACGGTAACGCAGAACTCTAAATCTAGGCGTATATTTTCAGATCAGATGATTTGTAAATTTGTTTTCTGAGACATTTTAAATCATTGTCATTTCCATTTTCCTTCCCCTTGTGACAACCATCAGCCAATCAGAAAATAAAATTACATATATATTATGAATTCTTGCATATGCTCAGTAGGAGCTTGTGCCTCAGAAAGTGTGCATACAAAAAGACTGCCCATTTTGATAATGGAAGTGAATTGTAAATTATTTTTAAAAATTGCATTATTTGAATCATGACTTTGGGGCCCATTTATCAAGCTCCGGATGGAGCTTGAGGGCCCGTGTTTCTGGCGAGACTGCAGGCTCGCCAGAAACAGCAGTTATGAAGCAGTGGTCTAAAGACTGCTGCTCCATAACCTGTTCGCCTGCTCTGAGCAGGTGGACAGACATTGCTGCAATTCAACACGATCAAGTACGATCGGGTTGATTGATACCCCCTGCTGGCCGCGAATCTGCAGGGGGCGGCGTTACACCAGCAGCTCACAAGAGCTGCTGGTGCAATGTTGAATACGGAGAGCGTATTGCTCTCCGCATTCAGCGAGGTCTGGCGGACCTGATCCGCACTGTCGGATCAGGTCCGCCAGACTTTTGATAAATATCCCCCTTTGACTTGTGTCCCTTCAAGCAAACTGAATTATGTATAAGAATTGAAAATGTAAAATCTGTTTTCAGTGTTGGTAAATACAAATAAAATATAGGAAAAGTGTTTTGTCTCTGTCTTTTTGCGAGCTTTATTGAAAGGGTTTTCCTATACTTTTACACTAGCAAAAAAAAACCTGAGTATGTGCAATAAGTTAAATAATGCGGAAAACCAAATATGTGAACTGCCAAGATATGCAATTTCATACAGGGTAAACTGGATTTTTTATTGTTCAAGGATATTGAATTAGATAAATCCAAATAATATATACAAACATAGAAAAGGTGTTTTCGAATTAATTGAAATACCTTTTGTAAGAGGTTGTGCAATGTATTTGATGGTGCCAAGTAAAAAACAAACAAGAAAAAAAAAAATCAATGCAATGCACTAACTTGGATTTCTGATGGACTGAATTTGAAAACTTTATTAAAACTCATGCACATCACGCCAGATAGCTCTCCAGGCATGATGGAAAAGGGGTCAAAGTTTGATAAACTTCATAACATTAAGCATCTGTGTACTTTGGAAATGTATTTATTGCTACTACCCACACAGTTCAATAAATCATGTTTTTGATTTAGAAACAATCCACGTTAAAATTCACACTCAGTATAACAGTAAAACTGTCATAATTTGGATTCAACCATTTTTTCATATATTATGTTTCATTTTTTAAAGAAAGGTTTCAGTGTCTTCATATTTACTTATATTCACACATATTCCAGACTTGTATTACTTCTCTTCAAAAATAATAAATATTTAGAAGAATCTCAGTTATTCAGTAATTCATCAGTCTTAAGAATTTGCTATGTGGAGATGCCAGATCTGTCTCATGCTCTGATACGTTTACTTTGCAGCTCTACATCCCTGGGGAGGGATTCTGATATCTTGAAGGTTGATTCTAGCTCCCCAAATTGCCAAGCAAAACAAAATGGCCGTTGTCAGCTTCAATTAAAAATAATCTATTATTTCAATTAAGTGGTTTCAGAAGCACTCTTGGGGGACTTATTGGCTCTTTAATAAACAAACAAGTAGATAAATTAAGCTATTAGGTTACATCCAAACAGCATTTTGTTGTTGCATAAGCACTGAATTAGATTTCAGAAATGTAGTCATGATTAACAGACTTAAAGGGACATGAAACCTAAAAAATGTCTTTCATGATTCATATAGAGAATACAATTTTAAACAACTTTTCAATTTACTTCTATTATTTAATTTGCTTCCTTCTCTTGTTATCCTTTGTTGAAAGGTTTATCTTGGCAAGCTCAGGAGCAGCAAAGAACCTAGGTTCTCACTGCTGATTGGTGGCTGCTTATATTTACCGATTGTATTTGACTCACCCGTGTGTTCAGGTATAAACCAGTAGTGCATTACTGCTCCTTCAACAAATGATACCAAGAGAATGAAGCAAATTAGATAATAGAAGTAAATAAGAAAGTTGTTTAAAATTGTATTCTCTATCTGAACCATGAAAAAAAAATTGAGTTTCATGTCTCTTTAATATTATTAGAGTGGCAAAGCATAGGCTGGTCCCAGGGGCGTACTATGGCCTAGGCCAACAAGGCCGGTGCCTAAGGCAGCAGATTTGGGAGGGGCAGCACATTTGCCCTATCCTCTCTCTAAAAGCCAGCACACAGTACAGTGAGCGATAAAGTGCAGGCTTTTACAGAGAAGACAAGGCACGTGCGCTGATTAAGGTCGCTCTTCACAGACAATGCTCCATTAAATCGTTGCTTCATTTAGAGCCACCGGCATTTTTGCAGCGGAAGCTTTCTTGCTGAGAAACTTGCCCGGGGATATGCTTAAAAGGTGAGGCTGGAGGAGAAGACCTTGCGCCGATATGCTGCCTCCCCTTGTCAGCTGTGGTGAGTCTGCAAGCGCAGTGCTTATTGCAGGTCTTAGTAACTAACAGACTGGATGCGTCTGTGCACTGCTTAGATCAGCTTGTGATGTCTAATCATAAACTCTAATAGCAAGCTAGCATTCTCTGCATTCATGAACCCCCGGAAAATAGTAAACGGACACTTAAATAGTATTACTTAAATGATGGTGTAGCCCTTCCTGTTGAACTTTTGCACCTGTATACAGTCTGCAGGAGAAGTTGCCTAGGCAACTATTAGACTGGTTGGTCATGTGATCAAGTGAAACTGAAAGAAGAGTGTAAGACACAGGAGGAAGCAGACATGTCAGAGCAGTGAAGGTGTGTGTGAGGCCTGGCTGTGTGAGAGCTGCAGACTTCATCTTGTAAAGTAACAGCATTCCTCTGCTGATTTAGTGTATGCTGCCAGCTGCAGTCTGACCCTGTTAGAGAGCTGTGGAGAAGAATGCAGACAAAGTAAATGACTGGCAGACCTTGGAGTTTTCTTTCAGCCTGTGCAGAATCCTGTTTAGTGGTAAGAAGTATCCTCTCTCCTTGTCATACTGACAGAGCATTCTGTCCATCACATAAACTTATAAACTTCCTGTGGATTGCAGTTTCCTATGAGCTGTAACTGTTTAAATGCATGTGGATTACCTTAAAGGGCCCCAACATTTCTGTGCACCAACTGGTACCCATCAGCCATTAGGGTGAAGCCTGAGGGTGGGTTCGCAGGTGGTTTGGGAGGGTGCTGGGCCTGGTTAGAGAGAGTCGGTGTGTTAGTTAGCCACTGTATTTCTTGCCTTATTTTTTATTTACCATAATCCTTTAATACATGTTCATACTGTTTTACTGTTATTACTGTGTGTGTTGTAGTTATTTATTATGTTCCTGTCTGGGAAACCCATTCTTGCCCTGGATGCCCAGTCAGGTGGAGGCACTGCCACTGTCATGTACCCCAACTCCCAGGTAGCGGAGACTCAGGATCAGCCTGCAGAGCACATGGAGGTAGCTGGGGTAAAGACCCACAGGGGTAATTGTGGGCCTAGGCCAAACCCTGTTACATTTGGTGGTACTGCTGAGATAAATTGGGGTGCACCCAGTAAGGATACGTTAATTCCCCGGCCCACACTCACATTTGTAACAGATTGGGCCCAGCAACAGAAGGTACCATTGCATCAAGCAGTGATGATATGCCAGGTACCTCCCTATAGTGAGATAAAACATGTCACCAAGTGCGTAGAGATTATACTGGGAATAGAGATGGCTACCATCAGAGATATCCTGCATGATTCATACGGTCAAACTTACATGTTAGTATATTCCCATGCAGATTTGAGAGGCCGTCATAGGCCTACATGTCTATACCTTCTTGAAACAGCTCCTGAAGGATGTCGCTTAGTGTACGCTCTCCCTGATAAGGAGGAAGGGGTTACACTGCAGCAACCCTCCACTATAGGCCAAAGAGACTTTAATGTATCAAGTTATTCCCAGATTCTGTCCCCTTTGTCAATGAAACCCCCCAGGAGATTACCGGTTACCCCTGTAGAGACTGGGGCCATCCCCAAACGAAATGCCTACTTTTCCAGTGTGCAAGGGACAACTGTCCCTAAGACCCCAGATCTAGTGGTTCCCTCATCTCCAACATCCCCAAAACCAGGCGATTCCCTATTGAGAACCACAAGTTCAGGAGAGAGTAACATATCTGAAATACTGCAAAAACTCTCAGAAGCCATAGTAACAGCTACCCATACCCACAGTTACCGTAAGCTGAAAGTGTTTTCTGGGAATCAGCCTGTTCCTGCCGGGGAGGAACCCTTTAAGGCCTGGAAGGATAATGCTGTACAATTATTGGAAGAATGGTCTTGTACGGATAACATAAAAAAAACAACGGATAATGGAGAGTCTTCGTTTCCCAGCTACGAATATGATAAGGCTGTTTAGGGGAGTGAATGAACAAGCTACCGCACAAGATTACCTGAAAGTTTTGCAGGATGCGTATGGAAAATCTGAGGACTCTGATGATCTATTAATCAAGTTCCTAGCCACTAAACAGAAGGAACATGAGAAAGCTTCAGACTATATCAATCAATTACAATTGTCACTGGGAAAACTGTTTCATAATGGAACAGTCACTGCATCTGAGTTGGATGCTCGACTATCCAAACAAATTCAGAAGGGAGGCCTTAGCAATGATCCAGTCATGATCATGTTAAGAGTTAAGTTGGATGATCAAGTCTTGTCCTATTCCACACTGATCCGAAAAGCAAAAATACTGGAGAACCAAATGTCCCCATCTCCTCCACAAAAAGGAAATTCTTCTAAAGCTGCAGAGAAAGAGGATATGGAACTGTTCGTCCTTAAAAAAAAGGTAGCTGAATTAGAATTATTGTCTAAGTCATCGCCAAGAAGAACAGATTATTCTCCTACCAGGAGGCAGCACCGCAGGGAGACCACAGGAAGGTTATTCCCAGAAGAACAGTCCCCCCCGAGGGAACTGTTTTAAGTGTGGAAAATCAGGGCATTTCAAGCGGGAGTGTCCAACTAATTCATCAGATACAGAAGTGGATGTGCTAGCTATTGAGCTGGAGGAGGCTCAAGCTATCAGTCCTTTCAGGAAAAGAGGAAAAAAAACCACACCCATATTATCTGTGGGGGCCAAGATCGGGCCCAAATCTCTGATACAGTTACAAATAGAAGATATTCATGCCTTGGCCTTGTTAGATACTGGATCCCAGGTCACCATCATTAATAGAGACTTCTATGACCATCATCTAAAACATATTCCCCTGGAGCCAGCAGGAGAGTTGCAGTTGTGGGGAGTGGGATCTCAGGCCCAGCCTGTAGAGGGATGTATAAAAGTGACAATAACCATCCAACAGTTAAACACAGGAATGATCTGCCCTATGGAATTGGAAGCTCTTGTATGCTCCATGAAGAAAACAATGTGCGCCCCAATAATTTTGGGTACCAACGCAAGAATGGTGCAGGACATGTTCAGGGCCTACCTAACTGAAGTGGGAGATGTATCTCTAACCAGACTGATGGAAGTCAGCCCTGTTCTAGGGAAATAATGCCATCGACTAGTCCTTCAAGCTAGACCAGGATCATGCTAGACCAGGATCATGCCACTACTCGGGGAAAGAACCTTTATTTGTAAGGCCTGTAGAGACTAAGACTCTACGAGCCATAGCATCTATGCACCATGAAATATCAGGAGGAACCAGGCAATACCTCATTGAGTCCTTGCCTGAGGGGGATGCAAAAAAAGGGTGGACTCTCATACCTGAGGTGAAAGACTGGCGGAATCACTGGTGTAAAGATTTTCCCATAATGATAAGAAACTTAACACCCACAGAGATCAGAATTGATCGTCACCAGAAGATTGGTGTGATTCACTTGTTGGACCAAGTCTCTTCAGTAATGTCTGTAAAGGCAGAACAGGGAGGTGATCATGAAGGACCTATAGTTTTTGAACTGGAAGATTCTCCTCTACCACAAAAGTGGAGAGATAGCCTCCGATCCAAATTAGCTACTCGAGAGAAAGTCTTCTCCAGGAAAGAAATGGATGTGGGATGTGCAAAGAGTGCCACACATGCTATCAGACTTTCTGACTCAGCTCCTTTCAGAGAAAGATCAAGGAGAATACCCCCTCAAGATGTGGAAGATGTCCGGGATATACTCAAACAGATGGAAGAATCTGGCATTATTAAAGAGTCCAGAAGTCCATATGCCTCACCCAAGAATGGCACAGTCCGGCTCTGCATAGACTATCGGACTTTAAACAAAAGGACTGTGCCAGATCAATATACTCTGCCACGGATAGAAGATCTGCTAGATGCCCTTTCTGGAAGCCAGTAGTTCAGCGTCCTGGACTTGAGGTCTGGGTATTATCAGGTACCCATGAAGAAGGAGGATCAGGAAAAGACAGCTTTCATCTTCCCTTGGGATTCTACGAGTTTACCAGGATGCCCCAAGGGGTCACTGGAGCTCCCGCCACCTTTCAAAGGCTGATGGAGAAGACTGTGGGGGATATGAATCCCAAAGAGTGCCTAGTCTATCTTGATGACCTCATAGTGTTTGGAAGGACACCAGAAGAGCACGAACAGCGATTGCTGAAGGTGTTGGATCGACTCCAAGCAGAGGGTCTGAAATTATCAATAGACAAATGTCGATTTGCCCAGAACTCTGTTACATATGTAGGTCACATTGTTTCCGCACAATGTGTGACAACTGACCCGACCAAAATTGAAGCAGTGATGAACTGGCCCAGGCCAGATAACATCAGTGAGCTGCGCTCATTTCTTGGATTCTGCGGTTACTACCGGAGGTTTGTGAAAGACTATTCAAAGATTGCTCGAGAGCTACACAACCTGTTAAAGACTACCTCTGCTATAGAGGGTGTTAAGGCGCCAAGTCCTAAAGACTCCTTCGGAAAGAAATGGACCTCAGGATGCGAAGAAGCCTTCTTAGTCTTGAAGAAAAGACTCACAGAAGCTCCTGTATTGGCATATTCAGATCCCGAGAAACCATATGTGCTCCATGTTGATGCCAGTATGGAAGGCCTAGGGGCCATATTACATCAGAGCTACCCGGAAGGGTTAAGACCAGTGGCCTACATAAGTAGAAGTCTAACTGGTGCAGAGAAAAACTATCCGGTCCATAAGCTAGAATTCTTGGCGCTCAAGTGGGCAATTGTGGACAAGTTACATGACTATTTACAGGGAGTGCAGAATTATTAGGCAAGTTGTATTTTTGAGGATTAATTTTATTATTGAACAACAACCATGTTCTCAACGAACCCAAAAAACTCATTAATATCAAAGCTGAATATTTTTGGAAGTAGTTTTTAGTTTGTTTTTAGTTTTAGCTATTTTAGGGGGATATCTGTGTGTGCAGGTGACTATTACTGTGCATAATTATTAGGCAACTTAACAAAAACAAATATATACCCATTTCCATTATTTATTTTTACCAGTGAAACCAATATAACATCTCAACATTCACAAATATACATTTCTGACATTCAAAAACAAAACAAAAACAAATCAGTGACCAATATAGCCACCTTTCTTTGCAAGGACACTCAAAAGTCTGCCATCCATGGATTCTGTCAGTGTTTTGATCTGTTCACCATCAACATTGCGTGCAGCAGCAACCACAGCCTCCCAGACACTGTTCAGAGAGGTGTACTGTTTTCCCTCCTTGTAAATCTCACATTTGATGATGGACCACAGGTTCTCAATGGGGTTCAGATCAGGTGAACAAGGAGGCCATGTCATTAGATTTTCTTCTTTTATACCCTTTCTTGCCAGCCACGCTGTGGAGTAGTTGGACGCGTGTGATGGAGTATTGTCCTGCATGAAAATCATGTTTTTCTTGAAGGATGCAGACTTCTTCCTGTACCACTGCTTGAAGAAGGTGTCTTCCAGAAACTGGCAGTAGGACTGGGAGTTGAGCTTGACTCCATCCTCAACCCGAAATGGCCCCACAAGCTCATCTTTGATGATACCAGCCCAAACCAGTACTCCACCACGGGCCCATCCATCTGGCACATCAAGACTCACTCTCATTTCATCAGTCCATAAAACCTTAGAAAAATCAGTCTTGAGATATTTCTTGGCCCAGTCTTGACGTTTCAGCTTGTGTGTCTTGTTCAGTGGTGGTCGTCTTTCAGCCTTTCTTACCTTGGCCATGTCTCTGAGTATTGCACACCTTGTGCTTTTGGGCACTCCAGTGATGTTGCAACTCTGAAATATGGCCAAACTGGTGACAAGTGGCATCTTGGCAGCTGCACGCTTGACTTTTCTCAGTTCATGGGCAGTTATTTTGCGCCTTGGTTTTTCCACACGCTTCTTGCGACCCTGTTGACTATTTTGAATGAAACGCTTGATTGTTCGATGATCACGCTTCAGAAGCTTTGCAATTTTAAGAGTGCTGCATCCCTCTGCAAGATATCTCACTATTTTTTACTTTTCTGAGCCTGTCAAGTCCTTCTTTTGACCCATTTGGCCAAAGGAAAGGAAGTTGCCTAATAATTATGCACACCTGATATAGGGTGTTGATGTCATTAGACCACACCCCTTCTCATTACAGAGATGCACATCACCTAATATGCTTAATTGGTAGTAGGCTTTCGAGCCTATACAGCTTGGAGTAAGACAACATGCATAAAGAGGATGATGTGGTCAAAATACTCATTTGCCTAATAATTCTGCACTCCCTGTATATGGAGCAACATTTGAGGTAAGGACGGATAACAATCCACTTACTTATATTCAAACAACAGCAAAGCTGGATGCCACAGGGCATAGGTGGCTGGCAGCATTGTCAAACTATAGTTTCAGCCTTAAAACAAGCCAGGCCCTAAGAATGTCAGTGCGGATGCTCTGTCCCGCAGACCTGGACTTCCTCCTCATGAAGAAAAGGAGGAATGGGAAGAAATCCCTGTGCCTGGGGTAGGAGCCCTGTGCCAAACATATGTAGTGGCTGAGAGGCAGGATGAGTTCTCTGAACTCAGAGGAATAGACTCCATATGTCACACCCCAGAAGCCGTACCAGAGGTATTCTGTGCTCCAGCAATGCTCCAACAGTGGTCTCACATAAGCAATGAAGACAATAAGAAAGCCCAGTCACAGGACTGGTATATAGGTACAGTCCTCAAGGCAATGAGAGCCAAGAACCCTAAATTACTGAGCTCCCTTCCCATTGGACAAAGAGATTTGTACCGGAGAGAATGGAGTAAACTACATCTAGAAGATGGAATCCTTTATAGAATTATAAAATACCATGACCACCCTGGTCGAAAGCAGCTAGTGTTACCTCATAGATATCGGGGAATGGTCCTGAGAGCTCTCCATGATCAACATGGGCATCTTGGGGTAGACAAGACCTATGGCCTGGTACAAGACCGGTTCTATTGGCCTAGCATGAGAGAACATGTTGAACATTATGTCAAGACCTGCAGAAGATGTATTCAGAGAAAGACTCTGCCTGTGAGAGCTGCCCCTATGGGCCACCTGAGAAGTACAGGACCCCTGGATCTTGTGTGCATGGACTATCTATGTATTGACAATGATACTACCGGAATTGGGAATGTTCTGGTAGTAACAGACCATTTCACCAGATACGCTCAGGCTTTTCCCACTAAAGACCAGAAGGCTGTGACCGTAGCCAAGGTCCTCTGGCAGAAATATTTTATGCACTACGGTCTGCCCAATCGAATACATTCTGATCAAGGTAGAGACTTTGAAAGTAAGCTGATCAAATAACTGCTGGATATGTTACAGGTTCACAAGTCCAGAACAACACCCTACCACCCTGAGAATGATGACCAGCCTGAGCGTTTTAATAGGACACTCCTAGACATGCTCGGGACTCTGAAACAAGTGGAGAAGCGGTCCTGGAGTAAGCATGTAGAAGCCATGGTCCACGCATATAATTGCACAAGGCATGAGTCTACAGGATTCTCACCCTATTTCCTAATGTTTGGAAGGGAAGCCAGACTACCGATAGATGTCCGGTTGGGGGTGTCCCCAGATGGGACAAAGTCAGACTCTCACTTCCAGTATGTGAGGACCCTCAGACAAAACCTTCACAGTGCCTACGAGTTGGCCACTCAAGCTGTGGCAAAAATGGAGGAACGCAACAAAAGAAGATACGATACCAAAGTGAAGCATCAGGAAGTCCAAGGGGGAGATAAGGTTCTCCTCCAGAATCTAGGGGTACCTGGGAAACACAAATTAGCAGACAGATGGAAGGATACCCTATTTGAAGTTGTGCCTAAGCTAAAGGGGCTGCCAGTGTATAATATAAAAGGCCCAGAAGGCCGGATCAAAGCTTGGCATAGGAACCATCTACTACCAATAGCCTATATCGATGAAGAGGAAGGGAGTAGTAGTGAATGGGAGAAAAGCACAACGGAGAGTCCTGAAAATGAGGCAGTAGAGACCCCAGAAGCTCTTAGTGCTGATGATCAATGGTGGTCTCCTCCTGCTGAGGAAACACAGCACTTTCCTTCCTCTCCTCCTTTAGCCTCCTCTACATTGAATCCCAACAGCCCCAACTTTGTGCCTGGGACCCCAAAAAGAGACTCTTGTATCATGGGAAAGCCAGGGTCTCAAGCATCTGGTGACCTCCCCACCCAAGTGGCCAGAGCTGAAGATTCCCAGGAACATTGTGGACTTCCTCAGAGAGAACAGAGATTGGGTACTAGAATACGAAAGCCTCCCAGGGTTCTTACTTACGATCAAGTCGGAGAACCCAGTTATGTACATATGCCCCAGGTACAGTCTAAAATGGTTGATTTTCTGTATGCGGTTGCGGACATTATGAATGTTGGAACCTTTCTGTACTAGAATAAACTGTAAGATAGTTAACATTTGTTTATAGGACTGTTAGTGCATTTATTATTATTTATATGTTTTGTTTTTTCAATTTACCTCTTGGTGGAACCTTGCCAGTGGAAGGCAAGGATTTTACAAGGGGGAGAATGTAGCCCTTCCTGTTGAACTTTTGCACCTGTATACAGTCTGCAGGAGAAGTTGCCTAGGCAACTATTAAACTGGTTGGTCATGTGATCAAGTGAAACTGAAAGAAGAGTGTAAGACACAGGAGGAAGCAGACATGTCAGAGCAGTGAAGGTGTGTGTGAGGCCTGGCTAAGAAGTATCCTCTCTCCAGGGCATTCTGTCCATCACATAAACTTATAAACTTCCTGTGGATTGCAGTTTCCTATGAGCTGTAACTGTTTAAATGCATGTGGATTACCTTAAAGGGCCCCAACATTTATGTGCACCAACTGGTACCCATCAGCCATTAGGGTGAAGCCTGAGGGTGGGTTCGCAGGTGGTTTGGGAGGGTGCTGGGCCTGGTTAGAGAAAAAAACGCGTGGAAACAGGGGCATCAAGCTCCATTTGGAGCTTGATAATTCAGCCCCATAGTCTTAGGCAGAGACTCACTATTGGCAATTCACATACCAGGTGTGAACAACTGGGAGGTGGATCATCTCAGCAGTCAATCGGTTCACCCATGAGAGTTGTCTTTCCATTAGGACATTTTTGATCCTTTAGTGATCAAATGGGGCTTACAGGACATAGATCTGATGGCCCCTCACTTAAATCACAAGCTTCCAAGGTATTGTGCAAGATCAAAAGATCCAAAGGCTCACATAATAAACACCATATTATATCCATGGTTGTTTCATCTAGCATACCTGTTTCCTTTGTTCTTCTTCCAGGAGTCATAACTTTGATAAAAGAGGAATCAATGTCAGTAATATAAATTGCTCCAGCCTGGCCCCTCAGGACATGGTATGCAGATTTAGTGCAGATGTCCTCATCTCCTCCATTGATTCTTCCTCTGAGACAAGACCTATTGTCTCAAAGTCCTCTTTTCCATCAGTATCTCAATCTCTAAATTTAATGGCGTAGAGGTTAAACGCCTAGTTTTGAGACACTGAGGATTCTCAGATTTCTCAGATTTGGCTATCGAATCTTTGATGCAGACCAGAAAGCATGTGATACAAAAGATTTCTCACAAAATTTGGAAAGCATAATTTGAGTGGTGTTTTCTTGGTATTCCTTTAGGATTTCTAGAATCCTTCAGTTTTTACAGGATGACCTTGACATGGGGTTGTCCTCTCATTTCCTAAAAGGTCACATTTTTGCTTTATCTGTTCTTTTTCATAGGAAGTCAGCTAAACTTCCTGAGGTTCAGATTTTGTCCAGGCGTTAGTTAGAATTAGGCCAATTGTGTAACCTATTTCTCCACCATGGAATTTGTAATCTAGTTATCTCTGTATTGCAAGGTCCTCTTTTTGAACCAATGTATTCCATTGATATCTACTGTTATTTTGGAAAGATATTTTCTTATTATCAATCTCTTCAGCAATGAGAGTTTCTTGTTTTCAACCTTGTCTTGTGATTCTCCATTTCTACTTATTCACAAGGATAAGGATGTACTTTGTACTAAATATGTGTCAGGGTTTTTTCCCTGTTGTGTTTGCCATGTGCTGCTGGCAGCCATTTTACTCACCTCTCTTCCTGACTTTGTTGCATTGTGGGGGATGCTGCTCAATTCCTGCACTTCCTTTTATGGCCAAACTGCTGTGCATCATCCAGAATTGTGATGTCATCACTTATTATTTAAAGGGCCTCTGTTCAATATGCTTTGCTTTTGCGTTGTCTGAGACCTGTTTGTGAGAGTTCCTGTGTATTACCTGGCTGTCTGACGTCCTTCCTGGTTCCTGATCCCTGGCTTGTTCCCGACTCTGCTGTTTTCCTTGTTCCTGATTCCGTCTCGTCTGACTATTCGCTTTGGCTCCTGACTCGGCTCGTCTGACTGGTTTTGATTCCTGGCTTGTTATTTGACTTGTGGACTTTTTATTATTTTTTGCTATTAATAAAGGTGTGATTATTTTTGCACTTCTCGTCTCAGTCTGATTCCTGGCACCCTGACATTACGCAAAGGCCATGTATCCTGATAGTGCTAATAATCCACCTTTACCTGCCATCATTTCCAGGATGGATGTAAAGGATCACCGCTTGGATCAATTTGCACTAGCCCTGCAAACCCTGCTGACACTGGACATTTGGACCAAAGTGTCCCGCAAGTTATGGCTGATCCTGTTTCCGCTGCTGCAGCTATGCCTACCAGGAGCATGTCTGGTTCTTCACCTTTTTTTTTGAACCAGGTGGGCATTTACTTTGAGATGTTACCTCAGGCGTTTCCCTCTGACAGAGCTAAGGTGGGATTTCTCATCTCGTTACTCTCTGACACAGCTCTTGCCTGGGCTAATCCCTTGTGGGAGACTAATAAACCTGTGATTTCAAATTACCATGAATTTGTGGCCTCTTTTCGAAGGGTATTTGATGTTCCGGCTTGCTCCTCCTCTGCTGCTAAACAACTCATGTCCATTCAGCAAGGTACAAGATCTGTTGCTCTGTATGCTATTGAGTTCCGTACGCTTGCCGCAGAGGTAGGTTGGAACAATGAAGCCCTTGTTGCCGCCTTCTTTCATGGGCTCTCTGATGCGATTAAAGACGAAGTTGCTGCCAGAGATTTACCAGAGGATCTCGAGGCATTGGTGTCTTTTTTGATCTTAATTGACATCAGACTCAGAGAGAGGCCCTCTTTCAAGGAGCGCTTGCGGAAGCCTCCTGTTCCATTGTCTCCTATGTATTTGTTCCCACCCATACCTCCCTCTCCTCCCATGCCTCCTGGTCCCAAGTCACCAGGTACTGCTGAGCCGATGCAGCTGGGATTCACACGCTTCTCCGCGATGGAGAGGGCCTTTAGGAGGAGGGAGGGGCTGTGGCTCTATTGTGGGTTACAGGGCCACCTTTTGAAGTCTTGTCCTACACGGCCGGGAAACGCTCACACCTAAGGTCCTGTCGGGGGCAGACCTTGGGTGGTTTATCCTCGTCCCCGGAACCACTTAAGGAGAAACCTTTGGTCATGGTTGTCCTTTCCTGGGTGGACTCCTCCATAGTCACCCAGGCTCTTGTTGACTCTGGTGCTGTGAGCTATTTCATTGACAGTGCTTTTGTATCAAAGCACTCCATTCCTGTTTTGCCTCGGTCCATTCCGCTTGCTATTGAGGCCATTGATGGTAGGCCCCTTCAGCCCGCACTCGTTACTCACGAAACTGCTCCGTTGTCCATGGCTATTGGGGCTCTCCATTTTGAAACCCTCCAGTACCAGGTGATAAACTCTCCTCATTTTCCGGTTGTTCTGGGTTATCCCTGGCTCCAAAAGCACAATCCCAGTCTCGACTGGCGCAGGTCCGAAATTTTGTTGTGGTCCCTGCAATGTATTTCCTCTTGTCTTCGGAAATCAGTTAAAGTCTTGTGCACTTCTTCGGTTTCTCAATTGCCAGAGGAGTACCGAGAGTTCCTAGACGTGTTTGACAAGGTGCGTGCCAGTACGTTGCCTCCTCACCGGTCCTACATATGTGCCATAGACCTGCAACCTGGAGCCATTCCTCCTCGGGGCCGGGTGTACCCTCTGTCTGTTGCAGAGAATTGTGCTATGGAGGAGTATGTTGCTGATGCTCTGTCGCGGGGGATTATCCACAAATCCTGCTCTCCAGCAGGGGCTGTCTTCTTCTTTGTGAAGAAAAAAGGTGGCGAGTTAAGACCATGTATCGATTATATGGGTCTTAATCATCTTACCATTAAGAATGCTTACCCTATTCTGCTTATTACGGAACTCTTTGACCGCCTCAAGGGAGCTACGGTCTTTACTAAACTTGATTTGAGAGGAGCGTATAATCTCATTAGGATTAAGGAGGGCCACGAATGGAAAACAGCATTTAACACCAGGAGCGGGCATTATGAGTATCTTGTAATGCCCTTTGGCCTATGTAATACTCCTGCTGTTTTTCAGCAATTTAATAATGATGTCCTACGAGATATGTTGCAACAGTGTGTTGTGGTGTACTTAGACGACATCCTCATACACTCACCCACACTTGAGGCTCATCGTTCTGATGTTACATGGGTTATACAGAGACTACGTGAGAACGGCCTGTTTTGTAAACTCGAGAAATGTGAGTTCCATCAGACTCAAGTAACCTTCCTATGTTAGGTTATCTCCATTGCAGGGTTCTCCATGGATCCTGACAAGTTATCTGCAGTTCTGCAGTGGCCTCGCCCAGTTGGTCTTCAGTCTATTCAATGTTTTTTGGGGTTCGCCAATTACTATAGAAAGTTTATTAAAAACTTTTCTGCCTTGGTCAAACCTATCACAGACATAACCCATAAAGAGAATGATCCACTCCATTGGTCACCTACTGCCATTAAGGCCTTTGATAGTCTTAAGCCTGCTTTTACTGCCGCTCCAGTTCTGGCTCATCCTAACCCTGTCCTGCCTTTCGTTCTTGAGGTCGATGCGTCTGAGGCTGGAGTAGGTGCCCTCTTGTCTCAACGTCCTACGCCTGATGGTTCCTTGCATCCGTGTGGTTTCTTCTCTAAGAAATTGTCTTCAGCGGAGTGCAATTATGAAATTGGCGACAGGGAATTACTGGCCATAATTTTGGCACTTAAGGAATGGAGGCATCTTCTCGAGGGTACTAGCGTGCCAGTGCTCATTCTTACTGATCACAAGAATTTAACTTATCTATCTGAAGCAAAACGTTTGTCACTCCGACAGGCCAGATGGGCACTATTTTTGTCTCGCTTTAATTATGTGGTCTCCTACCTGCCTGGTAGTAAGAATGTTAGGGCTGATGCCCTCTCTCGACAATTTTCACCTCTGTCCAAGGAGGAGTCTGTGATAACAAATACCATAATATCACAAAAACGCAAGAAATGTGAAATAAATGTGAAAAAAACAAAGAAAAAGTGATCAAAAAATGACACAATATGTGTTAAAACTTAAATAATTGTGTAAAGTTCATATAAGGATATATGGATTCTTCTCAAGATTCTTCACGCTTCTATTTTTCTTTTGATCCTCATATGAAAGAAAAGAAATGCCACATAGCGTAACTCTGTAACCATTTTTCAATGCAGAATGTATATATGCAAATGATTACTCACATGGGATGGAGCTATAACCAAGCTCAGGTTAATGCGCACACCCACTTTTATACTGTTGGGTAAACAGTTACTTGAACAGGATATTTGAATAAAAAGATTTATTTAAAATACAAATATAAAAAGCGTCACAAGAGCTGCTGGAAACACCAAATACAACAGGATTGGCAATACAATACAGTATTTGCTCGAATTGAGCTTAAACACAATACCAGAGACCGGGGTAAGGAGTGCAGAGATTTAACCACACAACCTCCCCCTTAAGAGTCCAGTATATGTTGCTCTCCTTATTGGTGTGCAGATTCTTGGAAGGACGCCAAAGGACAATGTATCCGACGTACGTTTCGCTAATGATAAAGCTCATTAGCGAAACGTACGTCGGATACATTGTCCTTTGGCGTCCTTCCAAGAATCTGCACACCAATAAGGAGAGCAACATATACTGGACTCTTAAGGGGGAGGTTGTGTGGTTAAATCTCTGCACTCCTTACCACGGTCTCTGGTATTGTGTTTAAGCTCAATTCGAGCAAATACTGTATTGTATTGCCAATCCTGTTGTATTTGGTGTTTCCAGCAGCTCTTGTGACGCTTTTTATATTTGTATTTTAAATAAATCTTTTTATTCAAATATCCTGTTCAAGTAACTGTTTACCCAACAGTATAAAAGTGGGTGTGCGCATTAACCTGAGCTTGGCTATAGCTCCATCCCATGTGAGTAATCATTTGCATATATACATTCTGCATTGAAAAAAGGTTACAGAGTTACGCTATGTGGCATTTCTTTTCTTTCATATGAGGATCAAAAGAAAAATAGAAGCGTGAAGAATCTTGAGAAGAATCCATATATCCTTATATGAACTTTACACAATTATTTAAGTTTAACACATATTGTGTCATTTTTTGATCACTTTTTCTTTGTTTTTTTCACATTTATTTCACAAGGAGGAGTCTGTACCTACTCCTGTTATACCTCCTGAGAATCTTCGAACTAAACTTTTGCACACTTACCACTATCCTAAAGCCGCAGGTCACCCAGGCAAGAACCAAATGATTTGGTCTGTCACTTGACAATTCTGGTGGCCAGGTCTTCGTTCTGATGTTGCTGCGTATGTTGCCTCCTGCTCAGTTTGTGCACAGAATAAGACTCCTCGACGTCTTCCTGTGGGTCTTCTTCAACCTATTGCTAATGGTGAGTGTCCTTGGACACATCTTTCCATGGACTTCATTGTCGAGCTCCCTGTTTCCAATGGCAATACTGTTATCCTTATGGTGGTTGACCGTTTGTCACATTGCATTCCCTTGATGAAGCTGCCTACCGCTCAGGAGCTTGCTTCAATTTTTGCCCTGGAGGTCTTCTGTTTACATGGGTTACCCAAGGAGATAGTGTCGGACCGGGGTAGCCAGTTTGTCTCCAGATTTTGGCGTTCCTTTTGTGCTCAAATGGGGATCCAGCTTTCCTTCTCCTCGGCATATCACCCTCAATCCAATGGGGCTGCGGAACGGTCTAATCAAGCTCTGGAACAGTTCCTCCGTTGCTATGTCTCAGATCACCACAATAATTGGTCTGAACTGTTACCTTGGGCAGAGTTTGCTCGTAATGGTGCTATTAATGCTTCCTCCAAGATATCCCCGTTCATGGCGAATTATGGGTTTCAACCATCCTTGTTGCCCGATTCATTCATGTCTCAGGGTATTCCGGCTTTGGAGGAGCATCTCCGGCAACTCCATTCCACGTGGGTGCAGATTCAGGATTGCCTTCATCGTTCTATGCAGCGCCAAAAGTTCCAGGCTGATCGTAGGCGTCTGCCAGCACCTTCCTACCAGGTTGGTGAGAGAGTTTGACTGTCCTCCCGCAACTTGAACCTTCGTGTGCCTTTCAATAAATTGGCTCCCCATTATGTTGGTCCTTTTTGAATACTCAGACAGGTTAATCCTGTGGCCTACACTCTTGACCTTCCTCCTGCTATGCGCATCTCCAATGTTTTTCATGTCTCCCTCTTGAAACCACTGGTTTGTAATTGGTTTACCACTGTGTTGCCTTGTCCCCGTCCTATCTTTGTTGACAACCATGAGGAGTATGAGGTCAGCAGCATTATTGACTCTCGTATGTCCAGGGGCCGTGTACAGTATTTGGTTCACTGGAGAGGCTACGGTCCGGAGGAGCGTTCTTGGGTTCCCTCCTCTGATGTTCATGCTCCCGCCCTCCTCCGTGCCTTCCATGCCCGTTTCCCCAATAAGCCTTTTGTCCTCCCATGGGGGAGGGCTCGTTGAGGGGAGGGTACTGTCAGGGTTTTTTCCCTGTTGTGTTTGCCATGTGCTGCTGGCAGCCATTTTACTCACCTCTCTTCCTGACTATGGTGCATTGTGGGGGATGCTGCTCAATTCCTGCACTTCCTTTTATGGCCAAACTCCTGTGCATCATCCATGTGAGACAGGATGCAGTCTCAGAATTGTGATGTCATCACTTATTATTTAAGGGCCTCTGTTCAGTATGCTTTGCCTTTGCGTTGTCTGAGACCTGTTTGTGAGAGTTCGT